>NC_137933.1:1981281-2563781 GCF_963969265.1 Rhamphochromis sp. 'chilingali'
AATACATGCTTAAAGAAAAAATAACAGATGTGCAGAACATAGATAAAATAACAAGTGCTGGCTGTAGTGAAATCAATCAGCAGGAAGCACTGTGATCTATGATGTTCACCTGCAAGAATACTATTATCAACTTGTGGATTTACAGCTAAAGAGGTTTGATGGATGCTAATGTTTTTCATCAGATTGATGTCCCAGACTGGGAGAGAAGGAACGGGGGAGGCAGTGAGAGGAGAGCTGTTGTTTGGCTTGACTGAACTGAGCAGCAAAATTGGATGATTTAGGGACGCTGAATTAAATAACCAAAGATTTCCACCAACCCCTTCCTCACACATAGTAAAATACAGTGCATGCACATGTATGACATATGCATGTGCATACACTCTGCGTACATGCCTGTGGACAGAAAGAAAAGACATTCAATCTCTCTCTCTCACACACATACACACACTCGTTTTCATATCTTAGTGAGGACATCTAATTGACATAATGCTTTCCCCAGCCGCTTACCCTACCCATCAGAACAGAATGCCTAACCCTGACCCTTTGCCTGAACCCTAAACCTGACATTAAAACAACATTTTGAGCCTCAAAAGTGTCTTCAAACTCAATGAGACGGGCGTTTTGTCCCCATAAGGGACAGTTGGTCTCCACAAGTATCACAAAGACGTCTAAACACACACACACACACACACACACACACACACACTACAGGCTTGTGTTTACCTGGATTTTGTACGAGAAAGTAGAATTCTTTATCTCAAAGGCATTGGGCCAAGCAAGGTCACAACCAATCCTGACCCAACATTGTGTGTGTGTGTGTGTGTGTGTGTGTGTGTGTGTGTGTGTGTGTGTGTGTGTGCCTAAAGCATTACAAAAGTTCTTCCACTTTAAACTTAACACACGTATCTGCATCTTTCTTCATGGCTCTTTTTTAATGCAGCTTTAGTCAGACTGCAAACGGAGAAAATCTTTCTCATCACAACCATAACGGTGTGTTCACACCGAACGCGATGGACGCGAATAAAACGCCCCAAACGCCCCTAATTTGACGCGTGTACATTCGCGTCTCAACGCGTGTCCAAGAAAAATCCATCGCGCGTCAAAATATGATATTTTGACGCGCGTGAACCGGAAATGTGGGAGGAATGTGGGAGGGAGTTGTGCCAGACCGGTATCTTTGCAAGATGGCAGCTATCGAGCTAGCACTTGAAGAGAGAGTCTCCCTTCTCTATGTACTGTGGAGAGCAGAGCAGCAGCGTAACAGACGTCCTTGCCGTACCTGGGTCCATCAGGTCCTCCAGAGGCATGAGCAGTTTGGTGAGTTTCACCACTTGCTCCAGGAGCTGCGCCTGGATGACGGCCGATTCCAGCGCTATCACCGTCGGCCAGTTTGAGGATCTGCTTTCCCTCGTCGGTCCCAGCATTGCCCGCCTAGACACCAACTACAGACGCTCAATCCCACCTGCAGAGCGCCTGTCCATCTGCCTGAGGTTAGTAAAACTATTTAATACGGTAGTCCTTTATTGATATCTGTGCTAATATGCTAATCCATCCAGTTATACACTGCTAACATGGATGTGCTATGCTAACAGTGAATGCTGTCGGTGTTTACTGAAAGCAAACTGTGGTACAGAGACGACTCTTTATAATATTTCTAGTGATACTCAGAAGGTCTCATCAAGTCCCGATTTAATTCGATTTATGCTGTTATCAGTGTTTGCATGATAGCATGGCTGTGGTGTCACATCAATGTATGCGCTCGGTGTTTGCTGATATCAAACTGTAGCATTAGGACCACTGAGTTAACCTTTGTAGTGATACTCACTCCTTTTTATTTAGACCTGGTTTAATTCTGGGATAGTTGAATATTTGTATATAATCCCTGCAGCTGTCAGACTCTATAGCAGGGGTCACCAGCCTTTATTAAAACAGAGTTAGATAAAACTGTGAACAGTTTGATTCATCTCTAGTTACATGGTTCTATCTTGATAAGCTGTCTTATCACAGATTAATTTTTCAAAAATATTAATGATTTAAGCAAGGAAAGGGCTACATGTCAACATACAACTCTTTATTTCTATTAATGTCTTACTTCATTCCTACCTGATTGACATGTTTAGGAATTATGAGTGATTGGCTCACTGTAGTTGTGAAAGTTGCTACCAATCAAATTATGATATGTTAAAGTTAAAACAAAACACAACTGTTTTAGATATTATCTAATATACATTTTGTAATTATCCTTATAATTACAAAAGGTTTTATGTAAGATTCATGTTTTGTGATTTAAATCTGACATCACAAAAGTATTTTGGAATTTGAATGATGTATTTTGTAACTGCAGTACACATAATACTGATTTTGAACAATTTTGTCCAGGTTCCTTGTCACCGGGGACTCCTTCAGGACCATCGCGTTCAGTTTCAGAGTCGGTGTGTCCACGGTGAGCCAGATCACCCCCCAGGCAGCGACGTCCATCTGGGACTGTCTAGTGGACGACTTCATGGCTGTGCCTTCACCTGGAGACTGGCGCTCCATCACAGAGGGATTCCAGGAGCGCTGGAACTTTCCTCTGTGCTGTGCAGCTCTGGATGGGAAGCACATCCAGACAAAGGCACCCCATATATCATATAGGAGACACACACATTGATATACACTAAATATTCATTTCATTTCTTTTTTGTGGTGCCCAAATTGATGCACCTGCTTGATTTTGTTTAAACAATTATTGCACACTTTCTGTAAATCCAGTAAACTTCTTTTCACTTCTCAAATATCACTGTGTGTGTCTCCTGTATGATATTTAACTGACATTTTTTATTGTAACAACCAACAATTTATACAGGAAAATAATGTCTATTAACAAGGTTGCCCAAACTTCTGCATCCCACTGTATCAGTATATTTTGTCATTAGTATAATATGAAATAAATTCTACATGTGTCAAGTCGTGTGCCAACATTTGCTGTGTAGTAGAACTGAGACATTAGTCATTATAAACATTTATTTGAAATAATATTAAAAGTCTCAAACAGAAAAACATTAAACATAAATATATAAAATATAAGAATTTACAGAGAGACAGGAATAAAAAGGACCAGCTGCTCTCCAGAGCAGGAACAAGGCTGAGGAGGAAATGCTCCATTGGAGACTGGTGTGGCCTCTTCAGGGACTCCAGGATGGCCAGCTCCACCGCCGATGGACCGTCCTGGGACCCGTCCCTCATCTGCCTCGGAGCCGTCCTCCTCTGTGGGCCTGTAAAACAGCACAAAACACAAAGAAATGAGAAGGCTGCTACTAGATTTTAATTTCAACATTGAAAAAAAAAAAAAACAATAACAGGATATAATCAGATTGGTTGTAGATATTTAGTAAAGGTGATCACAAGGGAATCCCACCGACTAAAAAGGTATCAGTGCTTGCTGTACATATCTGTGGGTGCAGCAGCAGGAGCTCAGGGACTGGGGATGCTCTGCTGCAGAATCAGTTGGTTCTATCAATACAGTATTAAATGTTAACAGGTTCGATATAATAATCGTAGAGTAGACAGTGGTCCCTCATTTATTGCAGGGGTTCTCAGAATAACTAGCCCCTGGCCACGCACTTTATACACTGTTTTCCCCACACACATGAACATTGGTCACAGTTCTCACAATTGATTCTCAAAGTGCAAACCTTTGTAGATTGCAAAACGTAAAAGTATTATTATGCCGCGGTTTGTCTTCATCTGCCCGCCACTTTCGTGCGCCTTTTTCCCTCACGGTGCAGGTGTCTATTTCCGAATGAGGCTCATAGTTATGGGTGTTTTTGTGCTGTTTTTTCTATTGGACGCGATGGTTATCAAAACCAAACGTGATAAATTTGGCAAGCGCAGGAGATTTGTCAATCAGGCTGCAGAATGCAATGCTGTACTGTGCAATAAAAAATCAGCGAAAAAGCAAAGCAGTGGGACCACTGTGTGCTGTTTATTAATAAACAATAAAATATATTCCTAAATGATAACATGCATAAAAGCAGAACGGTATTTGTACGTCAGTGGGAAAATAGCGGTGGCTTGCTAGCTTTTGTGCGGCTTCCCCGGGTCAGTGAAAACTTTCAAAAGAGAAATGAATGAACTTACCAGGTTGCCCGATCTCTTCACATATCTTCCTCCAAGCTCAGTCCTTTTTATTCCTGTCTCGGTACTGAAAGCAGCTGGTGTTGTACAGCTCCGAGTTGTTTGCTACCGCATTGATTAGCCTTCCCCTCCATTGAAGTATGAAAGGCTTTGGCTGGATCTGCCCCTTTGACCTAGGTAACAGTCACGTCACCAGGCTCCTGATTGGTTGTCGCGGCGCGATTTGACGCTGGAGTTCAGATTTTACCAACTCGAGCGGTAGACGCGAAACGCGCGTATGCACAAAATGCAACACAAAAACTCACGCGCGTGGTTTTATTCGCGAGTCAAACGCGCCAGACGCGCTACACTGACGCGCGTTTCACGCGTTTTGGCGTTTTCGCGACGCAAATCTGCTTCCGAATTTTCGCGGGACCCGCAATCGCGCGTCATCGCGCCTTTCCATTGACTTTACATGTAAACCTGACGCTCTATTCGCGTCCATCGCGTTCGGTGTGAACACACCGTAAGAGCTCTCCAATCTGATGCAGATCTACTTTTTTATTAGAGGCTTAGTAATGGTGCTGCATATCAATGAGCGGCTCGAACTCTGAGGAATTTGGTGACATCATGATACGTGAGCATAACTGGAAGTAATCTGAATTTTTTTTAGTTTAGTTTAGTTGTTCTTTCTTCTATGAATTAGTGGGCAGGCAAAGAATGACTGATGAAGAATGATTTTAGTCTTATGTCCTGGTTCACCATTTAATGCAGCTGGATTCAACTGCCAATATTGCTGTTTGCAGTCGGTTTTATAACCAGTATGACCTGAAAAATATATGGGAGATGGACTTTAATGATTCAGAATGTGAATGACAATGAGATATCATGTAGTAGAGGACGCTGATGCCAAAGTGGCCTTCTCCCATATAGTACACAACAGGATGTACTTCAGAAGAAATTCGCATTACTGGACAGTAGGGCTGTTTGATTTTGCATAAAATGAGAATCACGATTTTTTGGCTTAGAATTGAGATCACGATTCTCTCAGATTTTCTTTTCCAGTATAAATATTTATCGCACTTATTAACTGCACATCAACTTCGTAACAGTTGAGACTGAACATAAAAACAATAAATAAACATAAAAACAACAAATGTCTCACGTTTTGTTGCTGCAAAATGTTGTACTGCTTGAGATTCGGTCTCCACCGTTGCTCGACGCTGCGTGTACAGAGCAGGTAGTGCAACAATAGAAAAATAGTTGCGGGACGGCACTGTGTAGCGTTTGTCTAGGGTGTTGATCGTTTTCCTAAATCCCTCGTTTTGCAGTGTTGATGGAGCCATATCTTTGGTCAGGTGATAAGTGATAGCCTCCGTAATGTCTTTGTGCCTGCGGGAGGTCGACGGGTATAGAGAAGCGCTGTATAAGGTTCCCGTTATTGATGTTTGGGTGGTTGACCGGGACGGATTTTCTCCTGTCACTTTCTCGTCATCCCTGACGTGCTCTCCGTGGTTTTTTCCTGCTAATTTTAGCATCACACGGCACAGCTTCTGTATCACGTGGTATAAGGCTCCGCCCTCGTCATTTGTTGAGCAGGAAGAGTGAGCGCTTGTTTTCATGCAGAGTACGTCCCGGATCAAAATGCGCTACAATCGTCGTCTTTTTTTATTTTATTTTTTTAATCGTTGTCATTTGGAAATGAGATCGCACATAAGTATGAATCGAGATCGCGATTTTCTAACGATTAATTGTGCAGCCCTACTGGACATACTCAGTGTCTGAGCGTCTTTAGAAGAGGGAGCTGCTTGGAAACAATGTGTAGGAGGCCACACGGGCCTAACTTGATCATTGTTACTCTAACATCAATCCCGTGTGGCTGTGTAATAAAACATGAGTAATGTTAATGTCTATATTTCCAGCAATGTTGCTGGGTTTGCAGCCTGTTACAAAAGATTATTTTCATGGCTATGAATAATTTACTCCATAATAACTCCACAGCAGGTAAGGTTTTTCAACTTACCTGGATTTTTTAATGCTTATAGTTAGAGGCCACTTTAAAAGACAGGCTTGTTGAGAAATTGGAGGCTGTACCATATTGTCTTTATTTTTCAGATTTAAAGTGTAACAAATACAATAATAATAACTGCATTCATATTTAAAAATATAAATTAAAAAGTTTTTTTTGCAGGCCAATAAAAATGTGCAAGGGCTGTAAGACTGAGGCACTGACCTGGGGCTGTCTCTTAATCCACTTACAGTGGTGTCCTGTTTGATTGCATTTTTAAGAACTTGTCCTAGCTTGGCTCTTTTTGTATAGAACCTTTTCATTCTTTTTTGACTTCCAATGGGTGTTATCACATGGACAGACAAATTTAATTAAGAAAAGCATTGTGAAATATGACAGACACATATTTCTTATGAACAAGAATTTATTTTTGAACACTGAAACAGTGATGGGCAGAAAACCTGATCATTTTAAGTAACTTAAAAAACATGAATGAAAAGGATCAGCTGTTTAAAGTCCTTCTCTTACCATGTGTTGTAAAGCCATATGTGTGCCATGCCTCACTGAAGGTAAAAACACCTAAAAGATACACTTGTGCATTTACACCTGCAGCCCCATCTTTCACTTCACTTTCACTTGGTGAATTTTAGGAGCTGAGACATCCTTCATTTAAGCACCAACATAGAGTAGTGAGTCATAGACAGGAGGATGAAGATTGTGGTAATGTAGTGTAGTTTTTAATACTTTTTTCATGAAATAATCTGCTTTTAGTGACCAACAGTGAAAAAGCGGTTAAAAAGATCACCAGCTTTGTAGTCCTTCTGTGAAATGATCCCACAGCTTCAGAGTTGGATACAAAAAACAAGGTGCAATCAACAAAGTTCTCAGATTTGATATTTATCTGTAATCAATGAAAGTCTGTGATCCACATATGTGAGGGCACAGCAATATTTGTTCTGACAGCTGTGACTAGCATCATCACTTCTTTCTGCTGCAGGGAAGTCAGTCTGGGCTTCACCAAAGAAGGACAATCAATGTTAGGGAGCACTGAAGATGTGCTAAGAAACTCTATATTTCATTTTCCTCTGCTTTGTTGGCCATCTGTATATTTTAAACGTTTGTATTTTTTGATGTCTATAAAATGTAACTGAAAAACATTCAGTATATAACAGTGTACAATATTTGTCCCTAAACATGGATGTAAAAATGATGCTGAACCAACTGTTCTGAAATCTTTTCATGAGTGAAATGTACACATGTTGATCTCATTGACTGATGAGCTGATCAAAGTTAACGGTGTTTTTTTCTGTGTCATTCAGTATGCCCAGATAAGGAGCCAGGACTGCAACCATGGATGCCAGGACACAGTGAAGACCACCGTGTGACGATCAGTAATAACAGCACGGTCCTTCTCACAACTTCAGCTACTGTCCACTCTATTGAGATTCTCAGCGGAGGTAAACTGGACAAATCTATCATCTCTTTATCTTTCTCTAAACTGAAGTGATATTTCAGGAGACCGGTGAAGAAAAGCTTCAGCATAGGAAGAAAACTAGCAAGAGAAAGGAAGAAGAAAGAGACCATGATTCTTACATGCTTCAGAGATAACAAAAGGTGTCCCATAGTTGCAGTGGTTTGGGATTGTGGTTTGAATTTAGCTGAACCCAACACAGACCCACCAGAGAAAAGTAACATTTGGACTGTGTAATATGAGCAGTAGGTGAGGTGTTTTGGTGAGGAGTAGGGGGGCATAGCTTATCTGTGTTTGAAATACTCCAGGAAAAGTCTTTCAGTCTAACTAAGGCTGCAGCTACACTGGGATTTACAGTCACTGAACTCGTAGCCCTTACCAGAACCCCCCAAACCTGCAGCTTCAGTCTCAGAGGAGCTCAACAAATTTTGCCACTCTACCAGTTGGTCCAAGCACATTCTCAACCCCCTACTATACACCCTGTACATCGATGACTGCTCACCAACCCACCTCAACTAACGTCATTGTCAAGTATGCTGATGACAACACCATGGTAGGGCTCATCTCTGATGGAGGTGAGACAGTGTACTGGGCAGAGATGGAAAACATGTCTGGCTGTTGCTCCGAAAATAGCCTGAAGCTGAATATCCTTCAAACAAAAGAACTTATAATGGACTTCAGGAGGCACGGACTGGTCCCCTCCCCTCTCATTATAAATGGGGAACTGGTGGAATCTGTCTCCACCTTCAGATTTCTGGACACCTGATCTCATCTCTGCTGATCTCGTTCACAACACCATTGCCCTGGTAAAGAACAGCAGGATCAACAGCAGCTGCACTTTCTCCATGTCCTGAGGAAGAGTAACTTGAACCAGAAGCTGCTGCTGGCCTTCTACTGCTCCTCAGTGGAAAGCATGCTCTCCTACTGCCTGGGTTTTTGATACGCAGGGGCATCAGCGTAACTTTGTGGGTAAATTCCCAGATGATTAAACATGCGACTATTTTGCTGGTAATACCTGAAATGAGTAAAGAAAATCAACAGCCTATTTATGCAAGATAATTCATAGTTTTATTGGGGGGTTATATTGGTTCGGGGGGTCATAACCCCCCTAACCCCCCTGGAACTTACGCCCCTGTGCAGGGGTCACAAATGAGAAGCCTTACAGGGGCTTGTCCTTCCATGATGCTTCCTCTTCTTGCTCCTTCTCTTGCTTGCGTTTCTGCTACCTGAGATATTCACTAAGAAAACTATTAATCTTCCTGATTTACTCATAGATCTTTGTTCTTTTATCTTCGCTAGCAGTTCTGACATCCACTAGTCCTTGGCCACCTTTCTTCTGTTTAGCGTACAGACTCAGGGTGCTGGCTTTGGGGTGAAACCCTCCATGCATAGTAAGGAGCTTCTTTGTCTTGATGTCAGTGGCTTGTTTCTCTTCTTTTGGCCAGCTGATTGTTCCAGCAGGTTATCTGATTACTGGCAGAGTGTAGTTGCTGATTGTCCCTGACTCTGCAGGTATTTGATGGTTGCAGTTTCTTAGCAGCTTCTTCATTTTTCCCAGTTCCCTGTGGGATTGCTTGATGGTCTGAATTTAATTAAAAAGTGAAAAGTATATAGAGTATATTGTGCAAAAGAAATCATTTTAATTAATGACAGAAATGTGGTAAACAAAGGGCTACGGTCGTTCTGAGAGAAGTAATACATGCAGGATGTATCACTGAATGCTTATTTACTACTGAGCTGAAATCATTGAACTACAGACAAAGTAAAAGAGATAGCTGTCAAGCTACATCCATGTATGTGTTTGTGTGGAAAGCCTGAATTCAGGGCCATAAATGGTAGGAAGACAGAAGGAGTTTGTGGGCACAGGGGCATGAAAGACCTGCCAGGAGGCTTCATCACTCACCCACCCTCCTCTCTTCCCCACAGGAAAGCTGGTGATTGCTGACACCAACCGGCCTATACTGCTTCGGACAAAACACATTCTGATTGGGAACGAGGGGGAGCTGCACATTGGAAGCCCAGACTGTCCTTATAAAGGCAACCTCACCATCTTGCTATTTGGAAGGTGAGGGTTTATAAAACGTAGCAGAATAAAAACACTATTTGTTAAAAATGAGTTATTAGGTATTTACTGTTAAGAAAAAAAGTAAGTGTAAGATTTTTACCACGTTTACTAATTGGTGGATACACCGTGTTTAAAAAGCAGTGATTATACTTGTTTGGAAGAAGGTAGCAGTGTGAATCACAAGACTAAAAGTAAACTGAGTGGTAAAGAAAGGATTGTGGTTTGGTTAAAATGGAGCGACTTGGTCCTGAGACCCATCCGAGAATTCTTGTGACGCACACATCAGGGGACTGACTGAGGCTCGTGTGACGCCACGTGACTGTGACGGGAAGGTAGAATGAGGCAGCAGAAGAATAAGACCAGTAATGAAACTTTTAACAGAGAACGACCTCAACATACGGTAGTAATAAACAAATATGTTTGATATCCCAATGTGTTGTCTTTTGTTATCAGTGATGATAGCGTATTAAATAGTGAATTTGTTGTTGCACACAAACTAATGACAAACATTATCATATTAGACTACTTGTGATTAGTAAGAAAAATATTTATTATCATTTTGCTGTTAGTAAAAGATCTATTTACTCATTTACTTAATACCTGTTATGGTTATTAAAAAGTATTAATTGATGCCATCTTTGTTGTCTTCATCAGGTTTCATGAATTTGACTGCATAGTTTTCACCTAATCAGACACAAACTCTAACGGAATTTTTTCTAAAAATTAATTTAGATTAATAAAACAGACAAATTTTTAGGTAAAGTAATCACGAGTCACAGCCTGTTGTACAGGACTTGTGCTCTCTTGTTATTTGATTCTTCTGTCTCTCCTTAAGACCAACTATCTAACAAAACTGACACACATAAAAGATTTTTGGGTTTTTTAATTCTTGGAAGAGAAAGAAAACAAACTCTTAATAATTATTCTGCAATAATTTGTTTGTATAAACCGACATCAAGGCTAACTAAAGTGCACTCTGTGTCTCAAAGCCACTTGAAAACTGGCATACTGTCCAAACATTTATCATTCTCCATTCTTGTCCATAGACTGGATGACAGCGATGAGGAGCACAGCTACTTTGGGAGGAAGTACATTGGCGTGGGGAGTGGGGGGACACTGGAGATTCACGGAGAAAGGAAGCTGTCCTGGACATTCCTCAACAAGACCCTCCATCCCAGAGAGAGCAGTCAAAACAACTATCTGTTCCAAAGAAGCTGGGGGAATCGAGGCATCATAATCCACGTAATCGACCCCAAGACAGGGGAGGTGCTGCATGATGACAGGTGAAGTTCCTCTTGAACATAAGGGCTGCATCAGAGCTGCAGTAAAATCTGGAGACTTAATTAGAGAAGTAATGATCTGGTAACTGTCAGATCATAAGCTTCTAATGAAGGGTTGTAATGAAGTAGACAAATGTGCTCTTAATAAATCTAACGGTGTTTTACAGACGGATATTACATTTAGAAATCAATGACATGCTTAATATCCTTTCATTAATAATAAAATCTATTCAGCCATCAGGTCAATAGGTCCAGTAAAGTGACATAAATATATTATTGAGCAATATTAGTGTCAGCCCTCTTTCGAAGAGAGATTGTTACCAGTGAATGTCAGTTGTTACTAAAGGGTCATTTATCATGACTCTTTAGTAACATTTATTTCAAAAGTGTCATTTACAACGGACATTTTATGCTAAAACATAACATCAAAAAATTCTCATTTCATGAGTGAAGTCTTACCAACTGCCATTCCTGTCACAGAAATGCACTTTGGCAGTCAGAAAGGCTGAAACAGAGTTTCTTTTTCTATACAGTGACAATGATTTTCATGTTTGGTGGTGACATTGATGAATAAAGACCACAGTTACTGTCCTTGAATTCAATTTGATTCAGTTTTATTTATATAGGTCCAAATCACAACCACAGTCAACCTACAGAGAACAATGAAACAAGTCAAGCACTTGGTGACAGTGGGAAAGAAAAACTGCCTTTTAACAGGATATAACCTCCAGCAGAGTAAGGCTCATGGAGGGGATGTGTGAGTGGTCGAGGGTGAAGTGGGGAAGGCAGGAAAAAGACATGTTGTGAAAGAAAGCCAGAGATGAATAAAGAAGAAACCGGGTCCAGGGTTTAAGGTCACTAATCCATCCCTAACCATGGGCTTCATCAAAAACTCTTAAAAGTAGAGAGGATGTCTGTCTTCTGAAACTGGGAGCTGGTTCCACAAACGAGGTGCCAGAAAGCTAAAGTCTCCTAAAGCTAAAACCTGCAGGACGGCGATTTTACTGCAAAATGAGAGAGGCGCTCGGCAGACTTACCTGTACATAGGGGTAGAAATGGTTGCAGCAGCTACTTAAAATCAGTTGTCAAAAGTGAAATGCAGTCGTAACTCTCCTAATTTTATTCTAGTTACAAGGAGAATGCCAATTCAATTTTTACTCAAGCGTGACTGAAACATTATTGGTTAGGTTTTTAAACTTTGTTTTAAACCATTTAATTACAAGTAAAAATGCGTCAGAGATTCATTCAAGCTGTGAACCGCTCTGAAGCAAAAAATGCAAAGTGGCAAGTGTGCAAAATAGCTCGTGTTCTCCATGTCATCTCATGATGGCAGACTGTTTGCAAAATAGCACAGCTTTCAAAAGTCCCCTGAACAGAAGGCGTAAGAATTTGGTGCTTTTCCTCTTTTATCTGTCTCTCTTTTAATCTCTGCATCATTCTCACAGGTTTGACACGTACCGCAGCAAAAACGAGAGTTATCGCCTTGCAAAATATGTCGATGGCATCAAGCCTGGGCTCATACTGGCGATGATGGTCAATGACGAGGGCTCCAACAACTTGGAGGACTCCGCTAAGAAGAGTATATCCAGGCTTGGCAGCAAACACATCGGGAGTCTCGGCTTTCGGTAGGCTATTGAAACATAATTTTAAAATGAAGTCCATCAACCTCTGTAACCGAACCTGTCATTTTGCCAGGTGTGTCACAGGAAGTTGATTCATTTAAATACACTCCCCCAATTCTACCAAAGCATATTCTAAATTATACTAATTCTCTTCTCCCTGACGAGTGTGTGTAAACTTCTGAGCTCAAACCGTGTCAGGAAAGAAAATGTGTTTTTGAGCTCTCAGCACAGTATTGTCCAGAGTATTCATTTCATGGACTGCTTTGATTTAATGAGAAAATGTTAGAACCTCAGGTGAAGCACCTTGAATAGTTGTCCTTTTCTCTAATCAATGCCTGAAGCTTTTGGGGATCTCTTGGTGATTAATGATTTTCTACAAACTATGTCAAGGGTAATATTTGTTAGGCAAACTAACACTGGCCACTTTTCTTTTGCTTGCACAGTGATAAAATAGCAATCTAAAATATAACTTTAAAAAGGTGAGAAGTATTGGAAACAAAGAAAGGACATTTGTTTTCTAAGAGACAACTGCAGTCTGCTGCAGCAACTCCTGATTGGAAGACTTGTACTTTTATATCTGGTTATAAAGTCTTCTTGATCATTTAGAGAATAATGTGCCATGGGAGAGCAGACAGTGTTCGTCTTTGTTTCCTACTGAGTTTCCTACCGGTCAAAAGTTTTAGAACACCCCATTTTTTCCAGTTTTTTATTGAAAATTATGCAGTTTAATGTCTCATTGCACTCTTAAATGAAAGCACAGTACAAATAAGCAATTGGAGTTAAAAAAGAAATCATCGAATGTATGCTAAACTTTTGACTCATCAATGTAGACACCTTTGGCAGCTATAACAGCTGAACACACCTGTGGCGTTCTTTCTAAAATAGAAATCAAATATTCTTCAGAACGTTCTTCCCATGTCTGTTGCAGAACTTCCCATAAATGTGGACCTTGTAGCTGCTTTGCTTTCACTCTTCTGTCCACTTCATCCCAAACCAGCTCGATGGGGTTTAAGTCTGGAGACTGTGCTGCCACTCCATGTTTTCAAGCTCACCACCTTGTTCTTTCTTCCTGAGGTAGTTCTGGCATAGCTTGGACTTGTGTTTTGGGTCTTCTTGCTGTAGGCGCACACCAGAGGGTCCTGCATGGTGCTGCAGAATGCTGTCGTAGCCGTTTTGGTTCAGGGTGCCTCTCACTCTGTACAAGTCACCGACCCTGGATCTAGCAAAACAGCCCCGGATGATGGTCTGTCTCTCTTCCATTGTTAATTGCCTTTTTCTCACCATTGTTTTAGCAACACGCTACTTTCTGCAGTACAATACTGTTCAACAGATGCTCACGAGGGTATGATACCACGGTGTGCTCCGAGCCAACACTGCTTTTATGCAGACAGAGGGGCTGTAAGTAATCCAGAAAAGTTGGAACACCTGTAGGAATTAGTAGTACAACAGCTTTCAGAGCTTCATCAACCTCCATTGCTGCAGAGCAGCTTTAAATAGTTAACCCAGGTTTTGTTCCCTGAAAAAGGCCTTTTTTTATAATTCTCAAATGTACATTATATTCAGTTTGGGTTAACCTTAACTTCTTTTTTTCAAAGCTCTGGCAGTTCACCAGTTACCTTTGTACCATTTCAAGCTATTCATTGGACTTGAATGACATGAATTGCAATTAAAAAAACTGGAAGAATTGGGGTGTTCTTAAAGCTTCTACTGGTAGTGTATTTTTCCAGATTTACATTAAACTAAACGGCTTTCACATTCACTGTTTCAGGCAGACCATTTTTAGCTGTGTTTCAAGTCTACCTGCTGACAATAGCCAAATATTACGATTTAGATTTGTTCATTATGGTTTATAAGGTTTAATATAAGGTTTAAGTAGCACACAGACAAGTTCAGTTCAGTTTACCACCATTTGAGAAAACGTGCTTTGATTCAAATGTTATGCACTTATCTAAGATCGGTGGCTGTGCCTCAGGTGGTGGAAGGTGAAAGGTTGTTGATTTTAAAAAACTGTACAGTCTGCAATAAACAAAAAACAACACATTTAGAATAAAAGTACCACGAGCGCCTTGTAAGGACCATGCACTATGAGATACTGTAGGAATTTATACACTCATAAAAAATGGAGAAAGTAAAAATGAAGTTGGTTAAAAACAGTAAAAGTAAGACTTGCAGTGTTCAAGAGAGAAGTGCAAATGGCAGTAATAAATCATATGTAGACTATAAACATCAGACATGTTTGGGATCTTCTGCCTGAAAGGTGTGTTCACCTGTGAAAGAATGAAGAGTTGTTATATAGCTTTAACGAGAACGGTAAGAGTGAAGCGGTCTTTATGGTTGGATTAGTCTGAGGAGAAGGACCTGTGCTTATTCAGTAGTGTGGAGTGGAGTGGGTGTGTTGTCCGTGATAGAAAAGGCGTTTGTTCAGTGACCCCTGACCCTCACTGACAAATGCCTGTAAATTCTGACCACTGATGCTTCCAGCCTTGTGGATTAGTTTTTTGATCCTGCGGCATCTCTGGCACTGAAGCTGCCCCCCAGCAGACAACAGCAGAGTAAACAGCACTTACTTGGTAGAAGATCTCCAACATGATGCTGGACACATTAAAGGATCTGAGTGTCCTCAGAAAGGCGTGTCTGCTCATCTCCTTCCTGTACACAGCATCACTGTTGTCATTCAGGTAAAGTGGGCTTGACATACCTACTACAAAGACTAAATGTGCATACGTGTGCTGATTAAAAGACACACATTTACATATTATGGAAGCTGTGGAAGCTAAGAGCACTGTGTGAAGTTATGCTGCACTCACTGTGTCAGTGTGTATCATGCATGGGAAATGGAAACTGAATCATGAATCACGACCAAACGACTGCTGAGGTCTCCGATTTTCTAACATTAGTGTTCATACTTGTAAACTGAGACCTTTTTCAAACAACACTACTGTGCTCTTCTGTTTTTGAGAAAAAGAAAAGAAAGGTGACTTTGCATGGTAAAATACAGGCCTGTGCGATTGTGCTTTGCACCGTGTTTGTTAGTTGTAATGTCAGCTGCCTTGTTGTGGGCTGAGAGGAGATGTTGGTTAATGTTGGCAGTGCAGGTCCTGTGGTTAGCCCCTGAGCCGCGCAGCATTATGAAAATGAATGCTGCAGATGAGAGCCGGGAAACACTGAGAGGGTTTTATAAATGACTTGAGGACAGAGACACAAGTTAACATTCCTTTGCCAATTTGCACTTTCTTCCACAGTTGTAGATGCTGTGGAGGACGATCGGAGCAGTGTTGAGACGACAGAGGGATTCCTGCCTAACGACTCTTGTCGCCGGCTCTCCTTACACTATTGCCAAACAGGCAGACACTGGTGTCATCAGGAGAGAGAGGCTGTGTAATTTGTGGTGCACCCAGAGACATTTTAATAAGCTGGAATTTATGAGACTCTGCAATACATTTTCAGTTATGTCATTTGCATATCTTTACTGCAGCTGTCACAGCAGTACTTGTGGCAGCATGCAGAAATACAGCAACACAATGCTTATTTGCTCCATAAAAATCAATTTAAGTAAATCAGCATGTACAGATGAGCTTTAAGGTGTAGATACCAACCCAATCGTTTTCTTAAAAATGTCCACTTTTAATTTATCCAAAGTAATTTGATATTTTTAAAATAGACTCATTTTATATGTATAAAAACTGCACCAAACAAATGGTTCAACCATACTGACAAATGTCTGTGAAGGTTCTCAGTCAAAGCTCTTTAGACATACTAACAAAGGAACAATAATTACCCAAATGCCCTGCAGAGTTTGTAAGTTTGCTCACTTCCACAGAATGAAACAGGAATTTTCTATTGTAGTTTCATTGAGACAGAATATCAGCAAGAAATCCAGAAAAATACAAAAGTTATGAATTGATTTGCATGTCAGTGGGAAAAATAAATATTTGATCCCCTACAACCCAGCCAAACCTTAGGCTCTCACAGGTTGGCTGCCTATCACAGATTACAGTTAATCAATTACAGATACTCCTGATCTCAACTGTACCACCATCCACAAAATCAGTTTCTTCTATTTCAACCTCTACATCACTATGGGCAAGACCAAAGAGCTGTCAAAGGATGTCAGGGGTGAGACTGTAGATCTGCACAAAGCTGGAATGTGCTAAAAGACCAGCAGCAAAAAGCTTGGTGAGAAGTGCAACGAGCAACTGCTAGTTTGATTATTTGGAAAGTGAAGAAATACAAAAATAAACATCAATTGGCCTCAGCTTGTATGGGGTGAGGTAGGAAGTCATTGTGTTTTTGTTTGTTGGGATTGCCCACAGCAGTTCATCACCATATGATAACTGTTTTTATTATATAAATCATTCTGTTCAAGTCAAGTAGAAGGATCCTGGGAGAAAAAGTACATGATTTCAAATGGTTAAATAAATAAACAGTGTTTACCCAGAATGAGTGACAATGCTATCTTTGCTGCATTAGAGTCCAAACATCTCACTCTCCATGCTAAGACACCCCAGTTTTTGTGGGCTGTTCTTGGTCTGCAGTGGTCAGTATCTATCAAAATTGGTCCTTAATGGAGCAGTGGTGAACCAGCAACAGCGTCATAGATGGAGTGAGGCCAAGAGTGAGGGTCAGTGTAGTCATATCCAACAGATGAGCTATTACAGCTCAAATTGCTGAAAAAGTTCATGCTGGTTCTTGGTGAAAGGTGTCAGAATGCACAGTTTGTTTGATATGGCATTACATAGCTGCAGACGAGACAGAGTGCCCATGCTCACCTCTGTCCACCACTGAAAACACCAACAATTTGCAAGCGAGCATCAGAAGTGGACCGGGTGCATGAGTATCACTTACCTAGGGAACACCCAGCGTCAGGATGCACTATGGATAGAAGGCAAACCAGCGAAGGCAGTGTGGTGCTTTGGACAATCTCCTACTGGGAAACTTTGGGTCCTGCCCCACCTCCCAACTTATAGGACCTCAAGAGTATAAACCATCTAAAAAAGTGTCACCTTCTTATTCATCAATGATTGAAGAAAATAAAGACAACCCTAGATTTCTCTTCAGCATTGTAGCCCCACAAACTGTCGGAGCTCTGTTTACCCAACCATTCTTTTAACGCTCACTAGTAATGACTTCATGATTTTCTTCCCAAATACAATTTTAACTGTTAGAGAAAAAATTGCTCATAACTATCTAACAGATGGAACATTACGTACAGCTGCTTTCAATATTACTGATATTTATTTAGTCTTTTTTCCAATTGATCTTTCTGAGTTAACTTCAATAATTACTTCCTCCAAACCATCAACGTGTCTTTTAGACCCCATTCCTACAAAGCTGCTCAAAGAAGTCCTGCCATTAATTAATTCTTCGATCTTAAATATGATCAACTATCTCTAATAATCGGCTATGTACCACAGGCCTTCAAGCTAGCTGTAGTTAAACCTTTACTCAAAAAGCATCTCTAGACCCAGCAGTCTTAGCTAATTATAGGCCAATCTCGAACCTTCCTTTATATCAAACATCCTTGAAAGAGTAGTTGTCAAACAGCTAACAGATCATCTGCAGAGGCTTATTGAAGAGTTTCAGTCAGGTTTCAGAGCTCATCACAGCACAGAAACAGCTTTAGTGAAGGTTACAAATGATCTTCTTATGGCCTCTGACAGTGGACTCATCTCTGTGCTTGTCCTGCTAGACCTCAGTGCAGCGTTCGATACTGTCGACCATAATATCCTATTAGAGCGATTAGAACATGCTGTAGGTATTACAGGTACTGCACTGCAGTGGTTTGTATCATATCTATCTAATAGACTCCAGTTTGTGCATGTAAATGGAGAGTCCTCTTCACACACTGAGGTTAATTATGGAGTTCCACAGGGTTCAGTGCTAGGACCAATTCTGTTTACATTATACATGCTTCCCTTAGGCAGCATCATTAGAAGACATAGCATACATTTACACTGCTATGCAGATGATACCCACTTTTATCGATCCATGAAGTCATTAAAACACTAATTAGTTAAACTGCAGGAATGTCTTAAAGACATAAAGCCCTGGATAACCTCTAATTTTCTGCTTCTAAATTCAGATAAAACTGGTTATTGTAGGTTATTATACTCGACTATGAAAATCTTAAAAACATGGTATCTAACCAGATACTTACTCTGGATAGAAAAACCTTGGCCTGCAATGACACCATGAGGGATCTTGGAGTCAGTTTTGACCGGGACATGTCCTTCAATGTGCATATTGAACAAATTCTAAAATCTCTAAAATCCTGTCTCAACATCATATCTTGTGGATTTATTCCAGGCTGGACGACTGTGATTCATTATTATCAGGATGTCCAAAAAACTCCCTGAAAAGCCTTCAGCTGATCCAAAATGCTGCAGCAAGAGTCCTGACAGGGACTAGAAAGAGAGAGCAGATTGCTCCTGTTTTGGCTTCCCTTCATTGGCTTCCTGTTAAATCCAGAAACAAATTCAAAATCCTGCTCCTCACATACAAGGTCTTAAATAATAAGGCCCCATCTTATCTTAATGACCTTGTAGTACCATATCACCCCAATAGAGCACTTCGCTCTCGTACTGCAGGCCTACTTGTTGTTTCTAGAGTATTTTAAAATAGGAGGCAGAGCCTCCAGCTTTCAGGCCCCCTTCTGTTAAACCAGCTCTTAACCTTTTTTCACTCACCAACTGTTTATACACCACTCTACATTTAATTATGAGTTATAATTATTTTCTAGCTCTCTTCTACAGCCTGTCTTTTGTCTTGTTTCCATCCCCCCACCCCCAACCAATCACAGCAGATGGCCCCGCCCCTCCCTGAGCCTGGTTCTGCTGGAAGTTTCTTCCTGTTAAAAAGGAGTTTTTCTTTCTCACTGTCACCAAAGTGCTTGCTCATAGGGGGTCATCTGACTGTTGGGGTTTTCTCTGTATGTATTATTGTGGGGTCTTTACCTTACAGTATAAAACTCATCAAGGCGACTGTTGTTGTGATTTGGTGCTATATAAATACAATTGTATTTAATTCTTCTCAGAAAGAGGTCACTGTGCTTAAGGGAAGCAGACTGGACCATGATTGGGTTCTTTATTAATGTCCTGTAGTTACAAGAGAGGGATCAACATGTTTTAGTTTCAGAAGTCATTCCCTTGCTGTCACTACTTCTGAGAGAACCTCATCCTGTGAATGCAAACGCAGTTGCATTCACAGTTGAGTTGAGCTGTCAGCACAATGACAGCATTATTTTATTGGTCTTGTTGAATCTTGAAACAAGATTTGAAAACTTTGGGTTCTGCAACATGGCACACGCTGAACCTGTGAAAAGAACAATCATTATTGGCAGTTCTTAGTCCAGACAGTTTTGCTTCTGGCTCAGCTTCATTTCTTATTCATTTCATCTCTCGCTTCTGTTCTTTCTGTGCCTTCTGTACATTTTTTCATTCCACTCTCTGCCCTCGTTCTACTGCTTTCATCTGTCTGATTTGCTACCATTTTCTGGCTTCTTTCTTCATATGCTTTTTTTTTTGTTATCTACAGGCATCCCTGGACTTTTATAGTGACAAAAGGTGATGTGTCTTCTGTTGTGGAGGACACTGCTGTCTATCAAGGTAGGAATTTTTTTTTTTTTTTTTTAAAAACCTAACCCTGCCACTAGCATGATTTTAATGGGATATGACATGATCAAAGCATTTTTCATCCAGGAAACCCAGCAAGTTTTATGTTACGGCACTAACAGAATTTGTTGTAACAGGGACTAAGGCGTCTTCAGAGGCCCGGAGCGCTCAAGTTTTTCAGTCAAGTTTTGGGGAGCATTTCACCGTCACCGCCAGCAGCCAGTGGGTCCAAGGTAACTCTGCGGACACATAGCCACTCCAGTGTTTCTTTCTGAAAAGAATGGGAGAGCAGATACACAGACAAAAGTATGCAGCGCCTCAGTGTCTCTCAAGATGTTAAACACCACTTAGTTTTTATCAGGGACACACTGCCATCCAAAATAAATGCAGCAGAAGTCATTTGGATTTAACCACAATGGTACCCAAAGAATAGGGGCAGCCAAAGCAACAGGTTTTACTGGTGCACTAATATGAACAGAGCCTTTTCCCTTAAAGAGCCTGTTTCCAGTGCTCTTTACCTTGCTAGTTATACCATATACATATATATCTCCCAAAACTTGCACTAGTGACCACAAACCTTTGTTACAGTCACCCACAAGGGTAGCCCAAACAGTTCCCATTATTACCAACTAAGCATACTAAGCTAACTAAGTAATGAACAATGGTTTGTTTTTTTGTTTTTTTACATACAGTGGCTTGCAAAAGTATTCGGCCCCCTTGAACTTTCCCACATTTTGTCACATTACAGCCACAAACATGAATCAATGTTATTGTAATTGCACGTGAAGGACCAACACAAAGTGGTGCACACGTGAGAAGTGGAACAAAATCACACATGATTCCAAACATTTTTTACAAATAAATAACTGCAAAGTGGGGTGTGTGTAATTATTCAGCGCCCTGAGTCAATACTTTGTAGAACCACCTTTTGCTGCAGTTCCAGCTGCCAGTCTTTTAGGTTATGTCTCTACCAGCTTTGCACATCTACAGACTGAAATCTTTGCCCATTCTTCTTTGAAACAGCTCCAGCTCAGTCAGATTAGATGGACAGCGTTTGTGAACAGCAGTTTTCAGATCTTGCCACAGATTCTCGATTGGATTTAGATCTGGACTTTGACTGGGCCAGTCTAACACATGGATATGTTTTGTTTTAAACCGTCCCATCGTTGCCCTGGCTTCATGTTTAGGGTCGCCCCAGTCTCAAGTCTTTTGCAGACTCCAACAGGTTTTCTTCCAAGACTGCCCTGTATTTGGCTCCATCCATCTTCCCATCAACTCTGACCAGCTTCCCTGTCCCTGCTGAAGAGAAGCCCCCCCCCAGAGCATGATGCTGCCACCACCATATCTGACAGTGGGGATGGTGTGTTCAGAGTGATGTGCAGTGTTAGTTTTCCACACATAGCGTTTTGCATTTTGGTCTCATCTGACCAGAGCAGCTTCCTCCACATGTTTGCTGTGTCCCCCTCATGGCTTGTGGCAAACTGCAAACAGGACTTCTTATGGTTTCCTGTTAACAATGGCTTTCTTCTTGCCACTCTTCCATAAAGGACAACTTTGTGCAGTGCACGACTAATAGTTGTCCTGTGGACAGATTCCCCCACCTGAGCTGTAGATCTCTGCAGCTCGTCCAGAGTCACCATGGGCCTCTTGGCTGCATTTCTGATCAGCGCTCTCCTTGTTCGGCCTGTGAGTTTAGGTGGACGGCCTTGTCTTGGTAGGTTTACAGTTGTGCCATACTCCTTCCATTTCTGAATGATGGCTTGAACAGTGCTCCGTGCGATGTTTGAGGCTTGGGAAATCTTTTTGTAGCCTAAGCCTGCTTTAAATTTCTCAGTAACTTCATCCCTGACTTGTCTGCTGTGTTCAAGGTTCAAGGTTCTTTATTTGTCACATGCATAGTTATACAAGTATAACACACAGTGAAATGTAGCCTGACACGCTCCTCGACATGTGCAAAAAACATGTGCAAAAACTTCATGGTGTTGTTGCTCCCAATATTCTCTTAGACAACCTCTGAGGCCGTCACAGAGCAGCTGTATTTGTACTGACATTAGATCACACACAGGTGCACTCTATTTAGTCATTAGCACTCATCAGGCAACGTCTATGTACAACTGACTGCACTCAGACTAAAGGGGGCTGAATAATTACACACACCCCACTTTGCAGTTATTTATTTGTAACAAATGTTTGGAATCATGTGTGATTTTGTTCCACTTCTCACGTGTGCACCACTTTGTGTTGGTCTTTCACCTGGAATTCCAATAACATTGATTCATGTTTGTGGCTGTAATGTGACAAAATGTGGGAAAGTTCAAGGGGGCCGAATACTTTTGCAAGTCACTGTATGTAAAAAAACAAAAAAACAAACCATTGTTCATTACTACTTACTAATTGTACGATCGCTAGCTTAGCCTGGTTATGTGTAATTTGAACGTTTAAACGAATTACACATTATAGATTTTGGGAACATAACATAAGCCACGTGGACACTGAAGACATCAGAAACTGCTGTAAAATGGAAGAATTCCCACATGTGACCGAAATGGAAGCATTCACAGAACAGAGCAAGATGTAGAAGTAGCTGAGGTCATGAAGCCAGCAACACGTTACATTTGTTAGCAGTTAAGAGAAGGAAAAACATCACTTTACTACACTCCTGTGATCACCACACTGTCCTCCTGGAAAGTTCTAGTTATCAGCTGTTACATGCCTTGGGGCTGTGCTACATCTTAGCAGTTATCTTGGCTGTAGCCACATGGCTACTCTAGAATGAAAGAAAGTCTCTATGCTCCATGTTTTTTAAAACATAGAAACATTTTCCATCAAACTGTTATATTGTTACAGGCTGCCGGGGTGCAACATAGCTAACACAAGCAAAATCTTCATGCTTTTGTTTCAGGCAGACTGGCTCATGTTATTGACACTGGGTACTATTGTTGCACTGCAGACACACAGAGGTAGTTGTGGCAGCTTCTGACCAGTAAATGTCCTGCACAAGTGTTGCAATGACACATTGTGCTATAATAAAAAACTACTTCATATCTGAAGGACTTCTGTGTTTAAGATTCACACTACAGCTTAGTGCAACGACAAGGCAGAACATGTAACAATATTATTACAGGGAAATATTAAATTCCAAGTAGAACCTGGTGTTCTTTGTAGGTATCTATGCAGTGTGGTGAGATACAATAAACACACCCAGACAAATCCTGGCATCCCCATGATACTCTGAGCATTGCTTGATTGCTGTCCATCTTCCAGGCCAGGCTGTGTTAGCTACTATCAGCTTACAGTCTGGTTGCTTTGCTAATTAGCTGCTCACCTCACCAACAGGCAGTAACATTTTCTGCTGTCAAAAGTATTTTGTAGGGACAAATATACAAATAAACAGCCCATCCCCCCCTGCTTGGAGTATAGACTCAGTATCTCGACTCCAACCTCTGTCGCTGCAACATTGGTGTTACAGAGGAATATAGTCAGTAAACTGTGTTCAATCAAACAAAGTGCAGCAACATATTGCTGACATAGACTATATTTGCTGTGTCAATAAGCTATGTTAATGCCTCGTCAGTGCTACATCTTTTCAGTGGGAAAACAATGTTTGTGCTACATAATGTCTCTCCAGTCAGATCGTGCAGACAGAGAAAAGGCGTTGGTGAAACAGAGGTGTGCGACATCATCCCGAGGTCTTGCTCAGGAAAAAGCTACATTAAATCTGTGTGGGTAGTACTAAGAAACAGAGAAACAATCGCTTCCCAATATGCAAACACCTACCACTACCCACACAGAGGATATACATCGGCAATATATTGGTGTGCTAAATAGGTAGCGTTAGTAGGTAGTTGAGTGGTAGTCAGCAGAGCTTCAGGGCCGTCCATAGTCCTTCATTTAGCTCTTTCAGCCGTTTATTAAAGTCTTCATCAGGAGTGGCAGAGGAGTTTCTTATAAAAAAAATAAGGGCCAGAGCTCTGCTTCCTCACAAAGATGCACCTCAGAAAGAAGACTTACACCAGATCAGGTTCCCTTCAGTTCACACAAGACCATCAGGGTGTCTGATCTGGAATCAAAGGTCTTTCCTCTGACACAAACTTGCCCAAAGCACTTAATCATTTCAAGAGTCTGTTCAGTTTGGAAATCTCGTTCTTTATGATCACCTTGTTTAATTTTCCCAAGATTTTACGCCTGATGCCCTTCCTGACGCAACCCTCCTCATTTATCTGAGCTGACTCGTGGTTCTCATGGGTGGGTTAAAAAGAGACATGCAGATGGACAGATGGCAGCAATTTTTTCAAAAAGGATAGAAATGGCTTTGTTGAAAACATACTTTAAGAAGAGGGAGGAACATAGGATGACCTATAAGAGTGGATAACGGTGCATACAGGTGGACAGAAGGTGCAATCTCAAAGAGACAGGAGACTGCAAGCTGCTGTCAGGCAACAATGTAGTTAGTCAGCATCAGATAGTAGTCTGTAGGATAACTCTGGACATGAAGAAGAGAAAGTAAGTGAAGGCTGAGGCAAAGATTAAATGGTGAAAGGTTGTAATAGAGTTCAGCGAGGACACTAGTCAGCACGCTGCACAGCAGCACCTGCAGAATATGGTCATTCTTCAGCTGTTGCCAGAGAAATCCTGGGGATCCCCACAACGCTTTGTGTTGACTTAAAACAGAAAATATTTTTAGCATTCACACACCACTGAATGCACCAGAGAGCAACATGCGGTTAGTATTGTGCCCGAGGATATTTGGTACGCAGAACAGAGCAGCCAGGAATCGAACCACCAACCTCCTGATCAGTAGGTGACCTGTTCTAACACCCGAGCTACACCATTTATTTTCTTAATCATATGAGCTGATCTGATATCAGTCTGGGTGGAGTCCTTTTTTCTCCCCGTCTTTCCTCATATTGTGTATTTCCATTGTTCTACCTCTCCGACCCGTCTTCCCTATGTGATGTTTGTGTAATGTATGTATGTTCGGAAGGGTAAGATGGCGCTGGTTGCCAGCAGCCTTAACCCAATTTCCTTCAGGATCAGTAAAGTATTATCAATCAATCAGTATGTCGTTATGTCAGCTCAGCTCTCCAGTATTTCATTTGGGCACCGGGTATTCTGTCCGAGCTGTAATTGATTGGTGATGTCATCCCCACATCATCTTCCCACCAATATAGAAGTGTGTGTTTGTGTTTCTTTGTGTCTACAGAGGCAGAATGGTCAAACTGGTTTGACAGGGATGATGAAAGGGGATCTGGAGACTGGGAGAAATTGTCTGATCTGCATAAAGCCTATCCAGACCGCCTATGTAGCAGCCCGCTGGACATTCAGGTAAAGATATTCTTAGAGAACAACACAACCTAACTTACAATAAGTGACACTTTCATTAGGAGTAAGACAATGCAATTAAGCATCAATACGCTCAAGAAAAAGAGGAATCTAAATGAAATGAGTTTATCTTTCACAGAAAATACTAAGAAATAAATTCAGTGTGTATTTCACGATCCAACGTTGGTTCCTAAAAGTTCAATTTAAAATATTACTACTGTCCCTAATTAAAAGTTCTCACTATTAATGTGTTAATGACTCCATCCTTGCATCTATGCTTGGATGTGTGCGTTAATGTTAACTTGCTGAACTTTACTGCAGTGCATCCAAAAAGTATTCACTCGTTCCACATTTTGTCACGTTACAACCTCCAAAGTGGATGGAATTAATATTTCATGTCAAAATTCTACATATGTGACATAATAAAAAATTGAAATACAACACGTGCATAAGTATTGCGTCCAGCTTCCACTGGTGATCTGTTGCAGCCATCTGATCATCTGTCAGATGTCTGCAAACTGATTGGAGTCCACCTGTGGTCAGCTCAGTGGGTTGGCCATGATTCAGAAAGGCACTCACAAAAGCTGAACTTTTTGGAAGGTTTGATTCCTTCGAGTCACTGAACAAACTGCTCCACACTTCTAAAGCATACCAGCTCCTTCAACCGTGCTGCCGTAGAGAATCCATCTGGAAATCATTCCTACCGTTGATATAAAGCCGTATAATAACTCTCTATTCTGTGACAGGTGAACACACCTGTCAGGCAGAAGATCCCAAACATATTTTTGTATTATACCCTCACGCAGCTGTTTTTCTTACATTTATTGTGTAGATATTATTTATTAATGCAAATTTCACTTCAGCAAGAAATATAACCCCCAGCTGTGCACCAGTCACACCAATCATATTAAGGCATATTATGTGGTTAGTATTGTAAATCACTGGTCTGACTTCACATGCATACTTGAGTAACATCCTAGTCTTAACCCATAGAGTTAACCATTATATCTGCACATTAATCTTTAATAGCTTCAACTCTTCTGCGAGGCTTTCCACAAGGTCTGTGAGTGTTGGAGAATTTTCGATCATTCTTCCAAAAGTGCATTTGTGAGGTCAGACTGACGTTGGCCTGGCTCACAGTCACCGTTCTAATTCATCCCAAAGGTCTTGATTCATGCTCATCAGGTAAACATATCCTCAAATCAGATTCTGTTCATCTGGATGTGGTGTTGTTTTAATGGCCACGTGAAGACAATCAACTTTCTGGGCTGAGGTCAGAACTTTGTGCAGGCCAGTCACGTTCTTCCACACCAAACTCACTCATCCATGGACCTTGCTTTGTGCACTGGTGTCCGGTCATGTTGGAACAGGAAGAGGCCATCCCTAAAGCTGTTCCCACAAATTTGGGAGAAAAAAAACTGTCCAAAATGTCTTGTTACGCTAAATCGTTTAGAGTTTCTTTCATTGGATCTACGTTTGGATGTCTGTAGGGACTGACTCTGCAGAAAGTTGGTGACCTCTGTGCACCATGCACCTCAGCATCCGCTGACTCCACTCTGTGAGTTTATGGGTCCTACCACTTTGTTTCTGAGTTGCTGTTCTTCCTTTAATTTAATTGAATGTGCTTAGATTTTTAATATTAATGTATGTTTGCCCATTGTGATCACGAGTATTGTTAAAAAAACAACTGTTAATCATAGTGGTGAGTGGTGTAAATCACCATAAAACCATAAAACAAACAGGAGGCTGAGCTATCACAAAGCAGCTTTTATTTAGTTGTCTGGTAATAGTTTGTGATTTGTTTAGCCTTTTAGTTTGAACTAGGGATGGTCTTTAATTGCATTGCTCATGGCTCTAAAATCAGAGCAAAGAGCTGGCCCCAGGAAACAAAATGAAACAAAGAAATGTGCTGTCCTATTCTGCAGTTTCTGAATTCCCTAAGAAGTGTAGAAATCTCTGTGCGACCTTCATACATTTTATACAGTCAGCTTGCTGTTGATATAATTCACCAATAATACTAGATCATCACTGACTGAAAAGGCATTTTATGCATCTCTTTGTAACCATCTTCCTCTTTCACGTTTACAAGGTCACAAGCTTAGATCTGTCACTGAACAGTCAATTTTCTTCAATAGAAGTAATTCTGCTTATATACAGGTTCACTGTCAGCTTGTACTACGCTTTAGATGATTTACAGTAACCCTGACATTATCTTGTACCATATCTTGATCTTCTTTTAGCTTCTCCCTTTAGGCGACACCACAGCATATCATCTGCCTCTGTCTTATCCAATCGCTGGCATTCTCCTCTGTCATGCCGACCCTCTTCATCTCCTCCTTCACTACATCAATTAAACTTCTCGGAAGTGTTCCTCTTTTCTCGCTGCCTGGCAGCTCCATCATCAATGTCCTTTGCCCATTATATCCACTGTCCCACTGCACAAGTCCAAACCATCACAGTCGTGTCTCTAACTTTGTCTCCAAACCGCTCAATTTGAGCTGCTGCTTTTAATCTTGTCGATCCTGGTCACTCTCAAAGGAATTGTTTGCAAATTCAAGTCTGCCACCACCAGCTCAGCCTCCAGTCTTTTTGTCAGTACTACTGTCTCCAAACCAGACATCATAGCAAGGATACCATCTTTCACTCTTGCTGCTATCCCTCTGTCACAAATCACCCCTGACACTCATCTCGACCCACTCCACCTTTTGGATGGCATGTATTTAAACTCATCTACCTTCGCTACCTCTTACCCCTTGCTTTTCCACTGTTACACCTCACTCTCATTCACACGCATGTATCTGTCTCGCTTCGGCTGAGTTTCATTCCTCTTCTCCCTACAGCATATCTCAACCTCTCCACTTGCTCCCTAGTCTCATTACACATCACAATATCATCTGCAAACACCGCAACCTACGGAGACTCCAGCCTGACCTCATCTGTCAGCCTCTCCATCAGTATTGCAAACAGGAAGGAGATCGCAGCTGATTCCTGATATGATCCCCTCCTCACCTTGAAGTCATCTGTCACTTCTTTTGCACGCCTTAAAAGTGTCTCACTGTCCTGCACCACCCTCACATACTTTTGTGCCACTTCTGACTCCCTTATGCAGTACAAAAGTTTCTCTCTGAGCACAATACCATATGCTTTCTCTCGATCCACAAGACACAGTGCAACTGCTTTAACTCCTTCTGACCTTCTCTACACTTCTGCATCAGCACTCTCAAAGTAAACATCTAGTAGTAGTAGTAGTGGCCTGGAGCCATACTGCTGCTTGCTGATCTTTTCATGTATCCTTAACCTGCATGTCATGTGACTTTTCCATGTTATGTAATGTGATGTTTGTGTATTGCATGTACGGTCTAGGTATCTATCTTAATTTCCCCTTGGGGATAAATAAAGTCTCTCTGACTCTGACCTACATCATTAGCCCCCCAAGCCCAGGGGTTTTCTTTTTAAGGTTTAAGTCTTTATTGTCCAAAGAAAACTTTGGACTCTATGGATAAAACAAGGGAAATTTAAAATAAAATCTTTCTCTAATACTAGATCAAAGTAAGACATAAAAATAACTCTGTTACACTTAAAACACTGCAAAAGGAAATCAACCTCCTCACTGGATGTGCCACAAACTGTAACCTTTCAAATATAATGGCAAGTTTCATTTCAATAACAGATGAAGCCTGATTTTGTGACTAAAATAAAACCATGCTAGTAAATTGCCCCCTGGAGGATAGCCCAAAAACCTTGTAGCAATGCTAAAGTCAGGTTAAAAGTGTCTCAGTGAAGAGTCACTACACCGGGGTCAGCTGAGGCTGCTCCTGTGAGCAGTTGTCTTTGGCCAGTTGGACGAACAGATCTGTCCTCAGTCAAACATGGCTGCAACATGAGTGTACTGCTGGGACATGTCACAGCCAGCTGTTAGCTTTCCATGTGATGCCAGGCCTGCAGTTCTGGCATGCTGATTCCAACAACCATACTACCAGTTCCCTTATGTCTCTTTTGTTCCTTTGCTGAACTGAACTTAAAAAAAAAAAAAATTAGTTTTAGGTTTTCTGGCTTTCTTTCTTATGAGGGGCTTTAAATGATGAAGATTTAGAGAGCCCGCGTGCCTCTGAACAGGTTCACGGAAAAAATGACAACGTCTGTGTCATGGTCGGCTGTGTGGCAGGCAGGACTGGTGGACCCAAAATGCAGGACTCTTAGGAAACGAGGTTTCAACTGAAAATGCAGCTTTATTGCTGGAACAAAACTTCAACATAAAATAAAACTCACAAAAGCAAACAAAACTCTAAACTGAGATGCAGGACTGGAAATCAACACACAGCAAGTGAGGGTGAACAGCCGTTAACGACACAACGCTGACACAAAGACACACTGGGCTTAAATACACTGAGGGAGTCATCAAGGAATTAGAGACAGAAGGGGGACACAGCTGGGAGAAATAAGACCTAACGAGACAGGGAGAGCAAAGCCGGAACACTGACATCAGACAGGAACAAGAACCTTCAAAGTAAAACAGGAAACAAAACACTTTACTAAGACACGGACTAGACAGAGAGAGACAGACTTGACACTGACCAAAGTCTACTAAATAATCATCATAATCAAAACAGTATCACTGATAAATCAAATCATAAATCATAATCTAGAAAAACACCAAAGCATGAAAAACAGAAAGCTGGGTCAACATGACCCAGAACCGTGACAGTCTGTTTTCCTAAGTTTGCCGTTCTCATTCTAAAACAGCAGGATCTCTAGTTCTAGCAGCCAAGTGGTGTTCTTCCAGTATGTTGTGTAATTTGGGTCAAATTTGTTTTGGATTATCTGACACATCCCGAAGGTATGTGAAGAGGCTCAGTGCCAGATGCTAAATGTCTATACTTTCCTCTCGCTTTAGTGGTCACAGCACAGTTTGCTGAGTTTAAGAGGTCACAGTTTTATTATTGCCCCTGTTGGAAAGTTTAATCAGAAGCAGGGATTTACAGCAATTGAAACGGTCAAGCAAAGGTTACCACATAAATTTATAGATTATCATTAAATAACTGAAACCGCATATGAAAACAAGGAGAGTTGGCAGTTTGTGCTACGCTGGCCTTTCCGCTGTGTTGTTCCATGCTGCTGCACCACTTTCCCCAGCATTGCTGTTGGGCCCCAGTACCTTATCAGTAGGCTAAAATAATTAAGTAAGGTGCATGCTATTCTTTCTGTGACAGCTGTTTGAAAATGAATGAGGTTAGAGTTCCAAAAATGTGTGTAGGACTCTGCCCAAGTAAGTCTTTGTGTCTAGACAGATTAGGAAGCCGTGGAACACTGAGGACTAGCCCTGTATGCTGGAGGCCTTATGAAATTCCTGCTGTTTGCCAATAACATAAGCCAGCCAGCAGACAAATTTCAGATGTAGTTTATGAAAACAAACAAGTTTAGAAGCCACCCAATAAAAGAAAATGTCCTATTGCCAAGTCACCAGACATTTCTCTGTCTTTTTCTCTCAAGCTGTGAGCAAGCATGTTGCCCAACATTTTGAGACGGTCCTCTTGAGGACAGTTGACAGCTGGAATAAAACCAACAGTGTGTCGCAAAATGTAAAAATAGCACTTTTTATCCACGTGTCTCTCATGTTTCCACTGTCCAGGCTGAAACCCATGACGGCATTCCATCCAACCAGACGGGAGATGTGATCCACAAGAAACACAAGGACTATGGCTTTGTCTGTCTCAACAAAGACCAGACTCATGGCCTGTGTCACAACTACAGGGTCCGCTTCCTCTGTGGAAAACTAGGTATAATCATTTGACTGTGTATATTGTGTTTATACCTTTAAGCGTAGCACGAGTATATATTTTCCACTCGTAGACTTCTTCTCACAGTACACCATACCCCTGCATTTTTGCCCTGTTTCCCTTCCTTAAGAATGGCTTCTTGACAGCCACTGACATCATTTCTGACGAGGCTTTGATAAACTGATGGTCCAGACATAGCTCGCAGGTCCTGCATCAGGTCTTTTCTTATTTCTTAAGAACACGAATTTCAGGTATTGATCATCTGTAGGTAGTTTTCGGCCTGCTTTGTCTTTTGATTTTCATTTTCCTTCATTTTAAGGATGCACTGCAGACCAGGCTGAGATATGCCACTTTTTGGGGTAATAGCTCTTTGGAATCACGTCGTTGGTATAGAAATACTTTATTCCTGCCAGACTACATTGCCTTTGCATCTTTTGTAGATTCAACAAAATAGATTTGAACAAACTATATATTTTTGTGACACACTTCTAGCTACAAAGATACAGTTTAAAATTGTTTATGTTCAAGAAACCAGTTTCAGGTGATTTAAGTTGTGTGACAGGACACATCATCATTCTGGAAGCAGCAATCAGAAGATGGGTATACTGTTGTTGTAAGGGGAGGGTGAGAAACAATACCCAGGTAGGCTTTGGCACTGATGATGGTCACTTGGTACTAAGGGGTCCAAAGTGTGCCAAGAAAATATTCCCTATACCATTACACCACCATCAGCTCTATGAATTTGTAATAAGCCTGCTTTCATGTGGATTATGCTACGTTCAGAGCATGCCTTCTGAATATGGCAACAGAAATTTAAACTCATAATGTTATGTTGTTCAATTTTGCTACCCATGCAAGCTGTAGCCCCGGTTCCCCCTTTTTGTTTACAGGGGTAGCACCGAGTGCGGTCAGTAAAGAGAACATCAACATATTATGTTTAGAGCCCTTGTGCATACCTTGGTTGTAACAAGTGGTCATTTGAGCTAAAGTTCTGTTGCTAACAGCTCGAATCATTCTGGCCGTTCCGCTCATGCGATGTCTCATTTCACTAAAACAACTGTGGCTAACTGCATATTCTTATTGTTTTAGACCATTCTTTATCAACAAGAGAACTCGCTGTGCAGGAAAATCCCAGCAGATCAACAGATTCTGAAAGCCAGCCCATCTGGCACCAACAAACAAGCCACATTTAAAGTCATCATCACCTTTCATCCCCAGTCTGATGGTCTATTTGAACTTCAACGGGGCTGCTGACCACGTCTACATGTCACATTGAGTTGCAGTCGTGTGATTGGCTCATCACATCTTTGTGTTAATGAGCAGCTGAATACAGTGGCCACTGAGTCTATATAGACATACAATCTTGTTGTGCTTCAGAGAACATGTTCTGTGGGGGCGGGCTGCTATGACTGGAATGCATGGAGCTCCATCTGTGCAGAGATTTACAGTCCTTTGTCTGGACTTGTCCCTATATTTTTGTTATATAAAGATGGGCTTTCGAGTGTTGTCTTTTGTCAAGGTTGACAGTGGCTACAAGCACTCTATACACTCTGTGATTTACCCCGCAAACACGCTCCCACAACGCATTAAACTACAGTTGTAGGCTAGCTGTCATTCTACGAAAGCGTCTGCTTGGCTTTTCTCTGAGCTGAGGATGTGATCTCAGGAAAAGATTTATTCTGGTTAATAAGTGCTTTCATAACTTTAAAGACTCAGTTGTTTCTCAGCTAAAAATCACAATATTAGAACCAGTCCATTTACGGCGGCGTGTGGTTTGTGGCTCAGCTGCAGGGAAGGGGTGGAGCAGTATGTTCATGGGGGCAGTGCCAGAGGAGGCCGACTGGCACAGCTGTCAGCCATCACACCAACCACTCCTTCCCTGTTTAGGTAGCAGCCGGGTCCTGGTGGAGAGAGCTGTGCGGTGTGTGTGAAGAGGGCAGCGGAAAAGCTGCGTGTGAATCAAAACACTGTTCTCCTGAGTGCTGGGTCCTTCTTACCACAGCCTCACTTCCATCAACATTTTAAGTTATTTGACAAAAGATTACTGCTGAATTTACACTTTCTACCATCAGTTTGACCTTGTCTGTAAAACCATATCATCAGCCTTCAGGGACATTTATAAGGTGTCTATACAGGGTCCATGTGTGACCATAAGTGTCAGAATCAGAAAGAGTTTTATTGCCAAATGTTGAGCAGGTTTACAACATTAGGAAATTGCTTCGGTACTTAGTGCGAAACATACTGTTAAACAAACACTTAAATAAACATAAAATGTAATTTAAAAGTGCTAAGCAGATAGATATATACATGTTAGTGGTGGGAACAGTCATACGGTTATTGTTCATGAGTCCAACATGAGGGGAAGAAACTGTTCTTATGGCGAGAGGTTCTGGTGCGAATGGACCGGAGCCTCCTGCCTGAGGGGAGCAGGTCAAACAGACTGTGTCCAGGGTGCGAAGGGCCAGCTAAGATCTGAGCTGCACGCCCCAGTGTCCTGGAGGTGTACAGGTCCTGCAGAGATGGGAGTCTGCAGCCAATCACCTTCTCAGCAGAGCGCACAACGCGCTGCAGTCTCTAGTTAGTTTGTTCATCAGGAAATAGGCCCTGACTCTGTGTAGAGAGTAATTTGTTACTCTGCTCATGGCATTGTGTTACTCGTTGAGGTCCCCTCAGATGTATTGTGAATTAATTGCCAGGTGACAATATAATGTGAAATCTTTAATTGGTTCTGATAACCAATCCCTTTCCTAACAGGAGCCCAGCTGTAGACCTCCAGTGTGAGAACACTTCATTGTCAAAGTGTGAGGACAGGGAATGATGATTAACTTGGTAGTGCTAGAAGTATTTCTGAGGCATTTCAGAATTCAAGCAGTTACATAAGAGCCTCAGCTTCACCTTCACATATACAGTTTTTAGCAGTTAAAGGCGATGGGGTTTTGTCATCATCCTGCTGAGCGGGCAGAGGCGGTGTGGATGCCAAGGTTTGTGAATGCGATAACTCGAGAACGGAGCACCACAGGACTTTGAAACTGATACCACAGGTGTATCTGCTAGAAACCTCAGCTTAGTTCTAATCTCAGCGACTGTGAGATCATTCCTGCGCGTGGCCTTCTACCTGCACATCTCCTCCATCTAACACACTGTAAACACTGCAGTAGTTGCACCCTTTCTGCACACGCGCTTTTCTACTCAGTAATATTCCCGTCAATACTATAATCACCTCTGTCAGTCCTTGATATTTATTATTGAGTGATTTGTATATATTGTGTTATTTCTTAAATTTGTAGATCTGTAACATATTGTATTGCTAAATAGTCTGTTTCTGTTACTGCGCTGGAGCAACTGTAACCCACATGATTTCCTCAGGGATTTATAAAGTATGCTGATTCTGAAGGTCAGAGTTCAAGTTCTATGAAATTCTTTTGAATGCGGTAACTCCATAAGGAATCAATCTCAGTAACCTCGACCTCAAGGCTAGAGGTCAGAGGTCAAGTTGTCTGAAAGTTTTCTCTTTTTTCCTGATTGCTGTGATGATTGACAAACTTGGCTAACACAATTGTTGTGAGGACTATATTTATTGCATAACATTATGGGTGTGTCAGCGTTGCTGCATGTTTTCGCCTAACTCTTTCCATCTCACCCTGTAGTTCGTCCACAGGCCTCTGTTTCCATCGACATGATGTCAAACAGCAGCATCCTGGAGCTGGCTGACCACCCTGCGGGCTGGGGGCCTGGGGATCGGGTGGTGGTGGCCAGTACAGACTACTCAATGCACCAGGCTGAAGAGTTTACACTGTTGCCCTGTCCGACCTGCGCATCCAACCAGTTGAAGGTCAGAGGTAAGAGTGCAGCAGCTGACAGTGTGCTGCAGTTCTAGGCTGCAAGGACGGGAATTTATGCTGCTGGTAATTCTGCACCACAGTCAAATGTCAGCTTTCACTCAGAGTTGTGGCACATAGTGTCCTAGACAGGTCTTTGAAAAAGAGTTGTAGCTGTGGTCTGCCATCACCAGTGTGTGAATGGGTGAATGACTGAATGTAGTGTGAAGCGCTTTGGGGTCCTTAGGGACTAGAAAAGCGCTATACAAATGCAGGCCATTTACCATTTACTGACTAAAAAGTACGTCATGACTCGAGTCCCACTGCCTTGAAACGAGTGAAACTAATTTAAAAATGTAAGTTGTCATTACCTCTGAAGAAACTGGAATGCCATTCTTTGATTGTATCCAGAGTCAGATTAGTTTAGTGGTGAACACTGAATATTTTTCATTTTTCTGAATGACAACTCTGCTTCAGTTTCATTAAACGATTAACTAAAAGTGTATTAGAACAGACGCCTGTATTAATGGAGTATGTGTCCAAGGCGTTTTATGATTATACTGTTGCCTTCACATGATCTAAAAATCCTTCTAGAAGCATCTACATGAAATTTAATCTTAAGAGCTTGTAAGAAGGCAGCTGGACTTCTTTAAATTATCTGAAGCTCTTTCACCTCTCATCCAAGAGACATTTTCAGTTCTAAAACCAAATGCTGAGTCCCAGGTATTTTAACTAGTGGGGCTTGTCCCTTAGTAAGTGGCCACTGACCCACTAAGATTAAGACTGAGACTCACACAAAAACATTTTAATCATTCAGATTTGATTGAATTAGACATAAAAACATTAACACATAACAAGACAGTTTAAAGACACTGACATAGAGTGCAAGGAAATTTGACCCAATACTAAGTTACTGGGTAATATTCATCTGTCAGATATCCAGTATACACTATCTGGTTCACATGAAGTTATGTTTCCACTTTGTCTTTGGATATGAAGTCACAGATTCTTCCATGGTCACAGTCAGTGACCACTAAACCAACCATCAGTTCTCCCATTACATACTTTTAGACTGTTTCCAAGGAGGCGCAGTCTTGATGACCTGGGCAAATCATTCTTTAGCCATTGGCTCATATAATCCAAAACATCTCTCCAGAAAAGAAAAACTTTGGAAGACTCCCATAATGCATGCACATAGGTGCCTCTTTCTATCTTAAATTTGCAACATTAAGCATCATTAATTAAACCCATTTTGTGTAATTTAGATGGGAAACCGCCTGGAAGTTGTACTTTGAACAATTCAGACATTCACCTGAAATGTCTGAATTCAGGAACTGTAATGTGTTAAAGGAGAATCCCTGGGCACTGATGCTGAGGTGCTCCTGATGTGTTTATCAGAGTGTGGATGCTCGATAGAAAGCACCTACGCTGAGAAAAATGTGTTTGTGTGAATGGCTGAAAGAGGTTTGTACCAAGTAAACATTCAACATTAGTCATAAACACACATCTTCTTTTTATTTGACAGAACTGATTCTACATTGAAAAATAAAACCAAGTGTGTTGCTAACTCTCCAAAGGTTGATTCTGTTCATCTGGACGTAGCGTTTTCAGATGAACAGAATCAACCTTTGGAGATTTACTTACCTGGATTGATTGAGAATGCGTCAAGACAAGTGAGTTGCTAAGTTACTAAGTTTACTTTTATGGCACTAAAAGACTTAAAAAGCTGCCAAATGTACCACAAGGTGAAAAGTGAGAGCTGTAGCCACAAGAAAGAAGCTAAGCTAATGAAAAAAGGCTGAGCCCAGTGGAAACTTATCACTGAAGGATAAGGTGAGGGACCCTCAATCAATTTCTTGTAACTGCAAGGCAGTCTGGTCAGCTTTAACACACTGAGGCAGCTTCTTTCACCCTTTAGATACACACACACTTTTGTGTCTGCTGTGTGCATTAATGCAGGTTTATCTCAAAGCAAAAGCAATCGGAGTGTGCAATGTGAACATTTTGAACATTTGAAGGTGTTTCTTTTGAAGTGACTTAGCACAACTGATTCAGGTGTGGTCTGAGAACAACATGGCATTATGGCAGGTGTGATCCTGTGGCATCATTTTATCAACTAATAATTATTGTTGGTGCTCTAATGTGTTTGCCTTACAATATAAAGCTTTTAGGAACCGTTGTTGTCACTTGTCACATTTAACTGGTGGCGCAACAACAGCACGAGCAAGAGTGACCCTCAGACCAGTTTGTACACTACACACCCTGAGCTGGCAACGAATGCTTTCAGACTGCCAAGTGCACAGCCAGTTTACTGTTCCCACTGAACCATAATTTAGCATAATTCATGTCACACCTAGTCATTAGGTAAGCTGCAGTCAGCATTCTGTTTCTATTTTTTCCTCCACTGGCCACAAAAACAAAATGAAAATGATAAGATGTGCACGAGTCTGTCCTGCACTATTGTTCTTCACTTGCAACAATAATGTTGACTTGCACACAAGATTCTTGCACTGTAGCTAAGTTACAGCTAGCTGGCTAATTTATCTCCATATTGACGATTATTGTAGAGGTAAGTTATTATCATGAAGTCATATTAGACTTTAGCATTTGGTAGCAGTAACACTAACAGTCAATCTAGGATTAGCCAACTAACTGTTACTGTTAAAATGTCTCGATACATGTAAGGAAATTAAGGAAATTCCAAAAAGCTAATTCTGTTCATCTGGACTTCTTCACAAAGTCACTCGGATGATGTAATTGTTAGGTATAACTCTATGTGGTTATATACTGTGAATCTTCTGATGGCCAGCCAAGTTACAAGATCATCATGCAGCGTATAGACAACGTAGCCAGCCTAGATACATTAGCTGGCCTGTGATCCATCAGGCTAACGTTAGCCAAAAGAAGTTTGCTTCACCAATTAAATGTCCTGTCTCGCTGATGCACATCACAATAGTTTTAACCTAATGCACAAATGTCCATTTGGTCACACAGGCTTCACTTTCTCTGATGTTCACTTACCTGCAAGCACAGATCAACTGTTTTTTACCCACAGCATGTAAAGACATTTTATTGAGGCACTGAAGTTGCTATTTATTGTTTAGTTTTTTTATTGTATGTATTTATTTATCTAGAACTCCTGTCATGACAATTGTGTATTTGCCACATTGTGAGGACTTGCCTCCCTTATAGAGGACAGTTCCATGTTGCTTAAATCATTAAACCAAGACTTGCCAGAGTAAGGATAGTTCATCACTAGGGAACTAGAGCTAGAAAAAGATATCAGGAAATGAATGTAAGCCGAGTGAAAGGATGGTAACACATCCTCTGTGGGTATGTGTATTTCTAAATATGCAGTGTGATAGAGGCCAGGTGGAGACAGCCTATAGCAGTGTGTGGGAGTTGGTGGAAGGTGTTTGGTCTGACTCAGGGCCAAGGAAAAGTCTTAGCCTGTATCCTGGAGGACTGTATGTTCTTGACTGAGCCCATTCATGTTGGCACACACACACTTGGATACCATCACGCATACTGATATGAAAACATTCACTTCCAGACTATTTTTCTTTCTGTCTCGCTGCATTCACATGCTATAGCTCTTCGGAAAAGCCCCTGGTGCTTGCAGAAGCTAAAACTGGCATGGCATCTTCTTTCCTACCTGTCAATTCCTGACACTAATTCACACACCAAAAAGATAAGTTTGCATTTCAGTATTAACAGATTTATTTTCAAGTCTCCACTGAAGCTGCTGGAATTTCTTTTCTGCATGGCTGCATAAAAATATCAGACCTAGTAGCGCTCTCTTTTTTCCTTAGGTCTCTGACATCACTTGTTATTTTGCTAAGTGAAAGCCCTGCTTTTACCAGCCCGAGGCTTTTCCTCAGAGCTCTTGTCACTCTCAGCACGACTATAATCTGTTACATTAATTTATTTTTTTTTTTTATTAACCTTTATTTAACCAGGAAGATCCCATTGAGATTAAAAACCTCTTTTTCAAGGGAGACCTGGCCAAGATAGGCAGCAGCAGATGTCTCACAGTTACAGAAATTACTCAAACACAGGCAGCAACAACACACATGCAACAATAAGTGAAAGAATACAAATAAAATAAAAATAAAATTCAATAAAATTCAAATAAAATAAAAAGTCAGTTAAAATGACAATCAATCTAATTGAAACAGTTGCATGTTATGGACTTGGCCTCAAGGATTCGTAGTTTAGATTTAAAATCACTTAATGAAATGAATTCAGTCATTTTCCATTCCTTCTGCAGTTTGTTCCAGGCCGAGGGTGCTAAATGGACAAAAGCTCTTTTACCAAGTTCAGTTCGGGCAAATGGAACAGAAAGCAACAAGTAACCATGCGGACGAAGAGAATACCGACCAGCATGTTTCATTACAAGCAGGGAACATATATAAGAAGGCAGCAACCCAAGTATCGCCTTATATATAAAACTGTATAAATGAGAGTTCCTCCGACTTACCAAAGCAGGCCATCCTACCTGAGAGTATAACTCACAGTGGTGAGTCTGAAATTTACAGTTAGTGATGAACCTCAGACAAGCATGATACATAGAATCAACCATTCGAAGACACTGAGCAGAAGCATTCATATATAGAATATCACCATAATCCAGCACAGGCAAGAATGTTGCAGCAACAAGCCGCTTCTTTGTATTAAAAGAGAAACACAACTTATTTTGAAAATAAAATCTCAGTTTTAACTTCAGGTTTTTCACAAGATTCTCTACATGTGGTTTGAAGGTAAGCGAGTCATCAATTAAGATTCCCAGATATTTATAGGTGTGAACCAACTCTATTTTATTACCTTCAAGAGTGGTTACTGATGGGATTGTTTGGGCTCGTCTCCTTGATTTAGAAAACAACATGAGCTTTGTTTTGTCTGCGTTGAGAACAAGTTTAAGCTGATGTAATGAGTGCTGGACAGCAGAAAAGGCTTTCTGCAAGGAGTCGATGGCTTGGACAAGAGTTGAACCGCAGCTGTAAATAACTGTATCATCAGCATAGAAGTGCAAGTTTGCATCTGGCACATGTAGACTAAGATTGTTTACGTAAATGATAAATAGAAGGGGACCTAATACAGAACCCTGTGGCACTCCGCTGTGCACTGTAACAAAGTCAGAACATAGACCGTCAGATTTAATGCACTGAGTCCTGTTACTGAGGTAGTTTGAGAACCATGCCACTGCTCTCTCAGAGAGTCCTGACTGGAAGAGTCTAAGTTTTAAAATAATTCCTGCTCACGTGCCACTTTGCAGCACTATTTTTGAACACACGCTGATAATCGAGTTTGTCCTCCACCCTTGAGGTTATACACAAACAGGAAGAGTGTTGTTTTTGTTGTCCCAGCAGAGAGCTGGGAGATAGATGAGAAAGAGAGCGAGACAGCCTGAGGCTATTTATCAGTATGACTTCAATCATCTGAACATTTGACAGTTCTAACAGGCATATTGGTTATGCCTCCTTGAGTCATGGTGGTTTGTGTGTCCCAGTGATCCCAGGAGATATGTTGTAGGGGGCTTTTGCCCCTGGTAGCTTCAGTTGAGTCCATGACCACACTATAGTGCCCAGGACAAGATTAACAGGGCCCCACCATGGAGCCAGTTCTGAGCTCACAGGCCTAAGTCTATGAGGTGCAGCCCTCTCATTGGCTCATCACCTGGAGGAGGTGTTGTAGGAGTCAGGTGCAGTGTGCAGTCAGAGGTCAAATCTACAACTTCCTCACAACTCATCGCTCTGGTGACGTAAGAGCCCCAGTTGGTGTCTGATGTTGGACGATACGAGTTAACCTTGTGCTCACTTCAGTGGATCTCTTGGACTCAAAAACCAGTCTCCTGGAGAAGGGCTGGACTTTTACCAGCATGGAATTGCCTCGGTGAGAGATGGGGCGATTGACCTGTACGCTGGGGTTTCTCCCAGTGGGGTAAGAGGCTTGTTTTCCTTCAGGGGAACAATTCCTGACTGTCCTAACTGCAAACGATTAATTGTGAGTAGTCACTGAATGCTGCTGGCGGTGACCCCTATCAATCACCAGTCACTAGGCTAAAGTGTGCAAAGTGCTATCTGCGAGTCAACAGCGTCAAAGGGATCGCAAAGAAGTATACGGTACTGCTGCAGGTAACCAACTTAAAACAATGTATTGCTTTTTATTGAGCAAATACAAGTGAAACCTCTTTAGCGCATCCCTTTGTAATGCAGAAGAAATTGCAGCATTCAGTAACTCTTCTTTTGTTTGCATTGTAAAGAACAGGGATCTAAAACCTTTAAGTCTGGGCTGTTGATGCTTTAAATCAGAATGAAAATGTTCTTTTGTACTTTTTAAGCTCTGGCTGCTCTGGTGGAGGGAGTAGGTGGAGAAAAGAGATTAAGCATGTGTGGGTGTATGATGGGTGTATGATTTTCCTGGCTTGGCTTCAGTTTTTCTAATCAGCACGTTTGTGTTGTTGAGGATATGTATGTGGAGGAGGGCGGACGAGAACTGTTATCGTTTCTAAGAGCCGTCTTCCACTTACTCTGATCTTGTTGTCCTTTCTACTTCTCACTGCTTTTCATGGGATCATTTTTGCTTTTCCTTCACTGCTTTTTTACTGAGGTATAAATGGTCCTTCCAAGGCTTTATTTTAATTACAAAAAACATAATACTGTAGCTTGCCTATGAGGCCCAGTGTGACTGTAGGTGTGGGGGACGCTTTGGGTTTTTTGCTCGCTACAGAGTTTTAGAACGATTGCAGAATTCAGAAACACTTTGTTGTTGTTTTGTACCTGCTGTTGGTACCTTTGGAGCATTTTTCATGAAAGTATCTGACAAATAATATTACAGTGATTACATGTCAGAGCATGTAAATAAATTTTGACTCAAAAACACTATCATGGTGGCATTGATCAAAAATGCCCCAAACTCATAGATGATGGCACAGTGACTGAGTCCATCTTGGATAAACAGAATGGTCTCCTGCCTTTTCCCCCAAAGAATCAGTCAGCGTAGTGACTTGTGCTGGTATTCCCAAAGCCATAATCAGAGAATTTTCTTCTTGAATGTTGGGGAACTGGTAAAGGTGTAACCTGTCTTTTTGGGGCGATCGTGGCTCAACAGTTGGCAGTTCATCTTGTAATCGGAAGGTTGCCGGTTCGAGCCCCGGCTCTGACAGTCTCGGTCGTTGTGTCCGTGGGCGAGACACTTCACCCGTTGCCTACTGGTGGTGGTCAGAGGGCCCAGCCTCGCCTCTGTCAGTGTATCTGTGGCTGCAATGTAGCTGCCATCACCAGTGTGTGTGAATGACTGAATGTAGTGTAAAGCGCTATACGAATACAGGCCATTTAGCATTTTTAACCTTGTTGCTGAACAAAATTGAGAGAGAGGCCATCAAAGCAAACACCTGGGTTTGTGCCTGTGTGGTTGGAAGACTTACCTGTAAAAGGTCTTTTATTTTATCCTGCCTTTAACTTATAAGAACTACTGCAGCCACAGGATTAACTAATTGCCGTTTTTCTACATTCTAGTCTTTTTAAATGTTTTAACACTTTGTTGATGCTGTTATTGTTATTTTGAATTCCAAAAAAAACCCACTGTGAACTTAAGGATGATTCTTATTTAATGCTTTCTTTCTTTCTTTCTTTCTTTCTTTCTTTCTTTCTTTCTTTCTTTCTTTCTTTCTTTCTTTCTTTCTTTCTTTCTTTTTTACATCTGTAGATATTATGATGCTATTGATTTCTTTTGGTGGCTTTGTAGGAAAAAACTGATACTGTAATGGATTGGAATTGCACTGGCTCTATCCCTTTTCCAACTCCCTGATTCTCCTGCATTAAATTGTTACATTTGATGTTTGCACAAATTGTTTTGTGCTTTTTGACTTGATTAAGCACCTGCGTCTGTGTTATGGGATCTGCACTGGGCATCAAAAAGCGATGGGCAACGTCAGACTAAAAGAAAGGAAAATACCACATTGATGAAGTAGTTGCATTTCCACAGGAATAGGCCCTTAAACCTTGCAACTGCTGAAGGAGTAAAAGGGCACGCTGCCTTTTGGTTGCAGCAGGCTGAGGAAAGTCGTCCTCACTGGCCAACAAGGTTATCAGCAGGTGCAGCGTGGATGTTAATAAGTTCAGTCTGAGTGTGGGTAAGGCAGAGGTAAAGAAGTGCTCCTGTGCTTGACTCAGAGTTGAACTCGTCTTCTTTGTCTCTGACGCTGATGTGTTGTAGGTCAGTGTGTTTTCACACCAACGGTTCTTTTTTACTGTGCATGTGTTCTGTGTATGCAGGTAAAGCCAAGTTTATCCACATGGGAGAGGAGGTGGATGGGGTAGACATGAGGGCCGAGGTCGGCCTGCTGAGTCGTAATATCCTGCTTCGTGGTGAGATGGAGCCCAGCTGCTATGGCAATGAGGCCTGCAAGTTCTTCAACTTTGACACTTTCGGAGGACATTTGAAGGTAAACTCTTCTGTTAGCTGTCGTTTGCAGAATAGGCAACACCGTGTGAACAGGCTTGAAAAGGAGGAAAAACGATCCCTTTAAAGAGAACCTGTCGTAGCCATTTATTCCCAGCTTCATACTTTAATTCTTGGGCTATACTATAGAATAGTGTTCTGCCATCTGCTTAATGATGATAATGATAATCCTTTTATAAGATTGTAAAAGCAGATATGCAGGGCTTCTGCCTCAGCTGTCTGAGGTGAAGTTAGGGATATGGACCCAAGAGTAGAAAAAAAACCTGTTAAAAAGAAGGTTATGACCTGTGATTCAAGCAACAAAAAACGTTTTATTCCAGACCAATGACAGCTACTTTTCTCAGGAACTGCAGAGCTCCACAGAGTGGGAGTGATTACTGCACACATACACAGGAAAACGGTATAAAGCTGCCAAGCTTCGGTGCATTCTTGCTCGCGTGCTCTGCCAAAACTCCTCGTCCTGCGCCCTCATAGCTACTACACAGAGAAATTAGTAAATGCACTCCAGGTGTGCCACACCCTCAGCCATTCTGCCGTCCCATTCCCTCCTACAACCAATCCACAGGCGATACCCTGCCATCACATCCACCCACTGCCTAACTTAGGCCTGGGATCTATCCAGCCTGATCTACTCCTCGCCATAGGAAATCAGCCACCAGATTGCCAAACACTCTTTTACCATGTATCATGCTTTAGCGAATTTCAGGTTCCCACTGGTGTAAAGAACTGGATGGTCAATCCCACGTATGTGTATCCCATGTATCCCGGTGCTTTGGGGTGTGAAGCAGATACTTCACATAGAGGGCAGCACCTTAGTGTGCCTGCCCACATCTGTTCCAAAGTCTTTGCCTTCTGCGCTGGCTGTGACCCGACGGTTCGCTGTTACTGAGGTACGTTGGAACCAGTGAAGCATGTTTGCCTCAGTAACCCCAGAGATGGAGTGATTAGTGCACACGCCCAGGCCAGTGCTTTACAGCTGCCCAGCTTTAAAGTGTTTCTGCTCAGCCATACTGTCCCACCTCTACCTCCACAAACCATACCAAACACCACAGCTGTGTGTTTGACCAGGACTCTAGCCAATCGCAGCATTTTTCATCATTTACTCTGGAACTTTATAAGGAAACCTGATTATTTAGTAACACAAGCTTTAATAAAATACATTTTTCATTGACGATAACAGATATATTAGCTTTTGTCAACATTTGAAAAACTGTCAGGTGGTTGGACAAGCCTTGGTCCCATCTGTAGATCCTACAGCTAGATGAACATAGGGTCCCAATTTGAATTTGAAAACATAAAAGACATTACTCAGACTGTATACCAACAAGTCCAGTACTCTTCCTCAGAGACACAGAGGAAGAATATTTGTCCTTTCATGCTCACAGATGGAATCGTGCTCCATAATTACTGACTTGCACACATTTGCTGGACACTGTATTGTGACACCTAGTGTGTCTTTATCCATCTGAGTACCTGGACCAGACTAAGTTGGATAACACTGAACGAATTTCAGGTTCCCTACTGCTCCTCCAAACTCTTACTTGGGGGAGGAGCTCCATCATACTGTTTTTGAGCCCTTTCTGTTCTCAGTACACATATGACTGTTGATCATCTCATAACAGCTTCATTACATTTAAAGAAAACACAGGACGGATCATCTAATGGAGATAAGTGTGCATACAGACAAGAGGTTATTTTATCTTCTATGTTCAGAGTCATAATAATCTGGCTCTGAACACCAACAATGTGGAGAGTCTCTTGTTTCAGGTTTCTGGGTACACACATCACAGAAGACCTCACATGGACACTGTGTCCCTCTAAAACAGTCTGCACTTCCTGTGCACCCTGAGTGGCTTAAAGCCTTCTGGTGTTTTTGTACTGCTGCACCATTCAAAGCATCCTCACTCACGACATGCTGACATGATATGGAAACAACTCCGCAGCAGATAAGAACACTGCAGAGTCATAAACCTTCACAAAAGATAAACAACACACAGCTGCCTGCCCTTGAAGACATGTGCATATTACACTGCCTGCAGAAAGTACACTGCATCCTAAAGGACTCGTCTCACCAGCTGTTTGAACATCTGCACTCAAGCAAATGTTACAGGTGCATCAGAGCATGCATCTGCGTAATTAAGAACCAGTCTTAATCCTAGATCCATCTTCCCAAGGGCAGAAGGTAGTGCAGGTCATCTATGAATTAGAAGGTTGGTGGTTCAATCCCCATCTGGTCCATTCTGCATGCCAAACATCCTTGGGCAAGACACTAACCCCAAGTTGCTCTCCGATGCATCCATGAATGTGTGTGAATGGTAGCTAGAAAGAGCTTAAGCATAGAAGAAGTGGCTGTATGAATGGCTTTAAAAAGGCATGTTGTATGAAGCACTGTGAAAAGCCTACAGAAGAATCAGTCCATTTACCATTCACTAATGAGCTCTGCTCAGGAACCGCACAGTGATAATCAGTGATGATCATTTTCTACACAAGTGCAGAATCTGGTAATTGTCACTGTTTGTAACCTGCACTGTTTTTGAGCTCTTTTAAATGCGTCAAATAAATTGGGAGAAAAGTGAAAAGGACACAGCAGCAGCTCTTTTGGACGCTGACTTTTCAAAAGTCGTGCTCCTGCTCTGTCATTTTTTCTGCGTAGCCTTCACAGCCGACACTTTTTCTCTCTGCCAGAAATCACAACTAAATGCAGCTCGGTGGCACTCAAAGTATGTTTTTACACTAAAACTCTGGGTCATTAGAAATAGCAGCTCTGAATTGCACCCAGAGTGCTTTGCACATTATAGGTGTAATATGTATTATACATTTAAAATATTTTAAACAATAGAAATGTTGCTGCTTTGGTAGGAATGTGTGTTTAGAGCATATTAAAGGCAATAAGTTAAAAAGATCCTTTAAAAAAACACATTTTTGAGCATCGTTGTTATACTGAAGCTAGTCTTTTGTTTCTTCTGACTTCCTCCACGTTAATGCACCACTACAGCAAATAATCCACATTAACATCTAAAATCTTAATTTAGTTTAAGGCTCATTAAGACTCTCGGGCCTCTGTATGTGTTCATCACTGAAACGTCCTTCTTTCTGTCAGCCTCGTGCACCCTATCATCAGAAAGAGGCAACAGAGACACTGACGCAGGAAGGAGAGGGGGGAGTGTGTGGTTGTCTTCCTGCTGCCTCAATGCCTCCCTTTCCCCAGGGCAAGCTATCATATTCCATTATAAATTTCCATCACAGCCTCATGTCACATATTTCTCATGCATGGGTGTGTGTAGAGCATGAAATAGCATAACACACACATGAGCACACACACACAGAGGGTGAGAAACACTAAATGCCTCAGGACAAGTCCTGTCGTGTGAAAACCTCCCATTTCCAGAATTATTAGCTGGTCGCAAGCTGAATGTCGCTGACTGTGATCCGGGTGATATTTCTTTCATTTTTTAGCCTTTTCACAAACACTATGATGTAATGAAAACCAGTGTGACTGCAAGAAGTGTTGGTTCTCATGATTCTCTGGGTTTTTTGGGACATAGCTGCATGGCGTCACAGTCTCCTGGCATCTGCCATCCTGCTTCGTTCTCCACATCAACCCATACCTGTCTGTAACTTCATCTTTTATTTGTCCAAATTTCAGTGTTTTCATTATTTTAACGTCCTGTTCTGTTCCTCTCTCGTAGTATTGTTGCTGCTTTAATAGCAAGTTATGTCATTGATCATATAACTCCTTTAAAAATACTTCAGTGAAGTGGAAACAAATGTGGTGACTCGAAGTAGCAGAGGTGAGGCCTAGCAGACACTGATGTCAACCTGCCAAATTTCAGGACTTATCAGGATCCAAAAGTGTGACTAATTATTGCAAACATGTTACCTGGAAGAAAACGATGCATGGTGTCGACTTGTGGTTTGTTCGTTTGTGTTTTGTTATCTACCAGGCTGTGAAGATGCTTGCAGACATGCGTATTTCAACGCGGGAGTCGGGGATTTGTCTTGTTCCAGTTTTGTTACATTGATTTAAAGTTTTCACTGAACAATGGCTGTTGTAATAGTGATTACAAGTGTTGGGGTCATTACTCAGGAAGAGTCACGTATTACACATCACTCGTTACTTTAAAAAGTAATTCAGTATCTCCCACTTTACCGTCTCACTCTTGTCCTTCTCTGCACTTGAAAAAAAGTCATGTCTATACCCGCTACTCAAAATCTGCATCTCTGTCCCACTTTCTACCTCCCACACATGCACGGAAATCAGCTGATTGTAGCCGCGAGAGTGTCCAGGAAATAAAAAACATGTTTCTTTCTGTTCGCCCGGCTGGCAGAGAACTGAAGAATGACATCATTGTAACCGTGATGTAATTATTGAGTTTAGTACTGCAATGAGTTACATTACACTACATTACAAGACATACTTGATTCAGTTCAATTTTATTTATATAGCACCAGCACCAGTTACCTCGAGGTGCTTTCTATTATAAGATAAAGATCCTACATTAATAGAGAGAGAGCTAGATAAAAATAATAATTAATGGTTAAATGCAGAGAGGTGTATAAATACATAGTGAGTGAAAAACAAACACTCAATGGCTAAAGGGCAACGTAGGCTTATTGCAGCATAACTAGGGGCCTGAAAACTGAAGGCTCTGCCTCCCATTCTACTTTTAAATACTCTAGGAACAACAAGTAGGCCTGCAGAGCGAGAGCCAAGTGCTCTAATAGGGTGATATGGTACTACAAGGTCATTAAGATAAGATGGGGCCTGATTATTTAAGACCTTGTATGTGAGGAGCAGGATTTTGAATTCTGGATTTAACAGGAAGCCAAAACAGGAGAAATCTGCTCTCTCTTTCTAGTCCCTGTCAGGACTCTTGCTGCAGCATTTTGGATCAGCTGAAGGCTTTTCAGGGAGTTTCAGTGAGTGTGCAAATGGAAGAACGCAGTCTTACATATTTGTTTAATATGTGCGTTGAAGGACATGTCCTGGTCAAAAATGACTCCAAGGTTCCTCACAGTGTTACTGGAGGCCAAGGTAATGCCATCCAGAGTAAGAATCTGGTCAGAAACCATATTTCTAAGCTTTTCAGGGCCGAGTACAATAACCTCAGTTTTATCTGAATTAAGAAGCAGAAAGTTAGCGGCCATCCAGGTCTTTATGTCTTTAAGACATTCCTGCAGTTTAACTCATTGGTGTGTGCTATCTGGCTTCATGGACAGATAGAGCTGGGTGTCATCTGAATAGCAGCGAAAAAGTATGCTATGTCTTCTAATGATGCTGCCTAAGGGAAGCATGTATAATGTAAACAGAATTGGTCCTAGCACTGAACCCTGTGGAACTCCATAATTAACCTCAGTGTGTGAAGAGGACTCTCCATCAGAGGTCTCAAACTAAAATGAGCTGTGGGCCCCTGCTGCCACTGTCATCTCATGTGAGAGCCACTGTAGTGTTCAAGTAATGCAAAAAACTAACATGAAAACACTGAGAAATATTTCCTAAAATGTAGCATTTTGTTTTTGTTTTTTTAATTTCAAATATTGTATAACAAGACAAAACCGCAAACGTGAACATTGTTTTTCCCTCACTCTTAACTGAAGCCTTACATTGAACTACCAAATAAACACATCGGTCCTCTCTTTGTGGCCAGACACGTGGCAGCACTTCTGCTATCGTTTTGTTTGTATTTAACAAAATCAAAATGAAGACCTAAGTGTTCACTTTAGTTTTTGACTCGCTCACTGAACTCAGCCTCAACATGTTTGTGCGCTCTGCTCATATCGCCGTCATGTTAAATAATTTTTTGCTTTTTAAAGAACTTATCCTAACATTACACTCAACAACAAACAACAAAAAAGTCACTTCAAGGGACAAATTGCACTATATTTCTCAACATTAATATGTTAATGCAAGTGGCCCCTGGGCCGCAAGTTTAAGAGCCCTGATTCACATGACCAAACTGGAGTCCCATTATTGCGTTAATCAACAATGTCATGTGATCACAGTAAAAAAGTACAAAGAAATAAATTACACCCAACACTGGTAGCTACGTCCATCTTTTATTTACAGTCTATGTGCAAAACAAAGAAATTGAACATTAGAATAAAAAAACATAAAATAATGATTTAAAAATCTAAATCTGACTCTAGTGTTGCTAGTCCTGCTTTTCATGTACTTTTGTTTTTTTGCTCGTGTCTGATTGATGCAGTAACTGGAGCTCTCTGACTGCAATGTGTCCACTGTCATCACCAGGTGGAGCATGGTTTTAGGGCAGTCCACATATCTGGGATGGAGCTGCAGCACATGGGCCAGCAGACCATGGGACACTATCCTGTCCATTTTCACATGAATGGAGATGTGGATGAGAGGGGAGGCTATGACCCTCCAACGTCTGTCAGCGATTTATCCATTCACCACTCTTTCTCCCGCTGCGTCACTATCCACGGCTCCAATGGACTGATGGTCAGTTAGGAAGTTGTATAATTTATTTCTGTATTTTTTGTATGTATTAATGCATATATAAGAACGCATACATAAAAATGTGTAATTTATTGTTAAGAGTCATTATTGCAGCTCTTAACCTTCACTGGCTCAGAAGCAACCTGGTAATGTTAGGGACAGTGTTTTTGTATTCGTATAGCGCCGTACTTATTGGTGTTGGTGACTCTTACTAAGGCAGATACGATGACCTCATTTAAAGGGTTTTATATTCTTTTTAGTCTCCAGTAATGTCTCATAAAATCATTATTATAGTGACAGGCATATAATTTTAAATCTCTGAAAGAAACAGTTTGTATGAAGATGTATATGAAATATATGAATTAAAACGCAGGAGATTGGGCACTGTGTGACATGGATAATAGGGGGATTCAAGCTATTAAAGACAAGTGCACGACTATAAGTATCTTGGGGTCTTGTTCATGAGCCAAAGAAGAGTGGAGCGGGAGATTAGATCTGTTGTGGTGAAGAGAGCTGAGTATTAAATTGAAGCGGTTAATTAATGTTCTTACTGTCACCTATGGTCACAGGGTCTGGGTAGACCACTGACATCTCTGAAGGGTGTCTAGGCTCTGGCTTAGTGATAGGCTGAGGAGTCATTCATGTTGGACTCAGAGTGGCTACTCCTCCAAATTGAAAGGGTCCAGCTGAGTCAGTTTTCAGGTTCATATCAAGCAGGTTGCTTCTTTGGTCATCATATTCCAAGATTCCCTGCTGTCGCTTGTGTAGCATTAGTGCTACTCTGTCCTGCACCGGCTGCCCATGTGTGTTTCTGTCTGGCTACATTTGTTCAGCCTTTCACAGACTTTAAACTGATGTATCCTAAATTTGGCCGAAAAGGGAAAGCGAATAACAAGCACAAATTCAACCTAACTTCATCCACTTATCAGTTTGCATTTATCCACTAAACCAGAGCTTCCCAAAGTGTGGGGCCCGCCCCACTAGGGGGCTGCAGAGCCATTGCAGGGGGGGCTCGGTATAAAAAGGGGAAAAAAACAGACAGCTTGGACACTGCTAGCACGGGGCGCCCACACAAACGCAAAGCAGGAGATGAAACGTCGCTGAATATGTTTCCAAACCAACTTCATTCTAAAACAAAGACTAGAAAATCTGGTGAAGCAAATCTGCCCTTTGGCTTCACCTGCACAGGTGCCGAGGTAGGTCTCCCTGCAGGGTTGGTTTTCGCCAGGCTGTTTAAATCACAGACAAACAGTATCCCACATTCTTGATTTTTAGTTCAAACACTTCTTGTAATGACTAACTGCTCCTGACATGTTGGAGATGTTTGCTCTTTATACAGTAAAGTTACAGCAGGATACAAATAACATCAGGCTGATCCTGCCACGATTTGTTCCCCCGGTTCAAGTCACGGACAAACAGGATCCCACAGCTGTTTATGTTTTTGAACCCATTTTGCACAGAGAGGCATTTTTTGAAAAATGTATTGATGCAATGTTGAACATTATTACACAGGAAAAAAACAACAACACATAAAATAATGACACCGTGACGCCGCTGCCTTTGTAAATGGAGGGACAGTAACTGCGTGTAAAACCTGCAGACAGTCAGATTAACAGTATTTTGTCATCATTCTGCAATTCATCTCACGTAAACATGAAAAAGTTTGGGAACCACTGCACTAAACCATTTTCGTTGACTAGAATTCAAAGCTGAAGTTGGGTTAAATTTGGTGCAAGAATTTGCTTCCTAAGCCACAAAAGAAACGCATTTGATAAATAATGGAGCTTCTGATGAGCAATTACACTTTAGAAAGTTCACACTTTTGTTATAGACATTTTTTTCTACAGTTAGATTTGAAATGGACCCCATGCACTATGGTGACCTACTCTACAATCAGTAATGTACTGTGTTGCCTCCCAGGTAAAGGATGTGGTGGGATATGACACACTAGGCCACTGTTTCTTCACGGAGGATGGTCCAGAAGAAAGGAATACATTTGAGCACTGTTTGGGTCTGATGGTTCGAGCAGGGACCCTGCTGCCTTCAGACAGAGATAGCAAAATGTGTCGTGACATCACTGATGGAGCATATCCAGGATATGTGCCCAATCCACGTCAAGATTGCAGGTACACAAAGAAAGTTTGATTGTACATAAACGACATGTTTTAAATAGATTTTTTTAGACTCTCTTGTTTAGTTGTAACTGTCTACTTACAGTGCCTACACTGTCTTCTTTTTTTAAAAGGTCATTGTTCATGATACCTGTTCTAAAAAGAAGTTTCAGTATTTAGTTTTTAACAAGTGTGCCACCATCTTGTCCAAGTATGACTTATGATGTAATTCATTTGGTTGGTTGGTTGGTTGGTTGCAGTTACTAGCTGCATCTTGTGTTGGCTGAGTAACGACTGAACCAACTGAAACTAAAACTGAAGAGCAGTCCAAGGGGCTCATTGTTAGATGTGACGTGTTTGTACAAAAACGAGGACAGATGCTCCACTGCTGCACTGGAGAATCCAGAATCACTTATTTTGTAAAGCACTTTAGATTTGATACCACATTTACAGGTAACAACTGTGCTGGTGCCACAGTGCTGAGCTGGTTTGTGTGTGTCAAACAATGACGCATAAACCTCCAGAGATGATAAATATTAAGTAGCAGCTATCCATCCATCCATTATTAGGTATTTTAGTAAAATTATGACCAGATGTTGGACTATAAAAATGCAAGCAGCATGTCTTCACATCACTTCATTTCCATTATGAACAAAACAGAGACATTACGGTTTTTGAATGTAGACTGTTGAGAACTACATGCTCATCCTATCATCAATTCAACGCAATTGTATTTATACAGCGCCAAATCACAACAAGGTGCTTTGTATTGTAAGGTAGACCCACTCAGAATACATAGCAGCTTAGTCCAGGTCACATGACTTTCTATCTCACCACTGTCTCTGCATGACGGGGATGAAAACAGTTACTTAAAACAGTCATTTAGGGCTCAAGTGCTTTCACTGTTTTTGAGCATGTGTGTTTTTATGTGCATGAGTGTGAGTATGCATCGGGCAAAATCAGTCATCCAAATCATGCTCTTCAGATTAAACAGTAAGACATGGCACTTGGTTATATAAGCATCAGTGAAGATGCTTCAAGCTTCCTTTTTTGGTTTTTTGATTTTTTAATTCCCAGCAGACCTGTTTTAGCATCAACACACATGAGTGAATGAAAAGCAATTACATTTTTCTACTAAGGTATTTATTTCTACCTCTACATTGTATGGATATGTTTCAGTGTTCTACTGCTGACTCCCACACAGTGACTATTTTTATTTGCTTAGTTTTGATACGAGACCTTCATCAGTTAATAGTTAAGGATAAAACAGGCAGCAACCTTAACACGGTGCAAATGCTGAATTTCAAGAAATTCAAGAAAGTAACAACACAAAAAATGATCTGAGTTATTAAATATACGTCGAGTCCTGCATGTGTCTTTTGCCTTTCTGTCTTATCTTGTCATCTTCTGTTGATATTCATATTTAACAGTCCTGCCATGTAAATACTGAGATGCTTTGACGTGGCTTTAAAGAGGCCGTTCATGCTGAAAAACCCTTTCAGTTGGAGCAATTCTGCATATAAGTGAAGTGAAAGACTCATTGCCAGTTATTGAAACTGCTTGATTATTTCAACGATAACGATGGCACAATAAGTTATTAGGTTGAGGGAATAATTGGTTTTCATAGAGGGGTAGGTTTGGATTTTTCCCTTTGTTATGTCGCTATTTAAAAATTGCATTTTGTTTATACTTCAGTTATTTGATGTATGATTAATGGGTAAATTATTTTAAAAAACAACTTGTGTATATATTGTATATAAAACTTAACAAAACATTCTTTGCAAGTAGTAAGATATTGTTTAACAATGCACTGACAGGCAGTGAGTCACTTACAGTCTTGACAGAGGTGAGTTGAAATCCACTTCCCTCTTTGAAGTAAGAGTGTGGCCAAAAATGAAACCCTGAACTGAAAGCTTAATTCTACAATAAAAAGATAAACATATATTATAGTGGGGCTATTAGACAGAAACAGGAGTGTGCAAGCTGATGAATAAGCTACTATTGTGTGATGACTCAGTCACTGGGTAACAGCCAGTGTTGTGGGCTTTCAGATGGTTCCAGTGGATATCCATAGAGCTGACACGACTGAATAGTAAAGCCACTATTGCATGTTAGTAACTTTTGCCTGTTCTCACATGTAGTTTTTCCTCATTTTATGGTCATGGTCTTTCTATGCTTCACTTTTTCTCCTGCAGATATATTTACTCTTTCCTTTTGTTTAGAATAGCTTCAACATAGAGTTTGAAGAAAAGTAGCTCCACTAATGTTTGTGGATAAGGCTGAAATTCACACTCATTGAGAAAGTGGTTGCTTTGCACTAAGTCAGGAACATGATGACATGCTAGAAAGTTGGTTTGGTGTCCTGTTAAAGTAACTTTAGGTCTGCCTGAGCCAATAGAGTGCTCCACTAAATGCACACTTTAATATCTCATTCATTTGTTTATTACTATTTTCAGCGTGACTGAGGTGACTTTCTTCTTAACTCTGCTCTATGGTAAAATAAGCACCAGCACTAGTATTCCCACTAGTGGGAAGTGATAATGTTTTTCAGTAATTTGGTGATGTTATTAATGCACTGTCAATGTGTGTTATTAATTATAACCATAATAATTTGAAAAAAATCCCAGTTTTGCCATTAAACCTGGACATGATTTCCCTTGATAGAAGCTAACTTGGTTGAAGAATATAGTTTGCTCTCCCTTGAATCATGTTACCATGCCTACAGTAAAAGTGTTTTGGGTTTTTTGCAGACTTCTTATGTAAATGATTCTTTTGCATTGCACTGTTGTTGTATTCATCCTTTTAAGATTTTAAGACTAACTACAAATTCCTATAATGGAGCTGTGCAAGTCACATCATTGTCACACAATTGAGCATGGTGATGTTTAGCTCAGCTCTCAGACCTTCCTCCCTCCCATCACTTGTGACAGAAATCACATCAAGCAGGCTGGAGGGGGGCTAAGCCTTGATTGGGACTGGTTGAGACGTTGATTACATTGAGCTAATATCGTTCTCACCTCAATTGAGCTGCAGCAGGGGGTGATGAGTTGACAAGCGTAAATCATTGTTAAGGCTGCATAATGGAGAGGAGATGTTAACAGATAGGTCAAGTTGAGAACTGTGAAAGAAAGCAAACACACTCTGTTCTTCTGCAAAAGGCAAAAGCAGAGGTGGAGGTCTGTGATCAGTACAATTTGTACATCATGAAACTTGGTGGAAAGGTAGAGCACGGATAATGAGAGAGCTTTCAAATATTCTCATGATATTCCAACCCTGTGACTCCATGATAACTGAACCAGTAGCTCCGTTCATTGATAAAGACGGTGGTTAAAAGCTCTGTGATCATGATATGAGGTGGTGACACAATCTCTGTCCCAATCATTACATGCACCTGCTGGGTGTGTATTGGGTACTTCATGAGGATCATTTTTTGCTAAATAAAGATGAATGACAAGCAAAACTTTCTAGCATGGATATTGAACTACTGGACAAAAGGAGAACCCTGTAAATGTAATGTATGTTTAATGCATCTATTATTCCTCCTTCACCTACTTCATGCTGATGCTGTTCTGGAGCCATTTCCATCTTATGAGAGTTGTGGGTTCGAATCCCAACTGGGGCATCTGCATCCAGTAAGGGTCCCTAGGACCCACCATACTAACAATGAGCGGGAGAAATAGAGGACAGGAGAATAAATCAGCTGTTCTCGACAGAACCATCCAAGGTCTACTCTTAGTGGAACAGCACCACCAAGGCTAGGCTAACTCCATCTCAAGCCTACAACAGGAAGAGCATATGGCAGAAGGATGCAACACATAACGCCAACGCTCAGTGGCTGGTGGACCTTAGAGCAGACCACTGAAATGTCCCTGAACAGGAATTAGTATGAATACCATAGGAGCAAAACACCAGCTACTGGTAGACAGAACAGCCATCTAAGACTGTAAGACCAGGCCCACCAGACTGTGCACTGTCTGGACTCATAACTTGCCCCTCACCTAGATCCTGGAATGCCTAGAACTATACAAGATCAACAGGACCCTAAGAGCCTTCTTCAGGAACTCAGTGTGGATAGGGTGTACAACACTAGAGGCCAACTTCAAGCCCATAGCACAAGTCACCATCAAATGCGGGATCTACCAAGGAAGTCCTCTGCCCCCACTACTATTATGCATAGGCCTGAACCCCCTCAGTGAGATCACTGACAAGACTGGCTGCAGATACTGACTACAGAATGGAGCACTAATGAAGCACATGTATGATATCAAGTTGTATGTCAGGCATGAACGATACATCGATTCACGGATCCACACCACCAGGATCTGCAGCAAGGACATCGGAATGTTGTTCAGATCGAAGAAGTGTAGTCAGATGGTAACAAAGAGAGGGAGGGTAGTCAGAACTGAGCACATCGAACTACCAGAAGGCAACATTGCAGACATCGAGCACAGCTAGAAGTACCCCAACCACTCCACCATTTGACCTTCGATCTGAAGAAGCTTCTCGGATGAGAGGTGAAACGTCTTCAAGCAACCTAAAGAAGTCCAGATGCTTTTCTTTCCAAGTTCATTAGAAAATGTGTACTGTAGTTGTCAGGTTTCAGTTAACGGACTCAGGCGCAGACCGGGACTCCTTACAGGATTTACAGATTTTATTTACACAACGACACCAGGTGATGCTATTTACAAAGTGCTGGAGGGAGGGGAGGGGGGTCCAGGGTTCCGGGGTGTGTGAGGGAAAAGACGGGAATCTGACGTCCTCCAAAGGCTCTCTCTCTTCACTCCCCACACTGGGGAAACACCATCCACTCACTCGTCCACGGGATGACAGACAGGCAGGGAAAGGTCCGGGATAGATCTGTACACAGAGATTATAGTTAGAGGCGAACAGACGGAACGAACTCACAGATCCTTATTTACAATCTACTGAGCGACTGACGCTGATAACTCAACGATCCAGCGACGAGTGACACAGTGCTGCTGTCTTAAATCGGCCTTGTGATCATCCCGATAGGCAGCAGGTGCGTGGGCCAGGGGCGGGAGCCCATAATGAGCATCGCCCCGGCAGGGGGGAGAGAGAGAGCACATGTTGCCTAATACAGAATCAGCTGGTGAGGCACAGGGACCATGACAGTAGTGACATTTGGACAGTTTCCCTCATTTTGGGAACAGAACATACGTCCTTACTCGTGTAGAGTTTCCTTCTTGTTCTAGCACCCTGCAGGACTGATTTCAGATCCAGACATAGACGTAAATTATGTCCATTTTTGCACATACGACACTCTGACAATTTAGAAGCTATTTTCTCTCCTTCTTCTCCTCTGCATTACTGATTTAAACTATTTATGTGAAATCCAACATTTTTTTTCTTTTACAACAATCTTCTTCTATAGTGCAACTTCCACGTTCTGGATTGCCAACCCTAATAACAACCTCATCAACTGTGCGGCTGCAGGCTCGGAGGTGAGTTGTCACTTTCTCATCTCTCAACCCTTCCCCACCCCTCCTATATCCCCTGTTTCTCCAGGTGGAGCTCTTTCTCATTACCACATTGCCAGGTCAGATTAATGGCTGTATACTTCTATCACCGTCTGGAACAAGCAGACAACAGACGCCCTGCCATACTTTCACTATGATAGAGTGCCAATTATGATCTTACTTTGAGGATTTCACCAGGATCCATTGGGAGGAAGTGTCAATTATCCTCACCAGTATAAGAACTTTTCTCATTTACACACTTGTAAAGAACAATAGCAAAACAGAGGCTGACATGCAAAGTGCAAAACTGATTCTGTGGTTATGTTTATGTATAGGAGTCTGCACATGTTTGTGTATGAACAGAAATACAGATAGTTTTTGTTTTACAGATAAAGTAGTTACTCTAAACTAAAACATTTTATCCTAATAGCTCTGTTTGTAACTACATGTCTATTTGTGTGTAAACCCTCAGGAAACAGGCTTCTGGTTCCTTTTCCACCATATGGCGACAGGCCCCTCAAATGGGTCATACTCGCCTGGATATACAGAGCACACACCTATGGGCCAGTTCACCAACAACAGAGCCCATTCCAACTTCAGGGTGAGTCTGAGGATGAACTGCTGTGGGGAGATAAAGAAAGCTGTGATAGGGAATTTGACTAAAAAATGAATAAAAAGTTGGAATTTGTCTCTACTTGTTCAACATATTAAGTAATCAGTTATTTACTGTTGGAAAGAGCAAGCAGGAAGTGAGCTAACGAAAAGAAGTTCAGTCTTCTGCTTGGAGATAAGGTTGAAGTTACTGGGTACTGGCAAAGTCTTTTCTTTCCATGACCATGTAAACTGTGCCTCTATCACAACAACTTCCACAAATCGGGGAAAGGATAAAATCTATAAAAGGATTCTTAAAGACGTAAGTGTTCATCAGTCTACAATAAGATTATAACCAATATTAAAAAAGGGGAAAGTAGAAACCAACCGTGTGTCACTGCTGGGGCAGCAGTCGTGTGGTGTTGTGAAGGAGGACCAAAGTATCAGACAACGGCGGTGATGCGAGTGAGTTTATTTACAGTGAGTGACAATGAACAGAAGTGAGGACAAAATTAAGCGATAACCTAAACTGAGGAAAACTAGAGAACAAACCTGAAATCATACAAACACGGGAAAACGGCACGGAGAATGTCGGGAAAAGAGACACGGAAATACACAGTTACACAGACAGACCGACACCAACTATATACACACACACAAGGTAATCAGGTAATGACACACAGGAGGGAAGCACAGCTGATCCTAATTCACAAGACGACAGGAAGACACAAGCTGACACAGTGATAACAGACACAGACCTTTAAAGACAAAGTCAGGGACACGAACAAAGCACCAGGAGAACGACACAGGAAATAAACCCAGAACTGGAAACCCTGAGAATGAAACCTACATACTAATAAAGATAACCATGAAGAAATTAAACATCAGATGAGCTAATAATAATAAACATAATGCCAAACACAAAACACTGGGTCAACGACCCAGCACCATGACACTGATTTCAGGTGATCTGATTGCTTGGATGATTATTTTGTTTACTCCCACTATTATGTATTTAAATGGTTCACTTCACAATCCAAATACACAGTTTTGCAAAACCTATGGCCTCACCCATCCAGATAATTGAAATGAGGTGTTCTTCATTTGACTCATTTGGTGTTTGATTATCAAAGCAGAGCCAATAGCTCTCATTGGTTTCGCAATGACAATCAATAGAGAATTAAACGAATAAGTGATATCGATATTGGAATCAATTTGCATCCCTTATCATACAAAACCCTGTCCCCCCAAAATTTGTAGCAACATGGATTTTGTTTTTGCCCGACAAGTATACTGAAAGTTGAATCTAGCAAACAACACATCAGCTTTTTTTGTTAGACCTCTCTCAGTAATTTACACTAAGTGTGAAAACACTGTTGTTCATTCGTTTGTTCCGAATTGTTCAGGGTAGCTAATTATGGTCAAACATACAGCAGGTCATCAGAAAGTTGGCAGTTTGATCCCCAGCTGCTTTAGTCTGCATGCCAAATATCTTTGGGCAAGATACTAACCCCACGGTGTGATCGTGGCTCACGAGTTGGGCGTTCGCCTTGTAATCGGAAGGTTGCCGGTTCGAGCCCCGGCTTGGACAGTCTCAGTTGTTGTGTCCTTGGGCAAGACACGTCACCCGTTGCCTACTGGTGGTGGTCAGAGGGCCCGGTGGCGCCAGTGTCCGGCAGCCTCGCCTCTGTCAGTGCGCCCCAGGGTGGCTGTGGCTACAATGTAGCTGCCATCACCTGTGTGTGAATGGGTGGATGACTGGTTGGGGTCCTTAGGGACTAGAAAAGCGCTATATAAATACAGGCCAGGCCATGTTACTCTCCAATACATCAATCAGACTACAAATGTGTGTAAATGTTAGATAGTAAGCATAGAAGAAAGCTTGTTTGTATGAATGGGAAGTGCTTTGAGTGCTCCAGTAGAGTAGAAAACCACTATATAAGAACCAATCCATTTATGAAAAATGTTTTCTTACTTAAGACTCCACCATGGTAAAAAAAAAACAAACAATGACAAACTCCCACTCACCTCTGAATCAAACCTGTGACACATGCACAGGCTTATTTTATTTGGTGTTTCAAAGTAAGAGTGGAGAAGAGCTTTGGGCTTAGGACTTATACCTACCCTAGCTTTAACAGTGTTTTGTGGGCCTACTTGATGTAACGTTTTATGTGGTGAATAATAAAGAACATCAGACTAAAGAAAGAAAATTGCTGATCCTATACAAATGTCAGCTTCATTTGTTTCTACTCCTCCATCCTCCTGCCTGTGACCCAGAAAGCAGTCTCAGTAAGCCAGTTCTTTCAGGACAGACCAGAGTTCCAGAGTTTTAATTGTCATATAGTATATAGTTAACTTACTTTGCAATATTTTCTTTCACTTGTCATTTACAAGTGCGTGTAGAACATTTCAAAGAATACAGTCCCTAAGAATATCACAGATAATGCTAAATTCACAGCTCACCAAACATGAACACTTAATGTTAAAAGTGCCGTCATCATCAGTGCTGATGGCCTGTCCTCCCTTAAATGGTGGAATTGGATTGGATCCATTTTTCCACAAAGCCAGCAAAGATACTGATGGTTATACAGTGGTCCCCACTTCAATTCAATTTTATTTACACAGCATCAAATCACAACATCAGTCGCCTCGAGGCGCTTTATATTGTAAGGTAGACCGTACAATAATACATACAGAGAAAACCCCACAATCATATGACCCCCTATGAGCAAGCACTCTGGCAACAGTGGGAAGGAAAAACTCCCTTTTAACAGGAAGAAACCTCCAGCAGAACCAGGCTCAGAGAGGGGCGGGGCCATCTGCAGCGACCGGTAACTTAGTCACAGTGATAGTGTGAACACACTTTTGTGCAAGAACTGAGAAATGGTCAAACTGTTAGAAAAAAAGAGAGATAGTTGGAAAAAGTCAAGATAACAGAAACGGAGGAAAGCAAGCCAGATGAGTGGAATGAGATTGGTGGTGAGATAGGACCGAGTTTGGAGTTACCTGTGGCTCCTAACACAGCACAGCTGGAGCAGAGAGAGATTTATGAGGCACCACTGAAAGGGAAGCGCTGTTGTTATTGCCTTACTTTCTCAAGCCCTACAGTGATTTCTTTCCTGTTCCATCTCACTCTCTCGTTCCCTTCTGCACTTTTAATTTGGATCATCCTAACAGGAGCATAAATCATGTGAGGTTGGTGTGAGAGAAAAGGTTGTTTCAGGGCTGCTGGTTGAGTGTTCAACAGCAACACAATGGCAGTGTCTTTGTTTAGAAGCAGCACACTGCCATTAGGATACTTTTATTGTTGTGATACTTTTTATTTTATTTAAGAAAATGCTACAGAAGGCTGGATTAGAAATTGGGAAGCATGTAGGGTTATTCTTTGCTTGATTTAGGAAAGTTTCAATAAATGTTTCTTATCAGATGATTGGATTTAAAGCTTCGTTAAGTGAGATATGGGAACATTTCATGCAGTGTATTTATCCTTTATTTAAATGTTTCCCAGTTCTCTGTAACTGTATTTTTTCATAGTTTTACTTGCCTCCTAAATCTATGGTGATTGATTTGAAAATCTGCAGCTCTTTTCAGGCTTTAGGGGCATGACTGTAATGATGACTGGTCTTATATCAGCAGAGACAGATGCATGCCAACCAAAAGCAAGTCTCAACAGTGTTAACAGTGTAATGTTACTTCAGCAAAGCAAACAGGAATCAGTCAGCTGAGGCTTCACCTTGAAACTTGATAAACTAGTGTTATAAAACAGAAGGAATTATAAATAACACCTCACTTCACCTAAAGGCCTGTCACCTTTTTCAGTCCAACAGAAACCTTTGTCACTGTTTGAGATAATATGACACTCAAAGCCCGGCTCTCACTCTATAGTCTTCATCCCTATTTTCTTCCTGTATGTAATGTCTAAAACAATTTATAAAGTAAAATTGATTTCATTTATTTATTGATTGATTTTTATCTCTGTGCCCCTCACATGTATATCCCCAATTTGCTGCTGCTCACTAAATTTACATGATGTCATGGTAAGGTTAGCAGAATTTATGAAGAGCAGTCTAGTGACACTGGTATACAAGTGGCTTGATTAACAGGAAGAGATGTTTTATTATATTTTAATGGGGCGATCGTGGCTCAAGAGTTGGGAGTTCGCCTTGTAATCGGAAGGTTGCTGGTTCGAGCCCCGGCTTGGACAGTCTCGGTCGTTGTGTCCTTGGGCAAGACACTTCACCTGTTGCCTACTGGTGGTGGTCAGAGGGCCCGGTGGCGCCAGTGTCCGGCAGCCTCGCCTCTGTCAGTGCGCCCCAGGGTGGCTGTGGCTACAATGTAGCTGCCATCACCAGTGTATGAATGGGTGGATGACTGGATGTGTAAAGCGCTTTGGGGTCCTCAGGGACTAGTAAAGCGTTATACAAATACAGGCCATTTACCATTTTAGACACATTGGAGTGTATAAAAAATATGGATGTAGTCAGTGGCATGTTGAGGAGCTAAGACTTATCATCCTGATGCTAACAAACCTGTATAACTAAGAAGTAAGCTAAGAAAGGAGTTAATAATGAAAACTGTTCCAAAAGGAAACAAGTACACAAACGTGGGCAGACCCAGCACACAGCTGCAGGCTACAGCTGCCTGTCAGCCACAGCAGGCACACTTCTAAGTTAAGACTGATTACAACCCAGAGTTGTCACTTACTATGCAGTTGCTATCCTCAAGCACGACCTCAACAAGTTTGAGGTCTTCCACTGTTTGCATCAGGTTATCAGAGTGTCCCTCCTCGACCATCTTACCAACAGCACAAAACGTAGTCAATGTCACCAGCAACCCTCGATGGAAGAGCTGATCCAGAAGAAACGACTGCAATCTGGTTTGGACACGTCTGTTGCATGAGCAACCATCGCCTCCGATATCGACTTCTGCTGCATCACCTCTCCGCCCGCTGAAGAATCAAGCATGACGCACCCAAGAAGACTTGGATCAAGCAAATTGATGACGATCTTAAAAAACGACATCTAACCCTGGAGCAAGCAAAGGTCAAGGCCAAAGATCGCAAGGCCGGGAAGTGGATCGCTGACCAAGATGGAAACCCTACGGCACCCACGGCAACGTATTCGCTTCGTTGACGACCTCCCCTGTCGACTGTCAGCTAGGAACAAACGAAGACAAGAAAAGATGTTGAAATGAAAGACTAAAGTGTTTTTTGTAGCATGCTATAAAATATTTTAACTCTACTATAAAGTCGAGCGTTTTAACGAAAACACAAATGTTCCAGAACCTGCAGTTCCTTAAGGTTAGAAAGGGAATCCCTATAGACTCCCTTTTAGATCCAACACAGGTTTTTGGAACATTTGGGTTTTCACTGCCACCTGACATCTACAATTATTAAATGCCACGGAAAGTAATGCAGGTCAAGTTAATGGTCAGCTTTTTAAAAAACCTATGAAATATGTTGGGGCCAAAAGAGTTAACAGAGTTTTTACTAAAAGGGATTATACGAGCTAGCAGCTGTTGCTGGTTTACTGCGAATTACGACCTGATGCTGGGCTGCTCAACATGTGTCTGGAAAAGGGTGCAAAGAAGAAGTCTTCTGCTACTGAGCCTGATTTATTGCTTGAAGAAGCCAATAAAAATGTTTCATAACATTCATGCATTTCTCCTGCAGCTAAGGGAGGGAAACAGGACGAAGGTAGTGGTTTCAACTCAAAATTCATTTGCTGAATAAAAATTGTACCTTCAGTTGGAAACTTGTTGACAGTATATATATTTTTATTTATTATACTTTTGACATTTTTCCAAATAATGACAAGAGTTACATGCAAAATTAACCACAAACCATTTGTTAAATCAGCGCTAAACCAATTAATTTACCCAGGGGGCCTGTCAATTCTTCTCAATATTAATTTGATCTCTTTATAAACTGCTACTGGTAAGAGTTGATATTACAATTATGGAAAATGTGAAATAGGTGTAGTACCAGCATTTTATCACTGTTTAATCAATATTTCTAAAACTGTTTTTGCAATATTTTAAAGATGTAGAACTGTTATACTAAGTGCTGTTGCTTTTTTACTTATCTGCAGTTTTTAAGTTCTTTTTTCTTTTTCACTGAGAGAAATCTGGTCTGTTTTGGGCTTGAACAAGCAGATTAAAGTCACGTTCATCTGAGGCGGAAATGCATGAGACAGTGGACATCGTCACTGACACAGAATCTGCACCTGGATTTGTTAAACTTCACCCCTGAGAATGCTTGTTCGCTTATAAAGGTAGCTCCAAAGAGAGCCAACATCTTCACATGTCTGCTCATGTGTGGAAACTTCTCCCCTTTGAGAGACAAATAAAAATCCAACTGTAACATCGACTTAAAGTTCTGCTGGTACCTCTTTTGTATAAAGATGAGTAACCATGCTGCTCTGGTCCTTGACTAAGTAGGAAAACATGAAAACTGTCCTCTTTGTTTTTAAACTGAAGCTCCAGATTTCCCATAATGCCCACAGTCCATCTTGGTTTACCTGGAGAGGGGCGTTTTCAAATCCTTCATTTTTTTCAAGGCGTGTTAGAGCACCACCAAATACTCTTTGATAAACTCTAAATCAGTCAAAGGCTTATTGGTTTTTGTAATGTTGTGGGAAATCACAAAGTTGGTCTTGACTGCTCTGTCCCTGGATGTGTAAACTTTGTGAAAAAGCCCTTTTGCTAGTCTCAAGTCTATTCCTGCTCTGCATCAGTCGGGTTCTTGGATTCCTTCATGTGTTTCGTCTCATAATGGTGATAATCTTTGAATAATCCTTGAACACAGCGATCTGCTCTCCAAGCACACGGCTTTACCTCTCGCATAAATAAATAAAGTCCATGTCTTTTTAAAAATTCTACATACAGGGCAAACAAACTCACAATTTCTGTTGTCTTTTTATTTTAGGCTGGAATGATCCTTGATAATGGAGTTAAGACGACCCAGGCAGACAACAAGGACAAGAGACCCTTCCTGTCTCTGATAGGAGCCAGGTCAGACCCTGTAACAAACACCCTGCATGAGAAATCACATCCCACCCAGTGTGATTCAGTGTGATGAGTTTACTCTGTAATGATGACATTTCCTGTTAATGTTTTCGTGAGCACTGGGTGTGCTCTTTTTCATATTGTCAGTGCACAGGCCAATTAAATGGGCAGAAAAACTTTTTACTGGAGAAAGAAAGTGTAGATCTGTCAGTGCAATGAAGGTTTTTGTGTTATTAATCATTAATAAGATAAAGATGCTGTCAAGTAATAAAAGATACTAGTCGCACACATATGGCTATCTGGTAAAAATAAATAAATAAAATTAAAAATTATTAATTTACTCAAAGACTGGTTTGATCCCAGTCTGCTCCAGTCTGCATGCCAAATGCCTTGGGCAAGATACTAACCCCATGTTGCTCTCCGATGAATGCATGTGATTATTGGACAGGAAGCACTTAGAAAAAAGTGTTTGTGCAAATGGGTGAATGTACAAGTTGTGTAAAGTGCTTTGAGTGCTCAGATAGAAAAGCACTGTATAAGAACCAGTCCGTTTACTACTTACCATCCCGTTTGTTGAACTGCTCTTTTACTCTTGTGGATTAAAATTATGTGCCAAATGATAGTTTAAATTACCCAGCATTCTTGGAGTCCATAGGTGGGGTTCTCGAGGTTGCTCCACCTGGAGACTCATGTGGGATGACTCATCCATCACTGGGGGTGAGATCTGTCACATAGAGATCTTGGACAGTGCCTCTGGATTGGCAGACTGGGGTGGTTGTTTCCATGTTGAAGAAGTAGGACCGGAGAGTGTGCTCCAACTGTAAGATGATCACACTCCTCATCCTCCCCGGCAAAGTCTTCGCCAAGGTGCTAGAAATAAGACTCTTACCATTAGTCGAAGCTTGGATGCAGGAGGAACAATACACTTTTCATCCTGGTCATGAAACACTGGACCAGCTCTTTATCTTCTCAAGAATATTTGATGGTGGGTGGGAGTAGGCCTAACTGGTCTACATGTGATTTGTGGACTTGGATATTTGACCACATCCCTCTGGGTATTCTGTGTGAGGTGCTTTGGGAGTATGGGGCTGCTATGAGCGTTCAGTCCTTGAACAAGCACTGCGAGAGCTTGGTCCACATCGACGGCAATAAGGCTGACTAATTCCCAGTGGGTGTTGACCATGCCGGGACTGCCCTTTGTCAGCGATTCTGAGCATAATTTTTAGAATTTTTTCGATTCAGTGATGACAGAGGGTGTAGTCAAGTGGCAGAAGGCTTCCACTTTGGTGGTCTCAGACTGTTGTCTCAGCTTTTTGCAGATGATGTGGTTCTTCTGGTTTCACCAGGTGGAGGCCTCCTGCTCACATTAGAGTGGTTCGCATCTGAGTGTAAAGCAATGGTAATGAGAATTAACACTTCCAAGACTGAAGCCATGTTCCTTAGCCGGAAACGGCTGGAGCGCCCAGGTCAGGAACAAGTTGCTGCCCCAAGTGGAGGAGTTTAAGTGTCTCAGTGTCTTGTTCACAAGTGCGGAGACAGGGGAGCGGACGGACGGATTGTTGCTGCAACTGCAGTGATGCGGGCGCTGCACTGGTCTGTCATGGTGAAGAGAGAGCTGAGTATTTAAACGAAGCTCTCGATTTACCAGATCGATGTCCCTACCCTCACCTATGGTCACGAGCTACTCCTCCACATAGATGCATCTTGGGCGCCTCCTGAGTTCGGTCTTCTGGGCATGTCCCACCAGGAGGAGGCCCCAGGGCAGACGCAGGACACGTTGGAGAAACTGTATTTCTCAACTGGCCTGGGAATACCTCAGTGTTCCCCCAGATAAGATGTTGGAGGTGGCTAGGGAGAGGGACGTCTGGGCTTCAATGCTGTGGCTGCTGCCCAAGCAACCTGGCCCCAGATAAGCAAAAGAAAATGGATGGATGGATGAATGACCATTTAAAAAGCTACAACATTACAGTTTATATAAATTACTCCTTTGCAGCCTTGAAAAATATTGTTAAATATTAGCACTGTATGTCCTTCTGTTGTTTAGGTATGGCCCCCATCAGGATTCTGACCCGTTCAAACCTAGAGTCCCAGCTCTCATCCATCACTTCACTGCCTATAAGAACCAGTACCATGGAGCTTGGCTGAGAGGAGGGGATGTGTGGTTAGATGACTGCCAGTGAGTGATACACACACTGAGTGATTTTACTTGTTTATTTTACTTGTCACCCAAGTAAAATAAACAAGTGAATAAGTAAAGTTGATCAACTTCTAGTGCAAGTGAATGTCACTGAAAGTGATGCATGTCGAACAAAGCAAGTGTTTTTTCTGCACGTTCATTCCCATCTAACAATAACTTGCTATCTGCTTTAGTCTCTTAGTGTGTGTGTGTGTGTGTGTGTGTGTGTGTGTGTGTGTGTGTGTGTGTGTGTGTGTGTGTGTGTGTGTGTGTGTGTGTGTGTGTGTGTGTGTGTGTGTGTGTGTGTATCCATGGGAACATCACATTGTTCCTGTGTTTCTGTGCTTCTAATGATAATATTCCTTTTTTCGGTAGATTTGCTGATAATGGCATTGGCCTCACTTTAGCAAGGTAAGACTCCCCCTTTATTAAATCATGTTAGAAATAAAAGGGCTGTTGTATGCGTTTATTGTTCTCCTGCTCACTTTCTCTCTCTCTCTCTGCCTAATTGGAAAATGCCTTATATGGAGTCTCCTCAGGATCCTGTTAGAAAAGGCGTGCTCTGATGCAGAGTGAGAAGTAGCTTAGGAGTGTGATGGCAAGAATTGACAAAACGTTTTCTCCTGACAGGAGACATTATCAATACTAACCTAATACCTAAATTTGCAAATACCTAAGGCTCAGCCTTCTATCCATACTAAATCAGTGTTTGTGCCCCCCCCCCCCCCCCCCACACACACACACACACACACACAGACACAAAGGACAAAAACTTTTTTTTTGAGCATGCAATTTATTGAAAACAACTTAAGATGTGAAAACCACCACCTTAGAACCATTCACAGAGATTTGGGGAATGGTTGCAATCACAGCATTGTATGATGGTGAAAGATGTGTCGTTAGGCCCCCTCCTCAGACTTTTCACATAAATTGACCATTGACCAAGCCTGCAGTCAGCTGAAAGTGAAGAAGCGACTCGGCTGAGTGATGAAACGTTTCTCCCACTGAAAACACTACGTCCAGATGAACAGAATCAGCTTTTTAGGGAGACTTAAATATAACCTAAAAAGAAACTCCATGTTTAATACAGAAACATTTTGATGCACATGCTGTTTTTTTGCAAATTTGCACTATTATATTTATTTTCGTTTTTCCTGCAGTGTTTAAAAATTGGTGTATTTCAAAAATAAAACTATGAAGACACTCAAAATAAATTTCCTGTGGTAGGAAACTATTTTGTGCAACTTTTTTGTATTTACAGTTTTGAGGGATAAACCTCTTAAATTTCTCTAACTAGAAATATATGTTAAAAAAAACAAAAATGATTTTAAATTTTGTTATAGTTTATTGCACTTTTTTGCAATTTATGTAATTGCTATGCACTTAATGCAGACATATTATTAAAATCTGGGCTATAACAGTTGTATTGATGGCAACTTGAAATGCTCCCAAAAATGGCACTACAGCATGTAAAAATATAATATAAGCTCTGGTGGACTTGGTAGGTCTTAAAGGGTTAATGGATACCAGAATTTCCTGTTGTTATATAACTCACAGCTGTGGTGAGAAGTTTACATGCACGCATCATGGGCATGAATGTCAGGGTAATTTTAGGCTTTTAATTATGTCTCTGAACTTTTCTATTTCAAGGGTGTAGCATACATTAATGACTTAAAAACAACACCAAGAATTGGGTGCATAAGTTTGAATTGAATTTTGATGTTCCCAAATCCACACAGTCGTGTGTGGATTTGGGAACTAACAAGTCGTGCTGAAGTTCTACAATGTCTTTTAAGTTTACAAGGCTTATTAACTCCTGGTTAGTGAATATGATTGACAACAGCTGGTAGTTTCTCTTCCCAGGACAATAGGAAAGTCTAAGAGCTCAACAGAAGTTTGATTGAAAAGTTCTCTTGGAGCCATTTCTAAGCAACTGCAGATTCTGAGATCATCAGTTCAAATAACTGCACACGAGTACAGTTGTGTCAATGTGTCAAAACTTTGCCTGGCTCTGTAAGAAGACCCAAACTGTCACCCAGAGACGAGAGGAAATCGGTTTGGATGTTCAGGAACAACCCAGGAACCAAAAGGGCTCAAGCTCGCAATGAGCTGGAAACTGCAGGAACACTATCGTCACTGTCTACAGTGAAGCACGTTTACATTGCCATGGACTGAGAGGGTGCTGACCAAGAGAGATGCTTCTGCTCCAAATTCAGCATTTTTAAGCTCAACAGGAAAGTGATTTTAAATATACATCAAAACTGGTTTTGGAGTGGATAAAGCAGGCTAACATTAAGGCCTTCCCAAATCCCCAACATCAGCCATGTTGGAAATTTGTGGACTATACTTAGAATCCAGCTCTATGATCATTCAACCCTTGAAAAGGAACAATTCAAACCAGAAATCCTAAAATGACCCTGACATGAGTGTATGTAAACTTCTGACCACAACTACAGGCAGATGTTAGATAGGCAGGTGCCCTTGAGAGACGCTGCTTGCAAATGATTTCTTCTGTTTCTGGTGAACATATTGCTACATGTTACCTTGGTTGCCGGTTAGCTTGTATATAGCAGCTAAGCTAAAATGTTTGGAAAAGCACACACTGTTACATTTTAATTTGTTATAAATAACAACTATTCTTTTTATCTTTTGTGAACCAACTCATATATTCTTACTGTGCTGCACAAGGATTGCTTAATAACCGATGCATAAACTCTGCAATTATAATAGCAGAGTGTAACCAAGATGTTAGTGTGTAGCTTCTGACACGCATTTAAATCACAGTGATGTGCTTTTCCATTGTTTTTTAGCTTTGGCATGTTGTATTGTATATTTTCAGGGCCTTGGATGTTTAAGCTTTACATAATCAACAACAGAAAACAGATTTTAACTACATGACTTTACTCACAATGTCTGTGTGCAGTGGAGGCACATTTCCAGAAGATGACGGCTCTCATCAGCAGGTGAAGAATTCACTTTTTGTGGGTGAAAGTGACAATCGTGGTATGCCTTTCCCAGACAAGAGGATTTGGGGCCCTGGGGGTCCTGACCTTACTGACAGGACCCTGCCACGTGGCATGTAAGTGGTGATTACAGCTAATTTTATTTTTGTTTTTAAGCTCACAAACTCTCTTCTCAATAGTGGTGTTTCAGAAGTTTTATTTTTAGTTTTTTTTACTCTTAGCAACTGATAAAAAAAACCTCTGTTTGAAAAGCAAAATGTACATTTAATAATTGCTTTAAAAACACAGATATTGTGGTTTTTTATGTTTACACTGTCACTATGTCGTGGTAAGGTTGATTTACTTCACTATGCTTATAATATTCTGTTCACATCAGTTTTATTTATTACAAGGTCACAACTGTATTTTTTACAATGTTTTTCAAATTGTATTATGACACCATTTATGAAGCACTTGGTGACAGTGGGGAGGAAGAACTCCCTTTTAACAAGAAGAGAGTACAGAAGCAGGTCCAGGCAGCCTTCTGCTATGACTGGGCGGAGGGGAAGGGAAAAGACGAGACAAAAGAAGGAGTAAAGACAAATGAGGAAAAACACAAACTATGGGAGAGAGAAAACTTGAGTCTGTCGGTCTTCTGAACCCAAAAGGAGCTATTTCCTCGTGAGCAAGTCCTGATAGCCTCCCGTGTTTACTTTGAGGACTTCAGCCTTCACCCACAGAGCATAATGCTGTATTAAAATCATACTAACATATGAGGTCTTCAAGATGGAACCGTGTCATTTAAGACTTTATTTCTGAAAAGTATTTTAATTCCATGTTTCTATTTAACAGGGAACCAATCACAAGAAACTAATGTGGGAGAAAGTGGTCTCTCTTTGTAATTCTAGTCAGTACCATTGCAGCAGCATTTGAATGCTTTCCAGGTAGCTTTTAACTGCATGATAATTATAGGGATCATAAAAATTTGCAGTAGTCCAGACTCAAAGTAACAAATGCATGGACTAGTTTTTCTGCGTCAGTAATGACTCTGGAACTACTCGGTTCATAAGAACCTGTTTTGCAAAAACAAAGTATGTGTGGCCATTGCAGTTAACACCTTATTTGACTGCACTTTTTTAGTCTGTGTCAAATAACAGTTTGATCGAGGCTGGCATGTGTGAGAGCCAGATTTGTATGCTCAGAAATCAGTCCCGTGCTCTGGCCACCTGGGCAGTGTACAAAAAGAACGTCTCACCAGTGGTATTATTAGAGATCCCTTTATTGGAAAAATGAATATAATTGAAACCACTTCTGCCTTAATCTGCAGTTCAGACTAACATTCTCTGACACTATTGCGCTCTCATGTTCTGCATTGCTGACCACTTCTTGAGAGCTGCTGTAAAGAAAAGCTTTTTAGTGACACCCACAGCGGGGAGTCATTTGTGGACATTTTTTTTCATCAAAATGTGTACTTGATGCATCCTTTTTAAATGCAATTTAATAACAGAACGTCCTCAAAAAATCTACACAACAAGAATTAGTATAACAAAAGAGTACGTTCTGATTAAAGTTCTCCCACAGAGCCAGTTAATAACATGTTTCACCAAAGACTTGCTGACATGCTGGTTACTCTTTATTTTTGTGTAGTACTTTCTCTTGTAGTTAGCTAACACACAACATCTTTGATGATGTTGACTACATGTGTCATACAGCCATGCATTTTGCTGCACATGAAAATAAAACTTGCCTTTATAGCTCCTTGAAGGCTTGTCTCAAAGAAACACATTGTGCTGTAGTTGCGCGTCTCTTTTCAGTTCAGTGACTTTCTGAAGCTTCTGTTCCCGTGTATGTAGAGCCAAACATCAATGACGACGTTTGTGCATCTGTGTTTGAGCAGTGATTTTCCAATCCGAGGCATGCAGATCTACGATGGGCCGATCAATGTACAGAACTGTACATTTAGGAAATACACGGCACTAAACGGAAGGCACACCAGCGCCTTTGGCTTCAGGCTCAACAACTCGTGGCAGAGCTGCCCCAACAATAATGTCACCAACATCACCTTTGACCATGTACCTGTGAGTCCACTTCTGTGTGAAATACACAAAACCAGAGACACTGGTTTAACACGTTTTTACAAACTTGAATCTTTGCTTCATTTGGAAGAAAAACCGACAACTGTAGCTTTACACAAAAGCATTTTAAAATACTCTTGTTATTTGAAAACTGTATTCCAGTTCCATTGTCCTGTATGTTCCACTTTTGTAGATTATCAGATCGACTGAATAATTCTGGATATTTCTCAGCTAAATGTCAAATATATTCAAATATAGAGCCATGTTTTAAATGTTGAAAATAAAGAAACACTGAACACATTTGGAATATTGAATGTGAATGATGCGTAGCACCACAGAAAGCCACAGTAAATGGCTCTAGACTAATGCATCCCTCTCTTATAGATTACATCTCGGGTATTTTTTGGGGAGCCGGGTCCCTGGTTCAGTAAAATGCAGATGGACGGGGACAAGACGACCATCTTCCATGATATTGATGGATCGGTCAGTGAGTATCCCGGAGCTTTCCTGGTTAAAGAAGACAACTGGCTGCTTCGTCACCCTGACTGCATTGATGTGCCTGACTGGAAGGGTGCTATCTGCAGTGGGCACTATGCACAGGTGGGTCAGCAGGTGTCACACCCGATTCCTCATTCATTCATCTTCATATATCAGTCTTCACAAACACAAATGTCATTTCTGCTTGATTGTGTGCATTTTCATTTATATCAGCCCGTGAAACTTGTTTGTTGGGGTATCTGAAAACTCTTGAAAAAAAAGAGTCAGAAGGGATAAGAATAAAGTGCTGTTTCAAGTCCTTCTTAACACCAGTTATTTTCTGATGTTCTGAATATGTTTTGGGAAATGTCTGCTTCTTTGTGCAATAAAGCCAACAAATACACAATGGATTTTGCATTCCCTCACAATGAGCCTCGATCACAAACAGTCTTTGTGTGCAAAGCTGTATTTGTTTATACTCCACAACACAAATAGTCAGGTGTTGACTTCTCATAATTATAATTAATTATAATTAAATGCTAGCTGAAAAAGAGTGAAGGGCATAAGTTGACCTCACTTGTCATTCAGCCTCCTCAGCGATTCCATCACCTCCCGCTTTGTATGCACAGGCAGAACATCTGGGATCCTGGAGCATGTTGGAGGCCAAAAGGTGTTCCAAACAGGGCCCACTAGCATGCATATACTTCCTGGTTCACACCAATGCCCCAAATGTAAAGGAGTTCAATAACCTTCTGGCTAGAAAAAGGACAGTCCAATGTAAAATGTTTTCTTTAGCCTAGGTGGGAGGTCATGTTAGGCAGGCCACCTAGGTTAAAGGAAACATAGTACTTAAACTGACAAACCTCCCAAACTGCACATGGGTTGGACATAACGCCAGCAACCTCATTGTGTAAAAAAAGAAGCCAAGCCACAGAAAGCTTTACCCTTACATTAAACTGGGCCCAGAAGGGAATGTACACCAGCCACCAGCCCGGACCAACGAGGAGCAGGAGCTTCGACAGCTGGACAGTTGACTGGTGGCAGTCAAACCCAGTGGGACACAAAATCACAAGGACAGACCTTCTTACACTAAAATGCACCATGACCACACTCTAGCACCTTTCTCCCTTTTTAGTGACTAATGACAACCTGTTTTAGAAAGGTTGTCATTAGTCACTAAACCAGAGGCACTTCAGTTCTTAGCCAGGATTCAAATACATGTATTACTTCAGTGGGTGTGTGCCTGATGTCTTGGTGTGGTATCTTTCCTGGGGGGCTCATCATAGCAACAACAACTAGTGACTCATGCCACTGCACACCACCAAGGTCAACTTCATCTCCTTCATATTAAATCGAACCAACCAGCTGCACAAGCGTCAACCTCACGCTTCTGGGCATTTTAAGTAAACGTGATTCAATTAGCTGACACCTATATTGCAGTAGCACAAGCAAAGTGAACCAATGCATCCATAGTCATGACTTCCCATCTTTCAAAGTGAATTAGAGGCTAGTGTTGAATCTGGATCCATATCTGTGTGCATCATGTACAGGTATTCAGTGTATGAACAAACATAGTGACCTGTACCAATTCACAGCAGTCACCTCACAGCACTTTATATTGTAAAGTAGAGACGCCACAATGAGGGTGTCGGGTTTACAATACAGAGCACCGAACATATATAGAGTGAACAAAGTGGTTGGAAGAGAAAGGATTGTCACAGAGTGAAGTCAGAGTGGCTATACTAATTGAATAACTAAAACGTGATACTTCTACTAAATCAGGTACTTCTATGATTTTATATATTATTATATGCAATGCATTCTTTTCTTTTTTTTTCAGATCTATGTTCAAACACGAAACCCTGCCAACCTTAACATGCAGATAGTGAGGGATGAATACCCTGATCGACCCCTAACACTTGAAGGCGCCCTGGACAAGCGGAAAGTTTACCAGCAGTTCCAGCCAGTGGTCACCCTGGCCAAAGGCTACACCATCCACTGGGACCAGGCGGCACCTGCTGAGGTCACCATCTGGCTCATCAACTTCAACAAGTCAGTGAATAAACTTAGAAACATTTTTTTACTCAAAGCACGTTAACAGCACCAGTGTCTGTACTGTTGGACCATTGTACCACACACACTGTGTGAGGTTGGTCATTAAACACTTTGTATATAAATAGAAAGATTTGAAATTCTATCCTGGGAGCCAATTAAGAGAAGCTAACATGGTTCTTCAGTGTTTTCAATTTCCTTTGAATACTTACCCTTGTGCTATTGGGTGTCCTGGTCTGATGGAAGTATAATGGTAGGTTATTTTTTCACAGACTTTTCATAAATTTGGTTCCTCATAATAGCAGTAGAGCTCAACATAGCGCCATCCTGACAAAGTTTAAGTGTGTCTAATCCAGTAACTTTAGTCTTAGTTTAGAAGTATAAAAGGACTGGATGTTACAGTCCCCGATGATGCATTGCTTCAAATGGAGAAAGTCTCGAGGGACGGCTGCTGTGAGAAAGCAGCCCAGAAGCTTTACCATCGGAACACATCATCAGTTGTGTGCCTCGACTTCACAGGGTATTTCAGCCTCTACGGTGCATAACGTCACATGATGTTTTGGTATCTGCTATGTATTATTATTATTTTCACTGGTTAGTTCTGAGTTCATTCTTATTACGTCTCTGAGTTTACTTATGATCAGTTCAGTTATTTGTTTTTTATGTTCCCCTTGTGTCTTTGTCCTCTGTGCCCCTCTGTGCGTTTGATCCTCATGTCTGAGTTTTCCAACATTTAGTTCCCATGTTCCCCTCCTCGTGACTATTCCAGGCCCCCCTGTCTGTCATGTTTGCATTTGGGTCCTCACGTAAAAAGAATCCAAACAATCTGCCTCCGCATATCGTGGCACAAGTCAAGCACAGTTGTTTTAACTAAACGTTAAATAAAGATAAATTGATCAAATCTTTGGCTGAAGCTGGAGGAAATAGTTGAGAGAACTATGTAAGACTGCAGTTCTGCGTCTGTTTCCATGCCTAAGAATTTTTATGTAGCTTATCCGTCCAGCTACACTTTCTGAAGCAGCATGGACGTCCTCTCTAATAAGACCAGGATTTCATGGTTTTCTGGACACCACTGTGAGAGACAGCAAGGACTGCATGTGCCATCAGTTCTTCTGCACATTGTACAGCTCAGCCGTTCCACACAGAGTTCAGGTTTATATGGTTGAATAGTTTGTAATAATGCAGCTCTCCTCTAGATAAACCCTGAGCTCCACCTGACTCCTAATCCTCAGAACCCTCTGCACCGGTGCTTAGTGATTTCTATCATAAGAGATATTTCTTATATTAAAAGTATATTGATTTATTTATTTTCCCTCGCTGTTTTTAGAGTGTGAAACTTGAGCTCACACTGGATTTTTGAGCCACTGAATCTCAGCAGAATGCTGGTTTTTACTGAAGTGAACCAGCTGCCTCGTTGTATATAAACCACAGTGCATTGTTAGATCATCCTGCAATTGTGACATGAAAATAAATTTCCTCACTTAGTAAATCTGTCCCATAGCATATAAATTAGATCCATCTTGTTTTCTTGTATTTTACTGTTGTCGATCAAAAGTAGTTCCTCCTCCCTGACTGCCGTAAAATTCCCTCAGTCCGTCACTTATCCCAGCTGACCTCAAGTAAGAATGAATCTTAAAAACAAGGACATTGCTGGTGAAAGCTGAATATACGGAACATTAACATTAATGTAGATCATAATCTTGAGCTCACATGGTGTTCTTCAGCTCTTATTACAACAAGTTCAGCTGTGAGTTTAACAAACTGTTGTTAAATCTATCAGGACGTTTTGGATGAACGTGCAGTTACAGTGAACATTTCCATCATCTGCTTTGTTTATTATGTCGATTGTTTTCATAATTGGTTGGATGGTCCATCACGATGACTTATTAGACGGGATGTTTTTTCCTCCCAGTGGACCCAGGATGGTCCAGTGTATCCTATGATAAGGAAGCAATAAAGGAAGCACTGAAGCCCCCTTTCCTTTCCTGTTTCCAGTTTAAAGGGGGTTTATTGTCATTTCCTGTTCCAGTTCTTCAAATCTTCAAACAAATTTGGAGAATTGGAAGAGCTTTGATTATGGCCACCACACAGATAATTCCAGGTCTGTCAGTTAGGAAACTTCCTAAGCAAAATGGACTGTTGGAATGTAGGTAGGTGTCAGGCTACTGTGGTGAGTCGACCCTTGACCTTAGCACAGAAAGATGAAACAGTTAAAGTAATTGGGAACATGATGGGAGTTTATTGAACACATGGATTCTGCTTTGAAACTAGAGTCTATATTTAGAGGATTTCTGTTATTAATTTGAATGAAATGGAGCCCATCAGCCCCTTCACCTCTCAACATTCTTTCCAACGATTCGCTGCAAAAATAGGAAAAGTTTCTTTTTGAGCTTTGGCCTCTCTTCAGCTGGCTTTCATGGTGCGGCCCTGAGCTATTTAAACTGCATGAAGTCTGTTTGTTATTTCAAGCTTGTCAGTTAATCCCTGATGGCCTGAATCAAAACATGACAGAACTAATACGAATCATTTTCACTGATTGTGCAAAGAACAATGGCTCCATCTACAGCTCATTGTGGTGTTTAGCAAGTGAAGCAAACTTCTGTAAAAAGAAGCGAACCACATCTTGTTCCTGTTTTGACTCAAAACCTCTGTTTTGAGAGTAAACTGACGAGTTTAATTATGTTTTTGTCTGACTTTCATATAATGACACAGTTTTCGTTTGTTTGTTTTAAAAAATATTGACAAAAAATCTTGTAGAAGATTCATTTTGAAGAAGCTTTTGAGTTAAAGAGATCTGATTTGAGTCAGTTTATATGGCAGGTTTTATTTCACGTAATATTTGACCTTATTTAGTGTTTTTTCATGTATTTAGTCTTTAAGTAGAGCTGGCACCTTTCAGCAGACCACTAAGGGGAACTGATGATTGATAAACAGCATGCGTGGCTTTGTGAAGTCAGATCCTGAATAGTTGAGCAGCTGACAGAAGAGTCATTAAGGTAATCAGAACGTTTTGCAATGTAAATGCAAATAACATGCATTCTGTATGCTGCACACAAATGACTGAGAATCAGCCCCATGCCACAGTGTATAAATTAAACACTTTGATTTTTGAATACTAATGCATATCTGTGATAGACTGGTGAGTCTTTAAATGGTGCGCCCTGCATCTTACCCTCTAACAATCCCAAAAGGTTGAGTCTGCTCATCTGGACGTTTTCAGTGGGAGAAACGTTTCGTCACTCATCCAGGTGACTTCTTCAGTCTCAGCCGACTGCAGGTTTCCCCACCGTGACAGTTTGTAACGGTACATTTGGTCTTTGATCAGTGATCAGTGGGCTTTGATTAGTTGTTGTTAATTAATGGTCACGACGATTTGCACATTAATGATCAAGGAACTGACCTCACAGCCCAGTGGTGCTAGTTTCAGTCATTATGCAACTGGCAACTTTTAATGCTCACTCCCTACATTTGAACAGCAATACATCTACGTTCCACTCCTTACATTTTCAAAGCAGGCTTGTTACTTTGCACTTAGTTCATCTGAAGCCACTTGTTCACATCACTGCTTTTCTTTTCAGTGTTAAACCAATTTTAAATTAAGAGGAAGGTCAGAGAAATGTCAGGTGCTCAGTGACATCTGATAAACAGTCAATATAAGGACTGCATTTAAATCATTTTAGAGTTTTTAAATCAGATATTGCATCAGTATAAGATGTGAATGGTTTTTCATATAATGAAATATGTTTGACAGCAAGTTGAACTCTGCATTATTTGAAGGTTGCATGAATATACTTGGCAGTTCATGCAGTCTAAACAGCATTCTGTTTATGGTAATGCATTTTGTTGGACAGGTTGGTAAGCTGTGGTGGTTGCACTTTTAGGTTACATCAAGGTACCAGTCAATTAGAATTTAAGCTGATATTAAAGGTAATACTCATTAGTCGCTCGCTGAATTCCACCTTTCAACCTGCCTCGTAGTGTCTGCAGGCTAGAAATCAGCCACAGTAGCTCGTTTAACATCAGCTTATATCATGTTGACTTTAAGTCTGTACATGTGTTGTTGTGTAAATCATAAGGTTCAGTTTCATTTACACAAAAATACCTGATAGTGATGTCCCCATGTTTTTGCTTTTGAAATTAAATCTGATCATATTGGATTTGGATTGGATTGGTGTTTCCCTTGTGTTTCAGGAATGACTGGATCAATGTGGGCCTCTGCTATCCGCAAGGTACCACCTTCACAATCCTGTCAGACATCCACAATCGGCTGACCAAACAAACCCGCAAGACTGGCGTCTTCGTGAGGACAACTCACAAGGAGAAGATCAACCACTTGCACTTGGCCAGAGGATATTTCTACTGGGAAGAAGACACTGGGTCCGACACATGCACAGACCACTACATTACACTCATTACCAGAAGTAGGACAACTAGGAAAAATATACAGGGATTAGACACACAGAAAAGATCACTCTTACAGTAAAATAAGAGCTACATCAGCCCAAAGTGAAATGTGGCATTCCTACAATAAAAGATGCAAAGGTGTGACCTTTGTGACTAAGCACACATACCCTGGATATATACTGATATACTGTTAAGAGGATGGATGGATGGCACTGTAAGAGTTCACAAAAAAGTGTACCTGTAGGTATTACTGATCACCTGACTGCTCAGGGTTAGATGACATGAGTGTACTGTGAAACCTCTGTGCATTGCAATGTCAGATGTCAGGAATACCTTTAACAGTGTGATTTGTTTTTGGTTGCTAAGTGTCAGGGAAAGCATATGATGCCTGTCATTCATTGTGTGTCTCGCAGCCTCCTCTTCCTGAAGGTGAAAGCCCACAATCATAGAGAGACGTTTGCCTTCTGCTCTGTGAAGGGTTGTGAGAGGGTGAAGATCACAGCAATCGTACCAAAAGGCAGTCCACCCAGCAACTGCTTGGCTAAGGCGTACCCCAAACATGCTGAGCTGCCCATTGTCGATGTTCCAATGCCCAGAAAAATTCCCACTGCCAGGCTGGTGAGCAATGAAATTAAAATGATTCCAACTCCCCACTATTTTCCTGTGGAATTGGCATTATTCATGTCATTAGAAGTATAGAAAGAATATATGTCCTGGCTAGATGGAAGATTAAAAGAAATGCTTATTTTCTTCTCTTGGTGTTAAAATCCACTCTGAAACACCGTAAAGAGAGAGGGAGAGTGGAGAGATTCAGTAGAGGTGCAATATACAGTAACCAGGTATAGTACTGTGACAATCATACCACTTGATCCCTGGTATAATTCTCAAACACGCACCTTAAAGCACATAACTCGTAAGCTGGAGAGAAAATGACATATCACAAATTTAGAAGATCATCATTTAGCCTGGAGAAATAGTTTCCTGCTTTATAAGAAAGCTAGAACATCTTACTATTCATCACTGATTGAAGAAAAGGTTTCTCTCTTCCTCCAAACCATCAGCGTGTCTGTCAGACCCCATTCCTACAAGACTGCTCAAAGAAGTCCTGCCATTAATTAATGCTTCGATCTTAAATATGATCAACCTAAGAGTAGTTGTCAAACAGCTAACAGATCATCTGCAGAGGCTTATTTGAAGAGTTTCAGTCAGGTTTCAGAGCTCATCACAGCACAGAAACAGCTTTAGTGAAGGTTACAAATGATCTTCTTATGGCCTCTGACAGTGGACTCATCTCTGTGCTTGTCCTGCTAGACCTCAGTGCAGCGTTCGATACTGTCGACCATAATATCCTATTAGAGCGATTAGAACATGCTGTAGGTATTACAGGTACTGCACTGCAGTGGTTTGTATCATATCTATCTAATAGACTCCAGTTTGTGCATGTAAATGGAGAGTCCTCTTCACACACTGAGGTTAATTATGGAGTTCCACAGGGTTCAGTGCTAGGACGACATAAAAAGTAATATAAAACTGAGGTTATTGTACTCGGTCCTAAAAATCTCATTAATATGGTATCAGTAATCAGGCCCCATCTTATCTTAATGACCTTGTAGTACCATATCACCCTATTAGAGCACTTCGCTCTCGCTCTGCAGGCCTACTTGTTGTTCCTAGAGTATTTAAAAGTAGAATGGGAGGCAGAGCCTTCAGTTTTCAGGCCCCTCTTCTGTGGAACCAGCTTCCAGTTTGGATTCAGGAGACAGACACTATCTCTACTTTCAAGATTAGGCTTCAAACTTTCCTTTTTGCTGAAGCATATAGTTAGGGCTGGACCAGGTGACCCTGAATCCTCCCTTAGTTATGCTGCAATAGACGTAGGCTGCCGGGGGATTCCCATGATGCATTGAGTTTTTCCTTCTTCAGTCACCTTTCTCACTCACTATGTGTGAATAGACCTCTCTGCACTGAATCATACGTACAGCATGTCTTTATCCTGTCTTCCTTCTCTCACCCCAACCGGTCGCAGCAGATGGCCCCGCCCCTCCCTGAGCCTGGTTGGCGCTGTATAAATAAAATTTAATTTAATTTTATTGACCACCTGCCTAATATTGTCTTGGTCCCCCTTTTGCTTCCAATGTAACAGATCCTGTAAGTCCTGTGAGTTGCGAGGTTGAGCCTTCATGGATCAGACTCTAGCATATCCCACAGATGCCTGATTTGACTGAGATTTGGAGAATATGGAGGTCAAACCCTCAAATGCATTGTTGTGCTCCTCAAACCATTGCTCTGTGGCTGGGTGAATGATCCTGCCTAAAGACACCACAGCCATCAGGGAGCACCATTTCCATGAAAGGGTGTACATGGTCTGCAACAAGACTTAGACAGGTGGAACGTGTCAAAGTAACATCCAGATTGATGAATTACCCGACGTTTCGCAGCAGAACATTGTCTAAAGCGTCACACTGCTAGCTCGTCTTTTTCCCATGGTGCATCCAGTCAGGTGTTCCCCAGGAAATGACGCGCAGTATCAAATTTATACAATATCAAATATTGCCTACATAAATTCCAACCCTGGCCATCCACGTGATGTAAAAGAAAATGTGACTCATCATATTAGCCTACCTTCTTCCATCGCTCCAATTCTGACGCTCATGTGTCCATTGCTGGTGTTTTCAGTGGTGCACAGAGGTCAGCATGAGCATCCTGACTGGTCTGCAGCCACATGTGCAACACACTGTGATACGCTGTGTATTCTGACATCTTTCTGTCAGAACCAGAATCAACTTTTTTCAACAATTTGACTGATAGTATCTCATCTGTTGAGTCAGACCACAAGGGCCAGTCTTCACTGCCCACGAGCATCAGTGAGCCTTGGCCATCAATGATCTTTGGACTACTTGAACACTGCATACACAGCTTGAGTTGTCTCAAGCCGCTTCATAATGTAAGGTAAAGACGTACAGTATAACAGAGAGATTTAGTTGTCCACTCTGAAAAAAGACTCTTTTAACAGGAAATGGCAGAATCAGGCTCAGCAAGCGACAGCCATCTACTGCTGCTGGGTTTGAGGCAAGAAAATACAAACAAACAACAAGCGGGACAAAAAATGAACTACAGAACAAATACATGAGTGAAAAGAGAGGCATGCAGACAAATACACACCAACTTCATCTAGATTTGGACATATTACACAGTTTGTACATTATTGGTGGAAATCCAGAGGATTTGCTGCTGTCTGACACATATTTCTTCACTTATATTAGTTTCATAGTGAGCGTATTGATATTGTTTGTTTTTCAGAAGCAGACCATCTACTCATGTTTTTGCTGCTTGCTGTGTGATTGATATTTTAAATTCTGTGGTTGTATTTCAAAGATATATATTCCAAGCACCATCTGATACACACTGTTTTCCTCTTATTTTCCCTGCCGCTGGTTTCCCCTGAACAGTCATTCACGATGTCATATTTTCCCCATGTTAAATGTGTTTTTGCTGCTGTGAATATACTATCATCACTGTTTCTTTGTGGACTTGCTCCTAGCACTCCTCAGAGCACTTCCTGGAGATCAAACTGGAGTCCTACAACACCCGCCACTTCCACATCAAGAAGGACGTTGCCTTTACTGAGGTAACCTCTCTCTCAGACACACCTGAAGAATGGCTCTAATGATCTAGTTACCGAGAGTTTGATTGAACCTGTATCTACTTTTGTTAAACCTCATCACTCAGAATGTTTTTATTTAAAGATACAAATAAGGACAACAAACATCTTCTGAGCTTTTGTGTGGAAAGTTCCAGCAGTGTTGCTGACTTGAAGTGCCGCATGTAGTGAGTCAGACTGCAGGTCAAGGAGTTCAAGCCGAACATCACTGGATTATTTATCTACACTGCAAGTAAAGGGAGATTAAACCATGTGCTTTTCACTTCGAATGTTTGAAGGCAAATCACCTTGAAACTCATCTTGCAGGGAGTGGATGAGCAGGAGCTGAGACGATCAGCTGATGAGACAGAGTGAGAAAGTTGCTCTCTTTCTCATGAAAGCCTTCAGGCTGTATGTTTCATGTGCAAATAGGCCCTTGCATTGCAGTTTGGTTTTAAGTTCATTTGTTAGTACAGCAAGCACGATCAGCCTCCCGTTCTGCACCTGAGAGCTTCGTCTGGAGTGTCTTTCTTTTCACAAAACTCTTGAACTCCTGCGCTCAGGTCCCAGACTCTTTTCAGTACTCTGCCTCAGCCACCTGACAGCTGTGTGCTAGACTGTCACCGTGTTCAGCCTCATGCTCCTCCAAAGTGCAACAAACTGAGATTCAGAGCACATGGCCTGATGAAGTAACTAATTAAATTCATATCTAATTGAAGTAGAATTACACACAGACAGAGAGAAGAAGATGTGGGTCCACATCAGGTGATTAGGCGTTAATAATGTGATTGGATGTCCCTGTGTGTGGTTAGATGTCAGAAGATGTGACATCCAGTGTGAGAGTGGGCAGAAAGGGTGAGCAGGTACAAAAGGATATGAGCTTTTTCCCTTTTGTCTTCTGTGAGATGAGCAGTTCTAAAGGTTGGATCTAAAGTGTTCACGGCTGTACAAAAGAGTGAACGCTTTCCTGCAAGCCCAGCTGCACACGAGCTTAGACAAAGTCAAGTATTTATTTATTGTCATTGTCAAAGAACAATGAAATTGCGTTTGGGGCTTCCGTGCAACCCGTAAAAAAAAGAAACCCCTTAAAACCCAAGTGTAAATATTTAACCCAGTGTGACTTCAGTGCAATGAGACAATCCTTAGCAACAACATGAGAACAAGACAGGTAATGTTCATAGGACATTCAGACAAAGACCTGAGAAACATGACAAAATGCAACAATGCAACCCGTTCAATATTATTGTACTGTGAGATATGATGGTTGTCTATTTAAGAAGGGGGGGGGGGGGGGGGGGGGGAGAATAAAGATATAATGCACCAATGCAAACCAGTTCAGTGCTATCAAGAAGTTGGATATGGTTATTGTCCGTGAGAAATCAATCAAATCAAACCCATTTTGATTTCCACCTGGCTTCTTCAGGTACATATTACCACTTCATTTAAAGCTGCAGATGGTAATCCTTTGCTAAACTATGTAAGGTTGGCTTTCAAAGGTGGGCAAACCTTCCTCTATCTCTTCTTGGTAGGAAATGAATAATCTACCCATATTTCTCTGTGGTTTTCAGTGCATCCCTCTGTTTTTACCTAAATCCTTTTTCAAATCTGTGAATCGAATGATTTCATCATTTATTTGGGCAAACAAAACCCCCAGGATTAGTATGACCTCACTACAACAGGGTAGGCTCAGTGGTGGTCTCGCTCTTCAAAAGTTTACTTACTGGCTGAATGATCTTCAGGCTACTTGGTGTTGCCCTGAGGCTTAATCGTGTCTCTCTACCTCACCTTCTTACACCTTCAGCACTATTATTTTCATCCCTCCCTGTTTCCCTGTTACAGTTTACAGACAACCCTGTTCTAATTGCCTCTCTAAAAATATGGTATTAATTCTGGCATCACTTCAGTTCAGCCTCTGCTCTGGCCCCAATCTGTAACAACCACCTCCTCCCCCCTCCCTGGTGGACTCGTCCTTCTGTAAATGGGCAAGAAACGGTATTAAATGTTTTTTTAAAGATAACACTTTCCTCAGCTTTAGTGACCTGACTTCTTTGTACGATTTGCCCTCGTGTCAGTTGTTCCGCTATTTTCAAAGACATGTGCATCTTCTATCTGGCCCGAGTTTCCAAGTCATGCCCCCAATCATTGGTAGGAAGACTTATTTGAGCTAAAGCCTCACCATAAGGCTCTTATATCACAAATATATACTTTCATTACGGCATCGGGCAATTATTCAACCCAAAAAATTGCTTCCAGTTGGGAACAGGATTTGGGTCTTAAGTTTGTGGAAGATTACTGGGACAAAGTCACTGACATAATTCATACCTCATCCTCGTGTGCAAGACTCTCCCTTATTCAGTTTACGACGGTATACAGATTACACTTCTCAAGATGTAGACTAGATCTAAAATATATCCCGGTATTCCTGACCTGTGCAACAGATGCAACACCTCCCCCTGTGGTTTAACTCGTTTTTACCTGCCCAACACTTCAGTTATACTGCACTTTTTATTTTAAAGTGCTCTCTCATGTTTCTGAAGATTCCACCCTAAACCTTCATCGTTAGCAGCTGGATGTCATCGCTTTCCCTTTATTGCTGGCACGGCGTGGAATTTTGCTGGCTTGGAAAACTCCTCACCCTCCTGCCCGATCACGTTGGCTGGAACATGTTATGTTCTGATATGTCAAATTACATGTAAAAAGTCTATAAATAAAGAGGGAAACAAATGTTCACAGCTCCTTTCCAGCAGGGACGCCAGAGGAATCATTTATTTACGTTTCTGTAAAAAAGCAGCATAGATTGTGCAACTCCGCTCTGTAAGAGTTTTATTTCCTTTTACTTATTCTGATAGGCTGTACAACTCTGGTGCTCTGTGATGTCACATCCTTAAAGTGATCATTTGAATACAGTCACCTCAATGTGTTTTATATTGTAAGGTAAACCATACAGTAGAAACCCCAACAATCAGCCCCCTCATGGGGGAGCAGATCCAGGCTCAGGGAGGGACAGTCATGTTCTGCGATAGTTTGGGGGTTAGGGGGAAAAAGAGCAGAGAGACAAAGAGAGACACATATTAAAGACTAATAATGTAATGTACGGAGCGGTATATGCTTATGGAGTCAAAAGAGAAAGGTGAAAAAGAAATTATTGGCTTAACACATCTCGGAGCTGCAGTGTGATTGGCTGCCTCTGTTGTGACAGGTAAATGGCAAGACGTTGCACCAACCTGAAGATGGAGTGCACCTGACAGTAATTGATGGGCATGATGGGAAGGTGGTGGACACGAAAGGCTTCAGGAATTCCATCCTCCAGGGAATTCCTGCAGAGATAGACAACTACATCAGTGGACTGAGAGACAAGTAAGAAACTCTCTCCACCTACACTGACAAACACCCTGAGGTACATTGCTGTTTCATGTTCTGATAGACTGTGTCCTTTGGGGACATAAAAGGACCTCCAAAAATTGATTTACATTGACATTGTGTGTTAAACTCATCTAAATGCTTTTCAGATCAAAAAATGTATTTTGCTGCATTAAAATATCAATCAATGTGTCTCTCCCTCTTTCACTAGTTCAATTGTCCTCATGACATCCAAGGGTCGCCTGGTTACCAGAGGATCCTGGACCAAAGTCCTGGGGAAACTTGGCGCAGAGAAAAACGTCCGTTTGAAAGGTAGCTGTTATGTGCTTATTCTATTATCTTGTCTTTTTACTCTGTAAAGGCTGATGGAGTATTGCCATCACCCTGCTGAGTGGGCGGGTGGTGTGGACACCCAATAACTTGAGAACGAGCCAACGTAGGAGTTTCAAATTGATACTGAAAGTGCCTCGACTATCTCAGTGACCTTGACATCAAGGTCAGAGTAAGTGTTCCAAAAGTCTCGTGAATGTGATAACTTGAGATGTAGGATTTTGAATGTGATACTGTAGGTGGGTCTGCTCAGAGGCTGAGGGGTAGCACTGGTTTCTCCTGCCAACTTTTAAAATTGGTAAAAATTTTATTTATATATACCAGGGGTAGGCAACTCCAGGTCTCGAGGGCCGGTGTCCTGCAGGTTTTAGATGTGTCCTTGATCCAACACAGCTGATTCAAATGGCTAAATGACCTCAACGTGTCTTGAAGTTGGTAATGAACTAATCATTTGATTCAGGTGTGAGATCTAAAACCTGCAGGACACCAGCCCTCGAGACCTGGAGTTGCCTACCCCTGGTATAGACTGTTCTTTCTTGGAGCATGGCTGCCTAATCGATCTTATCTATCGTTAATGCCACAAATAAAAATAACAGGATGGAAAACTTCTATTACATGGCATGAGTAGTTAATTGTTTCCTTACCCATCAGGCACAGTAACTTTTAATCAACTAGTCTCTCTAATATTGACTAATGTTCATGGCTGCATAGAGAAAGCTCTGCTATTCAAAAACAAAAAGATCACATCGGGCCAAAAAGGCTTCTTTGTTTACAGATGGGCAGTGTTGGTCAAGTTACTTGAAAAAAGTAATCAGTACTTCCCCCAAAAGTAATCCCGTTACTTTACTGATTACTTATTTTCAAAAGTAATTAATTACTTAGTTACTTAGTTACTTTTTAAAAACACGATTTACAACCTGAATAGGAGATAAAGCATGTAGCTTGTCATTGTCAGTGTGTGAATGGGTGAATGTAGTGTGAAGCGCTTTGGGGTCCTTAGGGACTAGAAAAGCGCTATACAAATACAGACCATTTACCATAAAGTGATAGATCTTTCAGCCCAATTCTACTTTTTCTACATAATCATCATACAAAATGTAATCAAATGGAAAAGTCTCTTTTTAAAACTTGTTTTATTAGTTTTAATCTTTTAACTTTATGCATGAAGCAAAAATTTAATTATCTGCAACATTCTCTGACTTGAATAAATTAGTTTAACATTTAAACCTATTTCCTGCACATTCCAGCTCATAAAATAAAATATTTTTTGTGTTTACACTCAGTCTTTCAAATAGATGCAAGTAAAACACAGCAGAAAATAAATAAAGTCAAAGACTCAGCGGTCCTGTTGCTCTATTTTCACCTGTAAAGCAGGAGTGGGGTAGGCGGAGGTTTACCCTGGTGCAGGTGTGCCGCGGTCAGTTGAAGAATCCGCGAGTTTCTCTGTGAGTTTCCCATTACGTCGTAGCTACTCGGTGCTTGTTGGAAGTTTAGGGGTTTTTTCGCTGTAAAAAGAAGTTTTCTTCCCACGCACAGCGGACACTAATGTTTTTGTCACTTTTTATGGAATCAAACTCAAAGTAAGGTCAGTACTTCCACGCTTTAAACGCTGCACGCTCATACTCTCTCTGCACTCGATATGTGATCCATTGTTGATCTGCACACAGCTGTTGTCACCAACGTCGCACTCGCTTACGTCACTGTCGTGAGACATTCTCGCAAAAAATCACGGTTTTAGTAACGCAGTAACGCAGCGTTCCTACGGGAAAGTAACGGTAATCTAATTACCGTTTTTGCAATAGTAATCCCTTACTTTACTCGTTACTCGAAAAAAGTAATCAGATTACAATAACGCGTTACTTGTAACGCGTTACTGCCCATCTCTGCAGATGAGACCAACATAGAACTTCTTTGTTTGAATGAGACGTCTTCTTTAGAGAAAACACTTCAATTTAGCATCAGAACTCTTTGTGAAACATGGAAGTGGGAGTGTAAGAATTTTACCGGATCCACTGCATCCAATCCAGGACAGCACTCCATCACAGACTTAACAGTGAATACTGAATTATGCCAGAAGTTGTTCTATCAAAGAAGCATAAAATCTGTCCTTTTCAATGAAGGAGAGCATGAAGTGAGCAGTTGTAGGGCAAATGTATAAGCACCTGCTACAAGTTTAACTTTTTCTTTGAGGAATGAGGAAATACTACTGATTTTAAAAAAATACTCTAGATGGTTAAGTTAATGAAAGCAGAAAGTGTAAAACTATAGGAATTGTTAGAAACAGTAATCAGCTTTAGGACATCCTGTGGAATCCCACTTGTACTCCACTTATGTCTCTTTTATTGGTGTCATCTGGCTTTTCTGCAGATAAGCTGGCATTTGTGGGCTTTAAGGGCTCCTTCCACCCTGACTGGGTCTATCTGGAGGCGGACAGCGAACAAGCCAAGATCCATCAAGTTTTGCCCGTCCCTGTGATCCACAAGATGAAGCTATGAGTGGCAGTCAGAGTGGGGAGGATCAGCCAAGTGACCATTTGGGCCTGGATACTGAAACACAACACCCCCACAAAATCAAATCAAATCAAATCAAATCAAATCAAATCAAATCAAATCACTTTTATTGTCACATCACATGTGCAGGTACATGTGAGTGAAATTCTTGTGTGCGAGCTTCACAAGGAACAGAGTTTTGCAAAATACAATAATGTAAACAAGCAAAATATAAGAATGGCTACATCTGAAACTAACAAATATATGTACAATATATATAAATGCATACAGTATATGCATTTCTGGATGTGTATACTAAATATGTTTTTCTGCGTGTGTGTGTGTGTGTGTGTGTGTGTGTGTGTGTGTGTGTGTGTGTGTGTATGTGTGTGTGTGTATGTGTGTGTGTGTGTGTGTGTGTGTGTATGTGTGTGTGTGTGTGTGTGTGTGTGTACACATATTTTACAAATTAAATAGAGTAAACAATAAAATAAAATATATAAAATAAAATATACAGAGTTGAGACATGTGCAAAACAGCGGCGTTACTGTACAGTATGTAGTGCATAATGTTGAAGTTCCAGTAGTGAAGCTGAGGTGTCTATGACGTGTTCAGCAGTCTGATGGCCTGATGGAAGAAGCTGTCTCTCAGTCTGCTGGTACGGGACCGGATGCTGCAGAACCTCCTTCCTGATGGAAGCAGTCTGAACAGTTTATGGCTGGGGTGACTGGAGTCCTTGATGATCCTCCCCGCTTTCCTCAGGCACCGCTTCCTGTAGATGTCTTGGAGGGAGGGAAGCTCACCTCCAATTATCCGTTCAGAGCACCGCACTACTCTCTGGAGAGCTTTGCAGTTGTAGGCGGTGCTGTTGCCATACCAGGTGGTGATGCATCCAGTGAGGATGCTCTCAATGGCACAGTGATAGAAGGTCCTGAGGATGCGGGGCTCATGCCGAATCTTTTCAGTCTCCTGAGAAAGAAGAGGCGCTGCTGCGCCTTCTTCACTGTTTTGTTTGTGTGTACTGACCACGTAAGATCCTCAGCCAGGTGTACGCCAAGGAACCGGAAGCTGCTCACTCTCTCCACAGCAGCGCCGTTGATGGTGATGGGGGTGTGTACTTCTCTGCACCTCCGGAAGTCCACTATCAACTCCTTAATATAAATGCACAGTCACACACACATGCACACTACAGTCAGTTGCTCCGAGCCACTGATCCAGGATCATGTGGTGCTTATTCTGTGTTTGGTTATGAGAAAGGATGATGTGAAAGTATGTAAAAGGTGGAGGCACCCCTCACAGAGCTAGCACTGCCTGGGATGAACTGTCAGGTGATAACACCCTCTCTGGCAGCCATGTTAGCGGTCAGCTCATGGCAGCAGTAGCTCAGAACAGCCAATGGTGTCTACGCAAGTGTCTCTAGAAAAATATTAATAGGTGATGATAGATGATGATGGTCACTGTTGAATCTTTTTTTCTGACAGAACACTGCCAACAACATTGATTTGTTTACATAATGCTAGCTTGCTGGCTAAAGTCACCATTGGATTTTGCAAACCTGGTAGATGTTAAGAGAGCAACTGCAGTTAACCTCTAACATTCACGCCTTTTTTAGGATGTTTTCCTGTACAAGAGGAAAAGCTTGTAACAGAGGCATTGTGAGGCCAAAATGCATCTATAAGATTTGATTGGGACAGCAACAGCTAACCATTTCTGAAAACGTGCTTGTTCCATACGGCTAAAGCACAACCAGACTCCAACTTTAATCCTGAACAGGTTTTTGGCACTTACCAATTTTAGGACTAACAATCAGTGTTTTGACACGTTTGTTCCCAGCAGCTGGGATTGGCTCCCTTTACTAAAGGTCATCAGGTCTCTGACACAACCAAAAATCTTAATTAAATCTTTCACAGATTTGAGCTTTAGCACAGAAATCAGTCTTCAACCTGTAGTGAAAAAAAACTGTCTTATTATTTGCACTTGATATTGAAATGTTTGTTTTAAAAACAGCACAAATTGTAGATCGCTGCTAAAACTAGCCACACCTGTGAGCGTTATTTGGGGATTGTGCTCATGTACCTCATCACCCAGCTAAAATCTTTAAATCTGACCCATATGGGTCATCCAAAGAGTACAGAAAGTAAATGAAAACACGCACTTGAAGGTGGAAGTCATTGATAAGTGTAAAATGGGAAACTTTGACTCATCATTAGGTCAGTCTCTTCTTGAAGGCTTTGTCTTGACCTGTTTGTACACTCAAAAAAACATTAATTGTATAGTGATGAGGACTTTTTTTGCAGCTGTTGAAATGAAAGTTAGAGCTCTGTCCCCAGATGGGCTTTAAAATAACTGCATGGATTTAATCGAAGACAGCTGTGAGCTGCTACAGTTGCAGTTCTAGGAGTCGTTTGGAACACAAAAACTAAGAACAAGTTCTTCTTTCACCAAATGATTGTTTCCCATTTCAAAGACAGGATGACACAGGATACTAGTTTAAATCCCAACAGCAGCCACACTGACAGCACATTGTCATCAGACTAACAGACAAGCCAGTTTTTGATCTGCACATTTGGTGTAGCAGCTGAACAGCATGTTCCCTCCGAGGTTCATGACTGCTTGCAAAATAACTGGAACTCATTTCATACTTGTTTGCATGTGTCACTGGGACAGTTAATGGTTGGATAAGGAGAGCAGTATAAAATTAACTGGTTACAAAGTTTTTCACAGAGCACTGAGACAGCACTCTGACATATACAGGGAGTGCAGAATTATTAGGCAAATGAGTATTTTGTCCACATCATCCTCTTCATGCATGTTGTCTTACTCCAAGCTGTATAGGCTTGAAAGCCTACTACCAATTAAGCACATTAGGTGATGTGCATCTCTGTAATGAGAAGGGGTGTGGTCTAATGACATCAACACCCTATATCAGGTGTGCATAATTATTAGGCAACGTCCTTTCCTTTGGCAAAATGGGTCAAAAGAAGGACTTGACAGGCTCAGAAAAGTCAAAAATAGTGAGATATCTTGCAGAGGGATGCAGCAGTCTCAAAATTGCAAAGCTTCTGAAGCGTGATCATCGAACAATCAAGCGTTTCATTCAAAATAGTCAACAGGGTCGCAAGAAGCGTGTGGAAAAACCAAGGCGCAAAATAACTGCCCATGAACTGAGAAAAGTCAAGCGTGCAGCTGCCAAGATGCCACTTGCCACCAGTTTGGCCATATTTCAGAGCTGCAACATCACTGGAGTGCCCAAAAGCACAAGGTGTGCAATACTCAGAGACATGGCCAAGGTAAGAAAGGCTGAAAGACGACCGCCACTGAACAAGACACACAAGCTGAAACGTCAAGACTGGGCCAAGAAATATCTCAAGACTGGTTTTTCTAAGGTTTTATGGACTGATGAAATGAGAGTGAGTCTTGATGGGCCAGATGGATGGGCCCGTGGCTGGATTGGTAAAGGGCAGAGAGCTCCAGTCCCACTCAGACGCCAGCAAGGTGGAGGTGGAGTACTGGTTTGGGCTGGTATCATCAAAGATGAGCTTGTGGGGCCTTTTCGGGTTGAGGATGGAGTCAAGCTCAACTCCCAGTCCTACTGCCAGTTTCTGGAAGACACCTTCTTCAAGCAGTGGTACAGGAAGAAGTCTGCATCCTTCAAGAAAAACATGATTTTCATGCAGGACAATGCTCCATCACACGCGTCCAAGTACTCCACAGCGTGGCTGGCAAGAAAGGGTATAAAAGAAGAAAAACTAATGACATGGCCTCCTTGTTCACCTGATCTGAACCCCATTGAGAACCTGTGGTCCATCATCAAATGTGAGATTTACAAGGAGGGAAAACAGCACACCTCTCTGAACAGTGTCTGGGAGGCTGTGGTTGCTGCTGCACGCAATGTTGATGGTGAACAGATCAAACACTGACAGAATCCATGGATGGCAGGCTTTTGAGTGTCCTTGCAAAGAAAGGTGGCTATATTGGTCGCTGATTTGTTTTTGTTTTGTTTTTGAATGTCAGAAATGTATATTTGTGAATGTGGAGATGTTATATTGGTTTCACTGGTAAAAATAAATAATTGAAATGGGTATATATTTGTTTTTTGTTAAGTTGCCTAATAATTATGCACAGTAATAGTCACCTGCACACACAGATATCCCCCTAAAATAGCTCAAACTAAAAACAAACTAAAAACTACTTCCAAAAACATTCAGCTTTGATATTGAGTTTTTTGGGTTCATTGAGAACATGGTTGTTGTTCAATAATAACATTATTCCTCAAAAATACAACTTGCCTAATAATTACGCACTCCCTGTATATGGGCCGATATGGAAGTCTGTAATTGAGCTATACATAAATCTGAATGAATTGCATCTATTTTGTGTTATCAGGTGAGGTGCCATTCAGATTAAGCTGATGCTTTTCAGTTAGATCATTTCTTAATATATGCACATGGCAACTAAAGCCAGATTACAAACAACACAACTGTCCTTCTATTAACAGGACAGGAGGTACTTGGATACAGTCCGGTACTTTGTAGCCTGGTTGATATGTGTACATTATGAACTGCTGGACAATTCTCCAGCAGACCTTCATGTCAGCCACGGTTACTAGGCAGTTTCTGGAGCAAATACTAAGTTTCAGTTGTCTTTTCAAGCACATGTGTGATGCATGTGCATAATTAATCATCCTGTGATGTGCAACAGTTAAGTGAGTCTAATGTTCTGCTCCGTTTAAACAACAGAAGAGAAGAAACAAAAACATTCCTGGTTTGCATCCCAGCTGGTGGTTAACTTGCTTTGTTGCATTCCGAGCACTCGCTCACTTGATATTGTGATGTAGTCTTCTGCTGATGGTTTGGGTTCTTTTGTTTTCGTCAGTGTTTGCGATCCATCTGCCTGTCAGTTGGAATGAACCAGCAAGAAGCCCATAAAGATATAAAAGATGAAATTGAGCAGTCCACTGAATGTTTAATCAGGTTGTTTTTAAATGTGTCGCTCCCCCCTCTTCAAAATGATTCCAATGTGACCAGAAAAAACGATTCTTCTCCCTTTACCGAAATAGCTGGTCTTTTTTCGGAGGTTGTAGCAGTAATTTAGCGTTTTGTATGCGTGTATGTGTTTTTAAAGATCCACAGGTTGCTAAGAGATATATTTTATACTTATTTATTGTACAGACACTCTTGATGTAAATCTACGAGGGACTTGTTTTGAGTTGTAATGTTATTACTGTCCTGTATGTATACTGGATGTAGGAAACAAAAACCATCATAGGTCCATTTATTGCATACATGCCTATGACTCCTGGTATAGTTGCCTTGTTTTAACTGTATACCAAATGGATGTGTTGTATAAGTGGCTAAGGTGATGAAACTCCATGACTCTGAATTTCTTTGAGGATTTTTGCACATAAATAAAGACAGTTTGTCTGCACATCTCTGTGTCCCTGATTAAACCAACACAGTGGACCCCAGCGTGACTAGCAACCACAGCAGTGGACGTTAACTGGGATACAATACTGGGATGAACAAAATATAATTTTACTGCTTAAAAAACACAAAATCAGAGTGACTGCACATTTTAAGATCAAGACCACAATAATTCTACTGAAGAGTAATATGTAATAGCTGAGTTGCAGCTGCACCATCCATGTGACATCCCTACACTTCTGCTAATTTTAGCCTGTTTTGTGAATAAAGTCTGTACAGATATGTACACAACCTGCCTCTCACCCAGTGACAGCTTGATGCCTTTTAGGATCCACTGCATCTATACCTACACAAAAAGCTTGTGTGCCCCCTGTTGGCCAAAGCTTTAATTACAATGTACTGTCAGTAGCTTTACTAAAACTTGGGTTTCAAGTTCAGCTGCGTTTGTTTATGCTGGTATCAGCAGCAGCATCACGTGGCTGTACTGAACATCAGCGGTCCTCAACCTTTTTTGTGCCACGGACCGGTTTACTGTCAGACAATATTTTCACAGGTGTGAAAAAGGTGTCGCGGATAAAAACAACAAAATAAAATGATACAACCAAGACAGACTCTGGGATTTTGTAAACATAATAATGAACACAATGTGTAATTGTGTTACTTTGTTAGCAGCATCCTCCTGAAATGCGCCCACAACATTGAGTGTAACATCCTTCTCTCTGCCCCTTAATGCTTTCTGGTTGCCATGGCAATGCATAAATATTTCTTTCAAAATAAGACACAACTACAACACAGGAAAAGACCCAGGGAATATCCGACCCAAACGACTCGGTCCGAGGCCCGGGGATTGGGGACCGCTGCTGTATATATCTGCACGCATGCCTCTCAATCGAAAGCAAGTCTGCACTTGTTACTGAATGCAATGTTTTCACAGTGGAAGTCAAAGATATCAAAAGTTTATTTTCTCATCAAATCAAATAGAAAATGTGGATGCTACAAACACACGAGGACAGGACGGTGAGATCTGTGCCTCCATGCCTGCACCACACAAAAATTATTCCACAACCAATCATGGATACAAAGGATTAAATGTTTGACAGTGCTCATGTGGAGTACCTTGTTAACAATAAATGCATGTGCTCCTTTTGATCTGGTGATGACTTAACAGAAATCAATATGGCTTCCATTGAAAATGATCTGAAAGAGTGACGATTCCAGCTGAGCAGTGAAGGTGACGTTACCCATCAGAATTCATTAGTTCACTCATCCCTCCACATCTCCAGGTGGTCCAGTGGGCCCTCACCAGTTCACTGCTCACAGAGTGGATGTGGGAAGCATCATTTATGAGACCACAAGGTTAATTACTAACTCACAAACTCATCAGAGCTCCTGTTTCAGAGAGTTTGCACGGTTTCCCTCCAAATCAGGCTTCTTGCTCTCCGTTTTCTTCTTGCTCTTTCTCTTAGTGTTGACCTCATTCTGCTGCTTGTATTTGGCATCATCCTTGTTGGCAGCCTTCCCTGGAAACACCTGTCCCTCTACAGTAACATCTACGCAGCGCTCTTGAGCCACAAGGAAGTCTTTCACCTCCCAGGCAAAACTACCATCTCGCAGCATGAAGATCACCCTGTTGGAACCCACCACGAACCTACAAGAGGAAACATTCAGTTTTATTAATAAAGCACCAAATAACAACAGCAGTTGCCTCAAGGCCCTTTGTATTGTAAGGTAGACCCTACAATAATGCAAAGACCCCAACTATTAGACGCCCCGCTCTGAGCAAGAGCTTTGGCGACAGTGGGAAGGAAAAATAATTAACCTCAGTGTGTGAAGAGGACTCTCCATTTACATGCACAAACTGGAGTCTATTAGATAGATATGATACAAACCACTGCAGTGCAGTACCTGTAATACCTACAGCATGTTCTAATCGCTCTAATAGGATATTATGGTCGACAGTATCGAACGCTGCACTGAGGTCTAGCAGGACAAGCACAGAGATGAGTCCACTGTCAGAGGCCATAAGAAGATCATTTGTAACCTTCACTAAAGCTGTTTCTGTGCTGTGATGAGCTCTGAAACCTGACTGAAACTCTTCAAATAAGCCTCTGCAGATGATCTGTTAGCTGTTTGACAACTACTCTTTCAAGGATGTTTGATATAAAGGAAGGTTGGAGATTGGCCTATAATTAGCTAAGACTGCTGGGTCTAGAGATTCTTTTTGAGTAAAGGTTTAACTACAGCCAGCTTGAAGGCCTGTGGTACATAGCTGATCATTAGAGATAGGTTGATCATATTTAAGATCGAAGCATTAATTAATGGCAGGACTTCTTTGAGCAGTTTTGTAGGAATGGGGTCTAAAAGACACGTTGATGGTTTGGAGGAAGTAATTATTGAAGTTAACTCAGAAAGATCAATTGGAGAAAAAGAGTCTAACTTAACATCAATGTACTAAGAGTAGCTGTAGATAATATTACATCTGTGGGATGAATTGGGCAGAGTGATGATAATTCTGGAATAAAAAATAAATAAATGCATGCTTCAGTATTGATCAGTATCACAGAATGGGCTCTTAAACTGTTCTGAAAATGACTGTCAGTGAACACAGTTTGTTTGTTACTGCTCTACAAATAGAAATCACTCCCACGCAAACGACAACAAGAAACAAAAAACGAAACAAGGTCAGAAAGGAAATACCTCTGAATATCAAAGTTGGCATTGAAAAGGCTGCCCTGCCACAGGCCTGTGATCTCCTCTGTCTCTTTCTCTGTAGGATCTCCTGAAACTGTGGCAAAAACCATCAGAGTCCGACCTTTTTTGGACATCTTAAGCAGCTCCTCTGGTTTGGAGGGGTTCACCTTAGAGAAGTCGATGGGAGGAGGAGACCTTTTGTGCTCTGGAAGGTCACCTTCCTCGATGTCATCGTCTGCCTATTAAACCACATGGAGAGAAAAAAACAAAACACATGACAACAGTTTAAGATGAAACAGCAGCTAATACTGCGTCTCACTCGTTTGAATCTATTTTATACTTTCCACTCTTACACTATAGCATGTGTGGACGAAACTCCAGGCCTCAAGGGCCGATGTGTCCTTGATCCAACACAGCTGATTTAAATGGCTAAATTAACTCCTCAACATGCCATGAAGCTCTCCAGAGGCCTGGTAATGAACTAATCATTTGATTCAGTGTGTTGAACCAGGGTGAGGTCTAAACCCTGCAGGGCACCTTGAGGCCTGGACTTCCCCCACCCCTGCACTCTAGACACAAATATTTAGATGATGTTGAGTTTTGTTTTTTATTTTAAACAAATGGCACTCTTGTTTTTTTAATTCATGTTTTTTATCCCTAAAATAACTGGTTTAAAAGAGACCGAACGGAATATTCGGAAATAGGATGACTCATTGTATCATTTAGTGATCATTTCAGACTGAAAGTAGGAGGTACCTCCTTCTGAAAAGTAGGACTGACAATAAAATCAAGCTAAGCAAAAGAGACAATCATATACTTAAGCTAACCTATATCTATACACTCAGTCTTTACAATGTGGATAACTTCATATCACTCAACAGAGCACTTTGCTATCAGACTGCTGGCTTACTTTGAATTCAGTTTGACTTATTTAACACCAAAGCACAACAGCAGTCGCCTCAAGGTGCTTAATACAGTAAGGTAAAGGTACAATAACGGACAACCCCAACAATCAAATGATGAGCAAGCACTTGGCTACAGTGAAAAGGAAAAACTGCTTTTGAAAAATAAATAAACATTTTAAAAGGATCACCGGAACCAAAAAAACTGTATGTATTGATTACCCAGTGAAATTATAATAACCTCTTGTGGAGTTTAAACTAAAACAACTTCCTCTGGAAAGAATACCCCGCATCTCTCCCACTGTGGAATGTGTGCCACGTCTCTCTCTTATAATGACTGTGGTGTTTAGTCTTTCTGTAGCGACGAAAGAGTCCGGCATCTAATAGTAACCCCTAGCACTTCCACCAATATATCAGTTAAACACTCAGACTTAGCTGGGCTAATGATCTCTCACGACACCTAGCCAGCGGCTAACAGCTGCTAACATCTGAAGGCTGTGGACGGGAAAACTTGCCTCCCACTGTTCCAGGAGCCGTGCCATGTCAGCATCATTGTAGTCTCGGATGTCCTTCTTTTTCTTGGCCTTTGCTTTAGTCTCGGTCTCTACAGCACAAAGCATGTGTGTGCAGAGCACAAGCACCGCGCATCTCCACAGAAAGCCAGACGCCATGTTTCCAGATGGTACCCTGTGATTGGCTGTGAAGTCTGCCGGTCACAAGACGAGAGGGGCGTGTCAAAAGAGTCCGGCCGGCATTGCAGACCGGTGGAGAATTTCAAAGTAAAGCCGGGAGGACCCACCGGGGGGACCCACCGGGAGGACTACTACAGTCTACTATTATTACCGAGCACTGCTCCCTTAATCGTTATTATTGTTATTGTTTTTCAGGCAAATTAATCGACTTTCCGGGGCCTTAACGTGCTCAAATACACAGATAAGTTATTGTTTGGGACATTTGAAAATGGCTCTAGAGCGCCACCTATGCAGACTTTAATGAAGTACTACGGACGGACACGTAGTTTGAGCTACATGAATGAAAAATGTACACATATAACAAGCTAAGAGGGACAAAAAGCCTCTGGGCTCCTTGATCAAACCAAACAGGAAGTCCAATATTTTGAATTGAAGATAAAACTGGTGCCGATTTTACTATTTTCAAAGTGTTCATTCAATAAACGTTATAATTATATTGTAATTATACTATACTATATTTGCACACTTTGCATCTTGCACATGTCTTTGTCTCGTCTATAATATCCTGACAATAACTTGAACATGGTATGCAATTACACTGCACAACCCACTTTGTATTGTCTCTGTCCTGCCTTTGTTTATCGTACAGGCAGTATTGTATAGTTATCATTATAGTATTGTATAGTATTGTATAGTTAGTAATTGATATATTTTTATCCCTTAATTTTACCGAAACTTAGCCTATTATTTATTTGTAATTCCTAGTTGTATATCTCTTGGAGATATATCTTTTATATACTCATAAATGCACCATAGGGGGCTTGGGGTGAAACAGCATTTGATTATACTTTGTATACTGCTGTATTGACAATAAAGCTTTTGAATCTTGAATAATTGTTCAGTGTACACTACAGACCTGGGCTATAGGGTGCATCTGTGGCGCCACAGCAAATTTCAATCATTTGCCATGACATTTTTATTATAATACCGTGTCCAATCTGGCTCAATCTTCTCAATTGTGATAAGGGTGTGCCCCTGAACACATTTTTTATTTGGAGTGTTTAACAATCATCACATCTCCACTTAGTACGCACAGAAAATATCATGTTTTACACTTTGAGGTATAGCTTCAAGGTGGTTACACTTGAGCAACTTGAACTTTGGACATGAAAAGCCTTAAGGAGCTGGTCTTAGTGTACCGTATGTTTAGTTTATGTACATCAGGTTTTAATGATGCTTTGACATGAAATTTGTTTTTATTTAATGGTGCACCCTGGTGACATGATAATCGAGGGGTTTGGAAAGCTTAAAAGGTCGTGAGATTTAGCACGCACCTTGAATGTGATGTGAACTTTTCAGGTTAACTCTTTTCATTGGATGTTACAAATTGGCCCAACAGTGCCACCTACAAAATCTGAAAAAGGCTTGAGTGTCCACACCACCCACCCCTCTAATAGCTGGACATTTATTAAGGAGCAGTTCTGGGACTTGTGTTAAACACCTGCTGGTGATGGGAGTGTGATGCATGTGCAGTGCACAACTATTACTGTAGAATAAGTGTTCTTGGATTTGTAATCTAGTTGACTGGTTTTTGTATAAAGTGCTTTTACTCTACCTGTAGAGTAAAAGCACTTTATACAACTTCCCTCATTTACCCATTCATGCAAGCACTTCTATATGGAAGTGCTTTTGGATGCATCAGAGGGGAACTTGGGTTCCGTATATTGTCAAAAGATATTTGGCATGCAGACTGGAGCAGCCAAGGATCGAACCAATTCAATTCAGTTTTATTTACACAGCACCAAATCACAAGAACAGTGAGCTACAGGTGCTTAATACTGTAAGGTAAAAACCCAACAATACAGATAACCCCTTATGAGAAAGCATTGGGCGACAGTGGGAAGGAAAAACTCCCTTTTAAGAATTGGCTGGAGGTGAGAGATAAGACAACACTATAGAAGAGAGCCAAAGATAATAAGTAATGACTCAATGCAGAGAGGTGTGTCAACACAGTCTTGCATGAATGGGGTCTAAAAGACAAGGTGATGTTTTGGAGGAAGTAACTACTTAAGTTAACTCACTGTTCATTCACTGAACAGGGTTTAGTGATCTAAAACTATTGCACTCCTCTTCGTCTTTCCGCTTTTCTTTAGAGTTGGTCACATCTGCCTTCATCTCATGCCACGCCAAACCTCTGCATGTCCTCCTTCAATCTTCTCTGTGGTCTTCTTGTTTGTACTGGAGTGACCCAAAAGTCAGATATTTAAACAAAAACTTTCACAAAAACGTCTGAACCTTTTATTCAAGAGGTGAAGATGTTAGATGCTCTACAGAAACAGTAATATACAATTTTCTTAGCATCATTACCCAAGCAGATACATGCACATAACTCCTGCGGGTGTTTCGCTCTGAGTCAACCCTGCTGTGCACAGCCAGCACTCAGAATTTGGCTAAAACCTCGACACATACAGACAACTAGAGTTGCCACACTAAGTGTTAGTAGCAGAGCTCCCTGTATCTTCTACAGCTTTGATGGTGCCGTGTTTACTGCTGATGTGCAGGGTCATTTCCTTGCGGTTGGTTACTACATGGCCACACTGTACACATGTATAGCGCCCCCTGGTGTGCTCCCAAAGGATGCGTCTGCTGCAGGCCAAACCTAATGCACAAAACAAATAACTGTGAGTGTTTGATTTGCTCACTGATTAAACTTACACAAAAGCAGTCAAAAGCATGCTAACGTCACAGGATACATTTAAGGCTTTGCAAAAGGTGACGGGTTTCATCTGCGACCATTTTTAATCATCCTTTCAAAAACAATGATCAACCAGGAAACTACTTTATTTAACTACTGCTGCACTTGCGCTGGGCTGAGTAACTGTTCCCATGGTGCTAGTCTGCAGTGAACCCGAACTCACCTGGACTCTTCTTCCAGATAGCCGATGACCCAGGAGGAGAATGAGGTGCTGATCCTGGAGCAGGAGGGATGGGCTCAGGTGACCTGGTCTGTGGCTGGTGCTGAACCTGGAACTCAGGAGGGTCAGCGCTTGCTTTTGGACCATCCATCTTTAGACATGGGGGCATGTTAGGGGCTTTTTCCTTAGGCAAAGTACGAGCTTCATTAATGTTTTGAAGAGGGGAGGTTTCTTGGAGATGCAAGATAGGGGAACTGAGCAGAGGTGGGGCTGAGGAGTGTGCCTGAGGATCAGCAGGGCGGATGGCTCCATCTGGGTTTGGGATTTGAGGCGGCAGTTGCTGGGGTGCAGACACCGACTCCAGCCGTGGGAGGTGCTGCTCTGTGGGTTTTGGGTTGGTAACAGCAGCAAGCTGAGGGGGTGTCTGTTCAACAGGCTTCGTTTTACTCCGTGTGACTTTAGAACAGGTGTGCAGGTGAGTCAGCAGGCCACGGTATGAGCGCAACTTAGTGCGACAGCTTTCACACCTGCAGAAAGAGAAGCCAGACGATTGTAAACATGTCTACAGCTCACTGACAGCACATCAGCACATCCGGAGAACACAGGCCAACTCACTGGAAGAAAATGTTGGGTTTGTGATGATGCCTCATGTGCTCCATCAGTTTCTGCATGTTGGAGAAAGAACCACCGCAGCCGACAGTAGAGCACAGCAGCACTTTACCTAAGGAGATCAAAAATAGTGTTTGTCATCTGATACAACCTTTGTTGTCCACAGGAACATGCAGAAACTGTAAGGCAAGATTTTTGGGATTCAGCTATAATCTGACATTTAGAATATACTATTAGGGTACTGGGTGAAAAGCCCTCCCCTCTGCCCGACACATGTGCAGAACCATAAGTCAGCAGGTTATCTGATGGGTTCCTAGCTTACTTCTCTTCTAACATCACGGTTGTTAGTTTCTGCTTATTTCCTACGCTCTTTTTATCACTATGGTTCAAATAACATTTGAGTATCTATCATTTATTAGAGGAATAACTTTGGACGACAGTGGTGTACTTCTGAACAGGAAAAACATCGTCACACACTTGAACATCATTTGAGTGTTTTCAGGATTCGGTTACACTTTATTCTAAAGCAACATAACAAATAGACTAAAAACACGGAGACGGTGCGAAAAGTCTCACTGAACAAAACCACAGCCGTGAATAACAGCAAAACTCAGACTGTTAACCATTAATGATGACCAGTTACTTTAAGAGTCCCAGTGCAGTACAGCAGACAACAGCACGTCCACAGTACAGCCATCACTGCCACATGTGTTACAGCAAACAACGCAGTCACACTGTCTAAAGAAATTATACCAAGTTTCATATCATGAACACAAAAACATGTTTTGATGGAAAGCACTGTTCAGGACTGGAGACTGATAGAAATAAACCATGTTTGCTTTTATTATGCGCTTCAATACTGGTTTATTTCCAGCCGCAACCTTATTTGTTTATGTCCACAGTTGGAGTGCAGGACCTCACCAGGTAGAGACTGAGCCGGGATATCATGATCTTTGATGTGGCTCTCCAGAGCACTTGTGTCGCGGTACACTCTCTTACAGGCGTGCAACGGACACGGTATCCTCTTGTTTCCTGAAATGGACAAAGACGACTTTAAAAGCTGACACAAACACAACTATTCATGGAACCCAACATCATGTAAATCACATCAAGAATTTAGTAACTTGTCTGGAGCTGCTTAGCTAGCCGGGCTAATGTTAGTGAACACAGACGTGGTTTTGCCATCTTGCTCGTGACTATGGCTTGTGAGGCATTCCTATAAAGTATAAAATGCCAGACTTTGACACTACCGTTGATGTTTGAATGAAAGAAGCAGGTCTAAGTTTCACAGGCGAGAAGCTCAATGTTTTTCCAGCCTTACAAACATGTTTGATTAAGTAATCCTTCTCTAAAACTGCTGCAGGGACGATGCTGCCTGTCTCCATCACTGACCAGGACACCAGACTGACACTGAACTCTCCAAATTTCATTAACTTCTGAGCAACGTTAAGTTAGTATTTTCACACATGTAACTACAAAACTGACTTTTTATTTAGGCCTTTTCGCAAGAGTCCGATTAAAAAACCCCAACAAGTCGGTCAGTGTCTTAAACCCGCAGAGAGAGAGGATTTGGGTCAGAGGGTGTGAAAGCAGCTGGACACTGCAGGGAAAGTAAAGCTCAATTTGAAATCTACTTCCTAATTTCTAATTGTATTTCCTGGAAAGCCCATTGTTTACTACACTGCAACCTTCCACGCCATTCAAGTTGTTGTTTGCTGCTTCGACCCAATATGTAGTTACACTGAGTGCTGCATTTTAATAGTCCAGCCTGGGCTTCCCTCCCCCAGCTGACTGGACCGTTCCCGTAACCCTCTTACGACTCTGAATGCTCTCAGCGTTTAATAACATCATAGCTAATACTAAGTCATGATATAGTGAGGGGTCAGCATCACCTTAGACCGCTGAGCTGTCACACAGGCGTCTTTACAGTTCAGTCACGTGTAACAACAGCTGTGTTATCACAGCAACCCAAACAGCAGCAGCACAAAGTCAATGGAAACTGGAAGCAGCCTGGTTCTTGTGTAACGCCTTTAACAGCCTGCCTCAATCAGCCATTCACGCTTTCAGTTGAACAACCAGGGCAAAGCTGCCAGTCTGTATCTGCGATCACATTATTGAAGTCTTTGTTTTCTGCGCATTAATGGTGCGCAGCACAGCCAGACAGCAGATGATCGGTCCGCATGTGTCAGTCAAACACGGACAAGACAACAGAGCAAAGCAAACCACACGAAACGCTTAGAAATCGCTGGATTTTGGAACTTGTGACGGTTTCCTCTGTATACAGACCGCTGCCCCCCCGCCCCGCAATATGGCGACCACTTTGAGAAACAGCAGAGGAAATACGTCACATACGTGCGTACAGATACCATTAAAAAACGGAACCAAACCGAAACTATAGGTATCTTTCAGAATGACTTCATTACTAACCTCCGTTTGCATATTCAGACGTCTGTGCGGGGACACTGTCTGCAGACATGCTGCTCCTGCTCCTTCTTCTTCGCGTTTATTGGTGTTTGGCAAGAAACCACACAGTGGATTACCGCCACCGTGTGGTGTGGACTGTGAACCAATCAACAGTTACAAAGAAGCGCTGAAGAAGTGACTTTCTCCCAATCAGCTTTCTGGGATTTACAGGGATTAACTTGGATGACGAGCATGCGTCAAGAAAGTTTCTCATGACCACCGATTAGCGCTGTTCACAGAGAGCTGGGAATGTCTGCAATCACAACACTGCAAAGATGTAGCCTTAGCCTTAGATTACAGCTTTCACCATCTTTCAGTGGCAATTATAACAAACCAAGTTAGTAGTTTGAGCATTCACAGATTGTAACTATAGTTTTTATAAACTGTCATGCCAATAAAGCACCATTTAAATCTGTTTTTGAGAGTGATATCCATAGTTGGTATCAGCTGGGATGTCTGTGATGCAGTTTGTTTAAAAGCAAAGTACCAGTCTTTGTTTGTTTCTGTACCACAGAGTGGATCAGGAAGCAGTACTGGGAGGAGCTGCTGTGCAGAGGAAGAGGGACTACTCGTTGGCTGTTCCCTTGTTGCCAAAAGGGGAACAAATGAACAGGGAAGTGACCCTTTGGAACTAAACTATTGAACAGACCTGCTGTTTACAGCATTACATAGGATTATTTCTCTTTAATTGTATTTGTTGTTGTTGATAAAAAATAAAAATGTGACTTTTTAAATCAGATTTCCTAGGCTCTCTTTAATTGAGGGGGTGTTGGGAACTTCAAATTCGAAGGCTGTCACAGTATCAGTATCTGTAGTTAATCTGTTTCACTCCCCAAGCATATTTCTCCTATCTTGGCTTCCCTTCACTGGCTCCCTGTTGAATACAGAATTGAATTCAATATCCTGCTCCTTAAGTAAAATATCTTTGGTAATCAGGCCCCATCTTATCTTAACAACGTTATAGAACTGTATCACCCCAATAGAGCACTTTACTCTCAGACTGGGGGCCTACTTGAAGGGTTTGTAAAAGCAGAATGGGAGGCAAAGCATTGAGCTTTCAGGCCCCTCTTCTGTGGAACCAGCATAGGGCTTTAGTTAGTGCTGGATCAGGAACTGAGTGCTTCTTCTCCTCTCACCTTTTTACTCACTCTGTGTTTGTGCACCATTCTGCACTTACGCATTAGTTATTATTAATCTCTGCCTCTCTTATGAAAGGTAAAATATTCTTCATCACCTTTACATTATCAACGATCTAGTCACTCGTCACTCGTAGTTTTTAACCACAAATTAATTACATTCCACGATAATCCATCTAAAAAATGCTGTGTCTGTGTCCATATCAAGGAGAATGAAAACCTCAACACTGAAGGAAGCCCACACACACAGACCACACACAGGGAAAGAAAAGGAACACAGACATGTTATCCCAACTGGGCCTTCATCAAATCAGCGAAGATGCACAGTAAAGGTCAGACACCAACGAGGGAGCATCAGACTGACAAACGGAACAACACTGTCATGCCTTACATAGCAGGTTTATCAGAGAAACTTCTCCAAGAACGACATCCGAGCCACACACTCACACACAAACTGGTTCATTCCAAGGACAAAACTCCCAAACACAAGCTAAACAACACAGCATACGCTGTGCAGTGAAAATCTGACTGTAGCAAATGGAATAATAGGGTCCAAGGAGGAAGAGCCGCAGCTTTCCTCTCTTTCAATGGAAGTGATGACTGTTTACAAAAATATGAATCGATACATATGAAGGTCAACTTCCAAGCTTGCTCTCTGCTGTGTCCCCCATCTGGATCCATGGCTGTAGTGGTGCTTGATCAGACTGGTAGCCCAGTACTTGCTCCAGCAACTTGCAGTTCACTTCACTTCTATTCAAGTTTTTGTTTTTTAAAAGTTTTCCCCAGTTCATCATTGCACCATCGTAAGTGGTACAGTGAAACTTTCTCTCATCATGTGTCCTGACACCCTGACAAATAGTTGCCACTAACCTTTGGAGGAGTTGGAAATTCCCTTAACGACTGAGTGTGTGGCACCTGAATTTTCAAGATAGGACATAACTAATGTGAACAAAGGCTGTATGCTACCGGGTATGTGAGCTGCAAGTGTGTACCTTCAACCTTGGGTGTGAGTTCCTCTGGCCATGAGCATCATCAGCAGTGTTGTTGTCCTTGTTGTGGCAGTCTTTAGCTCAGTCTTCTCTGACTGCACTGAAAAGAGTGTAATCAAGGTCACATTATGCTGTTTCTGGAGCTTCCTCTTCTTCTACCTGTGGGATTGCCAGACTCTTTAAACATGGTTAGGGTTGCCTTGTAGAGCTCGTTGCCAATCTTCTTCTCTCGCCCCACACTCTAGAAGAAATAAAAATATATCCACTCTCTTTCACTTATCCTTATCAGCCTTTCCCAGCTACCATGGGGCAAGAGGAAGTGTACACGCTGTGCAGGTCTCAACAGTCTGTTGCAGGGCTAACACATTTCTATCAGAGTGCCTCATATGCATTTTTATACCAGTTCTTTTTACTGACCTGTTGCCAATTCACTATGATTGACTGACTTTTCTTTTCCCTGTCTTTGGAATTACACACCTTTTCCAAGGATGTAGCTGGCATCAAAACTTTTTTTTTACCACACTGGCCTCATTTGAGGTATTGCTCCCTGAAAACTCTTAAAATGTCTTTTAAAATAAATATAACTAAATAAATGACTAAATCCTTTGCTTTCTTTATATTTTGTTGGGGTGATACGCCGTCTATTTTCATTCTATTTCAGAATTTGTGCGACCACTTCGATTGCGGATTAGAAAGATGCGTGCTACAGATTTCAAACATAACCTCACAAACCAACAGGAACAGCCACACCTACCAGGAAGTGCTGAGTGAATGAAGTAGTGACTATAGCGAACATGCTAGGTCACAGCACTGTGATGTTAGTTATTATGTACAACGACTTTGAAAAGAAAGTAAACAAACAAACAACAAACCCCTCCCCCTCCCGCTGTCTGCCAAGCAGTGGAAAAGTTTCCTGCGGTTTCATCCACGGAGTGATGGCCGAGCTGTGAGTCTGCTTGTCAAAGGATGCTGGAGCTGCAGCTGCGGGTCTTGTTGGTCCGCTGCAGACGCAGACGCGGGGCCGCAGACGCAGATGTCCACTTTAACGCAAGCGTGCTGCGAGGATGCGTGGCTGCTGCACGCGCACACACTGCTCGCGTTGCTCCTCCTTGCAGATTTTTCAGTTCAAGAGTGTAAAGGGACTTCAACCGGAAACTACTTTTTTTTTCTTCGAACTTTTTCTGTCAGAAAAAAAGGAAAACGGGCCGACCCTCCTTGTCATAAACTGACTATTTCCTTATTTTTGCTCATTAACGTGTGCGCTGGAAATGTGTCAGCTGCCGGCCCGCAGGCGACAACTCAAGCGTTTTTGGTGAGAAAGGGCGACGTCGAGTGATTCTGGGCTAGTCAGCAGCCACATAACGGAGCCCAGTCTTTATCATGGAAGATGTGAGTAGTCCCTTGAGTCTTACTGCGTGTGCTGCCTGCCCTTGTTGTGCTTTTGTTTTGTGACAGTTTCACCACTTTTGACAGAAGCGTTGAATCAAAGCACCCCGTGACGTTAGAATAATGTACTTTGCAAAGGCGCGATCAGCTTCTGAGGCCCAAAGAGTGAAGCTGGAGCACTTTTCATGGGAGAGTCATGCGAAGCAACAAGTTGTTAGGTGACGTTTCCAGCAGACGGGCTTGCCTGCTTCAGTCAACTGCAGTGAAAACGTTCTGGGGCTGGAAACACCTGTTCACCTGTCTCCACGTCACCGATCCACGGAATCTGCTCCTTCCAGCACAGAGTCAGGGTGGAAGGACCACAGCCAGGGCAGGGCGGCTAATTCCACCCACAAACTGACCGCGTTAATGAAAGAGCGCAGAGAGAAAATGTGGAGCCTTTCAGAGAGAAACTCTGGTAAACGCGATTAGCGGTTCATCACTGGCTGCCTGGTTGGTTCTGGCAGGACAGCAGCAGGACATGCCGAGCCTCGCACGGCTACACAAACAGGATAAAAAGGCAGAATAGAATCAAACGGAAGAAAGTAGCTGAAGTGTACGTTCGGCAGTTGTTCTCTGAGTTTTAAGGCTGCGTTAGTGAGGGCCTCTCTTATCTTAGTACGTTATGATTTATGACAACCTGCGGCCGCAGTCTCAGGATCAGATAGTCTGGTCATCTGCTGAAAACTTGACGCTTTTCATTCAAAAACATCACAGTTACCCAAGTCACAGTATTCTATATATGACCTGCATACCTCAGTTACATTTGGGCATTTTGAGGAAGCCAGTTTACCAGAATAGGGAAGTCAGAAAGACACATACTATGTCAACTACTGTATGTAAGGAACTTGTTGTGCACACTTAATGCATGTGGTGCCACGCCCTTTGAGTGGGATTCATCAAAAGTATGCTGTTTGTTAGCTGCTCTCTACCTTCAGTCTACAGTGTCACGATTAAAGCAGCAGCCTCTCTTTTGCAATCTGTTCAGTCTGGAATTTGCAGTGCTGATGGTGAAATCAGTTAATGCATTTGAAAACATCAGTGTGACTCTGTGGCCGATCGTCACATCCAGCTTGGCTCGGGTTCACTGAGGAAGACGCCATAGAAACTGCCTGAAGTAGAACTGCTGGAAGATTTAAGAATGTGTCAGAGATCAGTAAGATTTGAGTCCTACATTTTCACTGTGTGGGCTAGCTTCACTAAAGGTTGTCTCTAGCTCATCAGCGGGTCACTCTGTGATCTGCATGTAAAGCAGAACTGAAACGAGTACATGGGCATGTTTATGCCTGGAGAGTCCCACCATGTGACTGTGTTTCTGTATTTTTAATTTGCACTTCCCTGCTCACCTATTTTCTTAAACTTGCACCCAGAAAGCGTCACAGCCCTTCTGTGATGACCAATCGCCTTGGCTCTGAGTCATCTACACTCTCCATTCCTCTCTGACCTCGTCAGAGAAAAGAAAAGAAACTCACATTGTTGTCAGGCAGAAAACAGCTCTCTCTCATCATCACAGTCAAGCTTTCTTCCCTACAATGGATGAATGTCTGCACACCATCATACTTTGGGTCCACCTTTCATAGTAAGCAATGGACAATATGCTGTTTCCATATCAAGAAGGGCATAAACCTCTTTTAAAACACCAGCACAAAACATACCAGGACATCAAGGATCTCATATTGTGTAAGTTTAATTGTAATAAAATGTAAGGAATATTTAATACTACGAGTGGCAGCTAGCCGACACTGATGCATACAAAAAAGAGGCCCGATTCATAACTATGAGTCTCAATGATATGTAAGTCATTAACAGTCATAAACACAGCCAGTGTACTGGCAGATAAATGCTATAACAGGAGGTGTTGGACTGGTGCTTTTGGTTGCGCTAATCTTTGTTTGGAGAACAGTGAGTCCAGAGTGCATTTCAGTAGTTTTCATCCCCTGTATTCAATATGAAAAATACATTTGTAATGCTAATGAGAAGCAGTACATTTTTTTTTTTTACTATTTACATTTGGGAATTCATAATGAAGAACTGTGTGCACTAATATAGCATGACACTTTATTATAAACACAAGACTGTGGGTGTTAATGTGCTATGTGTCACGGCTGCAAGAGTGTTCTAAAAAATGTGTTGTCCCCATCATCTTTTACTTCTTTGGCCTACAGAATATGAGCTGTTCTGCAGAGTTTTGTGGCTCTTTACCATAGAAAGTTGACTCAGTTTTCACTAGAAATAAAGAGAGATGCTGCTTTGCAAACACTGACTAAAGAGTAAGGACCACAAAGTGGAAATTTTTGTGAGGTCAGTTGCTATCAAAACTTTAGGACACCACTGTGGTCTGTGGTGTTATATGTACACATATATATATATATATATGTTATATATATATATGTAGGCCTATAAATTAGGTTTAAATCTAGAATGGACTGCAATTTTATACAATAAGTTGACTTATTGAATAATAGTGCTACACTGATTTCTGATAACACTGATAGTGTTATTCACTCTACAGTTGTGTGTGGAACCTACTAAGGCTTAAACAGTGAAGCTGCACCTTTTTAAACTTCAGACATGTGGTAGGTACTCGTACTGACTGGCTAATTGACTTGCTAACAATATGTTCTGACCCCCTCTCCAAAAAAAAAAACCAAACAAAAAAACCCCCCCACTTAACCCTGCTGTCTTCTTCCAGCCTGTCGGGGGTTAAAGTGTGAGTTACGCTGAGACTTAAACTGGGAATGAATGCCAGATACACCCTAAACTTAAAGTACCACTTCCACAAAAGCACCTACTCTGTTTTCTAATCCTCTTCTAAGACCCAACTTGCATGAGATACCTTTGCTTAGTATCTTGTCACTTTGTAACTGTACTATAATTTATCCCTGCATGTTTTTTTAACAGAGCGATGGTAGGTAGGTGTTGATCCATTTTTGCAGCAACCACAACACCACAGATAGGAGAGGTAATAGATCACAAGCATGTGTGGGCAGTTTTAGGTAAAACATTGTTTCGCGTCTGACTTCCTGTCTAAGTCCAAAATTGGAACTTTGTAACTTACCATCTGATATCATAGTGCAGAGCTGCAGCAGTCGGCTCAGGCTTGAGTAATGGAAACCTTTCTGTGTTCCAAGGGTTTGATCAGCCCTACACAGTAATTCCATCCAGGAGCACCAATGACTATTCTAGTTGTGCTATCACTTTATTTTGAAAGCTAGCTTTTCATTTTTGCCCTTTTACCCTTCATTTGCTGCTGCGGTGCTCTTCACTAAGATAAGAGATACTCTGAGTTACAGTAAAAGTGCTTAAGAGTGCTCCCACTTAGCCTAACCCATAATAAGAAATCTTAGATTATTTGCAGTTGGAAGAGGATCACGGTTTAAACTGACCAAACATTTCCATGAACAAAATGTTGCTCAGCAGTATTTAAACATTATTGCTCAAAGTTTAAACATTGAATGTCATCTACCTGCACTCTACATTCAGAAGCACCTTAAAAATTGGCTTAAAAACTAGGATCAGATTTATCACAAGGCTCCACATTCAAAAATATTGGCATTTTCAACATGGGATTGAATAGGAATGGATAGGTTGGATATCATTTCCGACTTAGAAAGCTGCACGGTGTGCCAGACCACAGCTGATCCACTGAATTCTGTGCCGTGTTGCTGTGTAATACCCAAAGCATGAGCAACAGCACACAGGTTTTTAAAGCCAGAAAAAACCATGCACAGAGGAAGTTAACAGCAAAGTGACAGCAGCGTTGAGGTATTTCACCTTACATACACCAGCAGGTTTTATTTTTGAGTTTGCAGTAGTTGCTAATTTCACCACAGTCTGTGGTCAAATCAGCCATCTACTTATCTACAACTCAACCAATCTATGTCTAAGTTGAGTCTGACTTTGACTTAAATATCACATAATGACCCATAGTTTCTTCCTCACACTGGAGATTACACAGTTTTTAGCGCTAGTATTGTCTCAGCAGTCTGTATAGGAAGACACCTGACAGCAGATGTTAAAGGTCTGCACGTCTGGAAGCAGTCTCACTTGAAACCAAAGGTTTGTTCTTAAGAACTGTCCAGTACACAGTGAAACGAGACAACATTCCTCCAAGAGCTTGGTGCTACAAATGACATATAACAGACAAACAACACGCAAAGTGCAATGTGCAAAAGTTGCAAAAAACCAAAACAAAGACAGTGCAACAGCCAACAGAACAGAATGATACAGACACAAGACAGTGCAGGCACAGCAGTGCAATAGAAATGTGCAAAAGACTGAGCATTGTGCAAAAAGTCACTTTGTGTATAAAGGTGTGTGTGTGTCAGTCCAGTCACCGAGTGTTCAGGAGTCTGACGGCTTGGGAAAGAAACTGTTTCGCAGTCTGACAGTGAGGTTCTGTGGATGCAGCGGGTGCTCCAGGTGTCTGTGGTGGGGGGAAGAGAGGCTCCAATGATCTTCTCAGCTGCTCTCACAATCTGTTATACATCTGTATCAACTTGAGAGAAAGGCAGATGTGAAATGTAAAATTGAGGTCAGAGGTCAAATATGATATTGGATGCAAACTATAATGTGATATTTAGATTCCCATTTTCCAGTGTCATTTCCCAAATGTCCATACAAACACATTTTTTATATAGCTCTATATAACATTATTATCAGGAGAGGTCAAAGCGATCCTGTTAACATTCAGAATGACATACAAATGCTACCAAAAACAAAACCTCCTTGGTGAGGGTGATATCCTCAGTGGTATGACTCAGTTGCCTGGAATAATCCAAATTCGGTGCACTGCACACTGTTGTTTGACGACTCTTGTGCCTCTAATAATGACTGGAGTGTCCTTTGTGACGTCACTTGTAGGAGCCCATCCAGAAAGCTGCCGCAGTATTCTCCTGGATGGTAGTTGTTGCCACTCAGACGATGTCACCACATAGGTGCTGATATATGAGGAGAGCCCTGCTCTCAAAAACCGACATAGATGTAAAAGTTGGATTTAAGAAATAAGTACATAAAGTTTTAAAAACATGTTTAGAGCCATCTTCTGTCATTGAACGTGACGCCATGTGATTGGTTGGTTGCAGCTGATAGACATATTAGTTTATGTTTACTAACTAGTGACAGAATCGACGACGCAGAGGAAAATGAGGACTCTACAAAACTCCAGGAAAAACAGCACTTTTATCACATTGACACATCCAGGCTTCAGTATCTTGACAGTTTCTGTGGGCTGTGGGTGACAAATGACAGTAACACTACTTGATATAACCTTTAATATGTGCTCATGCTAATAAATCACTTTAGTTGCTCATAAATTTGGATTCCACGTTGGTGAAAATGTGCAGAAGAGAATCAACACCTCTGTTCTTTTCCTGTACAGGTATATTGTACGACCGTCATTTAGAGCAGTGATAAAATGAAAGTGAATATAATTGTCTGCATCCTGCAAGTATGCTGGTGTGTACTGAGTGTGACTTCCTTCCTCTGTATCAATACAGGGTGCAAAAGAGGACCCAGCCCTCCAGAAAGAGCCTAAGTTCCTGAGTAAGGCTGGCTGGTTGAAGAAGGGCTATGGCAGACTGCTGGCAAGCTATAAAGACCGCTACATCCAGGTGGAGAAGACAGAGATTGTGGTGTATGAAAATGAGGTATATAAAGTTTCAATACATCGGGTGTGAGAATATGAACTTATATCAATATTGCCATTTAATTCTTGTAGTCTTGCAGCTGTTAACTTTTATTTAACATCAGATAATCAAGTAGATGGTCTAATTTCTCTCTTGCTTGTTGATAAGATAATAAGCTAAAATGATGTTGGCTTTATCCTTAAATTATACACACAAATTTTCAAATATCAGTCATTTGTGTTGCAGGACCTACAGAACTGCTTGGAGAGGCTTGACCTGGAAAACTATGACAAATGTCATGAATTAAAGAGCCCCTTCACGAAGAAGCAAAGACTTATACTCATACGATCGGCAAAGTCCACAAATAAGGTGAGAGAAGAGTCTGTCTCTCTATCTCTTTCTGTCCCTGTCACAAACATTTGTCCTGCCTGCACAAAGAACACGTTGTAGATCGTGGTGCAGGTAAGCAGCAGGCTCAGATTAGTGGTGCTGGTTGCAGTGATGCTGGTGAGCAATCCGGTTGTTCAGTGATGACGTGACGAATCCTACTTCTGGGTCTAAAGTAGTCTGCGTTTAATATGGCTTTTGTGTTGTTAACATGTTTAATGTTATGTATTTTCTTCTATTTGATCTCAAAAAGCTCCTAAAACAGTCAGTGATCCCTGTTGACCTCCCTCGGCTTTTATTACCGCTAATCATTTATTTAAGCTCAGTTTTTAAAACCTTAGGATGTAACTACAGCCCAGCCCATGCAGCAGTATATGAATGACTAACCTCGTATTGTGGATGGATTATCTCAGTTGTTCTCCTGGCTGAAAGTTTGGTCCTTTTACAGCATCCTGCCATGCGATTACATTTGTTCCTGACCACCGAGAACACTCACGTTAACTTTTATCCAGTGGAAAAAAAGTTAGCTTGTTTATATTATGCTAACATAGCTGTGTCGCTAGCGGTCACGTAGCACATCATTATATACCAGCTAGCCCAACTTCAGTAACCCTACAAACGTCACTGCTGTTTAGCTTTCTGTCTTCATTTATGTTGGAAGTGATAACAGAGCTGTACGTTTGAATTTGTTTCCAAAACCCCGCAGTCAGGACATGCTATATTGTATTTAGATAGAAGCTAGCGAGCTAACTCCCTGCTAACTTCTAACTCCGTTAAATGTCATAAATTCCGTTTTCATGGATGCCTGGATGTTAAACTCAATTGTTACACCTGGTAGAGCAGAACGCTGATCATTTTATTAAAGATGAAAGACTTTAGACAGTTTTTCAACTCTCAGTAATGCTGAGTGATCGTTTGATATATGGACCTGCAGCGGAGTTTAGGCCCAGACACGGCTAGTGACGTCAGACTGAACAACCGGATAGCCTGCAGCCAGTGATGCGAATGAACAGCGGGTCACGGTTACCAGTGCTGTCACAAATGGCTCAGAATGATATGGTGGAAGCTGCATCCAGTTCTCCAAAGGCTGATTTGATAAATGATGAAGGAATATGACAGGAAAATGATATCAAGGACTGCTTAGACGCTGGCAAATGTGATAAGTGGCTGAAAATCAAGGTAGCCGGCAGACGAGAGGAATGACAGTTGAGGCTGCAGGTAGTTTTTGGTGTTTCACAGTTCTCAGACATAGTGTCACGGGACGAGCATCAACAGTCATACTCCCTACAGGAAATTTCCTATTTTCTAATAAAACCTTTGGGAGTTAGAGAAGTTAGAGTTCTTTTCCTGATCTGCACATGTTTATTAAACCTACCGTATTTTTCGGATGACAAGGCGCACCGGATTATAAGGCGCATTAAGCGAAACAGATAAATTGATAAGTCAAACTTTACTCAGTCATTCTTCTTGCTTCCTCCACTTCTGTAACATTGATTCATTAATGTTGAATTCTCTGGCAGCTGCTCTGTTCCCATGTTGTTGCAGTATATTAATGACTAACCTCGTATTGTGGATGGATTATCTCAGTTGTTCTCCTGACTGAAGTTTGGTCCGTTTACAGCATCCTGCCATGCGATTGCATTTGTCCCTGACCACCAGAATCCCTCACGTTAACTTTTATCGAGTGGAAAAAAAGTTAGTGTTCATCCTCCAGCTTCACTGTGTTTATGTTATGCTAACATAGCTGTGTTGCTAACGATCACGTAGCACATCATTATATACCAGCTAGCCCAACTTCAGTAACCCTACAAACGTCACTGCTGTTTAGTTTTCTGTCTTCATTTATGTTGGAAGTGATAGCAGAGCTGTACGTTTGAATTCTTTCATAAATCTCTCAGTCAGAACGTGCTATATCATGCTTAGGTGGAAACTAGCGAGCTAACTTCCTGTTAACTTCTAACTCCATTAAATTTAATAAATTCTGTTTTCATGGATGCCTGGATGTTAAACTTAATAGTTACACCTGGTAAAGCAGCAACGCTGATCATTTTATTAAAGATGAAAGAATTCAGTTTTTAGACAGAAGCTGACGGAGTTTTGGACCCAGATGACTCCGTGAGGCTCCTGACGTAATGCTCCAACAATCCATCAAGCAGTGCGGCTTCGTAGCTTAGCAAAGTCGTACTAAAACATTTTTTGACAGATTTTTGAGCGCCATGTACCACATAAAATCGGTTCATGGTCAGTAAGCACAACCAGAATTCCTACGTAAGGGCCTGTGGCCTAAATAGATTATTTCTTATTCTTAAAAAAAACACAATAATGAGCACAGTTTTTAAAAATAGAAGAAAAAACTGTCAATACTCCTGTTATTGTGTCGCAGATCTTCTGTTCGATTATCTACCTTAGTTTGAGTTGACTATTGTCTGCTTCATTCATTCACAGGTCCATGATGTTAAATTCCAGGCTCAGACAGTGGAGGACAAGGAGGCTTGGATTAAAGCCCTCAGTGATGGCATTAATCGAGCAAAGAATAAAATTTTTGATGAGGTAAACATGCGATAGAGCCATAAATTTATCTTAAATCTTGTCTTTGTCTCGGTTTTAATAAGCATGTAGTTTTAAAACTCAAATTATTTCTTATTTTCACAGGTGAAGATTGATCAAAGCAGCAACTTAGAGCACGTTACTCGAACAAGACCCAAAGGGAACCGCAACCGGCGTCCACCGACCAGGATACACATGAAAGAGGTGCGTGTCAAATTGAAATAGTGCTTGTAGTATTGTTGTAACGTGTCTTTTGTTTTAATTTGCTCTTAATACAAACTTTGCTTCCGTGGTTACCTGGGTCTTTGATTGATTTGTATTAACTGACATGAAACCCACATCGTAACTAATCAACGTAACTACATTACTAAGGTTGTGTTGTGTTAAGATGCAGAGCCAGAATGAATGTGATTAGTAACGCCAGGATTTACCTGTTATTTAAAATCAAAAATGTCCATGCTGTATGCCACTGGATGCTATATTCTAATAGAAAGGCTATTTGTTTGGGCCCAGTACATTAAAAATAAGCTGCCAACCGCAGTGAGTTAGAATAGTGAGTCACTGTGGTTTTAGATAGATTTATATTATTTAAATTTGATATCATATTGACCATTTATGGTAGTAAGGGGCTTTGACTGCAGCTGTGCCATATAATAATGCCTGTGATAATATTGTTATAAATTTTTCACAATATCAATTTTACTTATATTGTCACAATGTCATTGCTTGTGCAACAATAACACAAGCCCAGCCATGTCTGAGAGTAAGAGCAACGTATCACCCTCTGATAATAATTTAGTACCTAAAAAGGAGCGACTCCAACAATCTCCAACAAGGCACAGTACTTATGCAAGAAAGGAAATGACTCTACCGAATGTCACTGAAGAACTGGCAGGTTTCATTGCATATCACAGGAAGCGCAGATAGTGGATGGAAATTACTGAGGCTTACATGGTGGGGTAGAAAAGCAGGCTCCTGTTTCTGTAAGCATGTTCTGAGTTAATTAACTCTGACATTGGCAAAACACCGAGTTTCCTGTTCCAAAACAGCCAATCAGAGCAAGTTCAATTAGCTCCGAGGATGTTAAGCATGAGTTAGGTGTGATTATCATTCACCATGGCAACATGTAAACAAAAAGTGAGTTTTAAGGTCATGTGATCTAAGGAATATGAACAAGTTTCAGTACCTACCACGATATAAAAAGAGTCATTTTAATCAGCTTGGGCAACTTTGTCATCATCACAGACAGAATGAGTCTGACATAATACGTATCATTTTATTATATCCACGATCATCATGCAGCCAGCTTGAACTTTCATTAGATGAAGCTGAATCCTAATTTTACATTCATTTTGAATGTATTTATTCAAAATGAACATAATGTATATAAGAGAAAAGGTGTGAAGGAACAGATTAGACAGTTTACTGATGGACCTGTGAGAGCAACAGACAAGAGGTGGATCCACCCTCTGCTCAGATTTATTCAATAAAAGGTTTTTCTGCACTTATTTATGAACATTTCATTTTTTCTATAATTCCAATAATAAAGAATTCAATTGTTTCTGCCATTATTAAATTAAATGTTTGAGATCAGAAAAACTTTAATGTTCCCAGTGTGAGTATTGATGATTTGATCTGATGTCAGTCTTCACTGATAGTTGCTGTTTCACATTTAACTAAAAAAAAGTTTTTTGAATGTAAGGTTTCCTCAGAAAAAGGCAAATATGTCACAAGTGCCTTGGCTTTTATAGAGCTGTTTGTAAACTGATCATCTAGATTTGACATATTTCAGGACAGTTTTGGAAGGATGACGTTTTTTAACAGATCATCCCAGAACAAAATAAGCCACTATAAACGGATCCAGGCCCATAACCCATAATCCTCTCCATTTCCTGGTTCTGGGTTGAATCTCGATCTGTGAACTAAAAAAGTGAAAATAAATAAATAAGGTCAGTTTGTTGGCCTACAATTTTGTTACTTGACTGGCATTGATGACGTATTGATGAATTTGTTTCCTGAAACTCTGGATGTCTACAAGACTGAGTCAAAAAATAATTAGTGTACTGCTTTTCCTAAAGCTTGCCTCTGATTTATGCCCTCATTACAATAATAATTAAAAAGGCTAAGACATTTTTTACCACAATGAATTTTAAGTGAAAGAAATACAATTGAAGTTCAGACTTCCAACTTTAACTCAGCAGGTTAAACAAAAAGATTGCATCAAAATGTGAAGAACTAAAGCATTTTTAAGACAACCTATTCATTTCAGGGGCTCAAAGGTAATTGGAAAAATTAGCTAACTGAAAATAAAATGTTCATTTCTCATACTTGGCTGAAAACCCTTTGCTGGCAATGACAGCCTGAAGTCTTAAACTCGTGGACATCACCAGATGCTGGTTTCCTCCTTTTTAATGCTCTGCAGGCCTTTACTGCAGCATTCAGTTGTTGTTTGTTTGTGGGCTTTTCTACTTTTTTCTATTCTATTCTACATGAAAGTAAGGTCTCTGCATCATCAACTCACAGTGTTGGTCTGCATATCTCATGAGGCCATCAACAGCTGTTTTTGTTTGTTTGTTTGTTTTGTTTTAATAATGAGGTTGACGCAGCATGGTTTTGGTGCAGCTGTGCTGACTTCTGTTTATTATTGTGTAGTGGAGACCATTCTGACAAGAAGGCACAAGAAAGAGTGCTGAAATCTTCCCCCAAAATGATTAAAGTTAGACACAAATCACTGTACACATTTGTAAATCTTAGTTTATGTATGTGGATGATATCGTACGATACGGCAAATAGTTCTCAAATTGAGCAACATTCTGCAGTACAGCTTCCTCCATGAGGTGAATGTTATCTGAAACACTGGTATATTCTCCTGTTTGACACTCAGGTTCTAAACGTGTTGGCTAGCAGTACAGGTCCCTAGAATACCGCTGTGTCAGCTATCACGATCAAGCAGGGACTGTTTATCAGATAAGGGGGTGGAGTCTAATTCACAGAGTTCACATGGGGTGAAAGGAGAATAGCAAACCCAGTGAGGGTAGTGATGGTCTGTGAAGGCAAGGGTGTGTGATGGAGGAGGCAGCAGAGGCTTGTAAACAGATTATCATAAGGAAACTTTTAGCTTATTTGCCCACTGCTTGTCTCTCACCTTGAACCTACTGATTTAATTTGCACTACTCCACAAATCCTTGGTATTCTAGTTTGGCCTTGATCTTGTTCCCGTAGGTTCCTTAAATTTCCTGAGCTTCACCCTTAGGTGAACTCTACTCAGTTCTTTCCTGTCCGTGTGCTCTGTGTCATTTAATCGTATATTTTTCTTCTAGGTAGCTGATGTGTCATCTGATGGAATCCTGCGCTTGGATCTTGATCTTGAAGATGCCGTAATGCCTAATGGAGCACATTATGCCAATGTTGATGGCAGTGAGACCTCCAAAGAGAAACAGTTGGTGTCAATTACCGAGGAGGAAGCTCAGCCAGATCCAGACGTCAGTCCCCAAAAAAAGGTCATCAAACCTCCAATGCCGCCTATCAAGGAGGCTAAACCCAGCACAGCACATGAAGATGAACCTCAAAAGAATGATGGTTCAGAGAAAAAGGTATGTCAAATTTTTCTAAAAATTGTAATTGTGAAATGTTGTAACATTTGTGAATGTCTTTGTGTTTGGATATCATGGCCTTGCTATAATTGCTATATTATTTGAAGGTACCAATGCCCCCATCGAAAGAAGCAAAACCCTCTACTTCACCTGTTGAAGAAACTACAGAAGAGGCAAAACATGAGAAGATTTCTGAAACAAGTTCTGATGCCAGTAAAAAGGCAGCTCCACCACCAATGCCTCCCAATAAACCCAGCTCTGTGAGTAATGTTGATGCTTTACAGTCCAAGCCACACTCTCACCCTCCTATGCCTCCATCCAAGGAGAAGAAGCCCTCCCATTCTGGCTCTGAGACAGACCAGCAGGTTGAAGGGATTAGTAATGAGGATAATGAGAAGGAAGATGAAAGTAGGAAGGAGACTATAGAAACAGCCGTGGAAACAGATGAGGCAGTGCAGCTGATTGCTAAAGAAACGTCACCTGATGTGAAAGATGATAAACACGAGAGTCACTGCACAGAAGAAACAGTTAGCAGCAACACAAAGATGGTATCTGACTGTGGGGAACAAATACCCACAGAGTCACTGAGAAAGAGTCCAAGTTCCCATCCAAAATTCAACAAAAAGCCTGATGAATGTGCCGAGCCTGACATACAGCGGATAGAGAGCACCTCGGCTAAGAGTAATCCTAAAGAGGGACCCGACAATACTGCCTCACTCAATTCTGTCGATTCAAAAGACGCACTGGCCGAGAGTGAAGTCCCCTCTTTGAATGACTCAACCACTGAGACCCTTACCCTGAGTCCACTGCTTTATCACTTGTCCGGGGAGAAAAAAAAGCAAGATGAGAAATCTGTAGACAGTGGTCAGCACTCAGATGATGAGAGTGAAGGCTCTGGAAGTCAAGACACATTGGTAGCTGCGACAGCTGCACTCAGGGGAAGCCATTCTGCTTTGGATGTGGTGGATGCTAGTGAGGACAGCATTCAGGTATCTGTTATTTTAAGACCAGCACAGGTCACAACAGTGCCTCAGGTTAGCTCTAAGAACATAAAACCCATCCCTCCTCTCAAGCCCTCAGCCAAGGGCAGGTCAGCCTCAATTGGAAATTTGCTGTCTGAATCTGATGTCTGTAATCAGATGAAAGAGTCTAGCAGAGGTGGAGCTGTGAGTGCTGGGGGTTCTAGTGATGATGTCATTAAACTTGAGACTGAAGTGGCTCTAGAGATGGAAAAGACGAGCAAGCTCTTGAGCAAAGTGTCCCAGGACCATGGAAGTGAAGAGGAGGATGTACCGGGGGATTTGCTGGCTGAGGCCATGGAGAAGCTGAAGAAGGCAGACCACGTCCTCAGGGAGGTCAAGAAACTGAAATTTGCAACAAACGGAAGCAAAAGGAAGAGTTGGTGAACGTCACACACTGACTGAAATTGACCAACTGATAAACCCTTTACCTAGACAGTGATAGTGCAGTCACATCATGGAAAATGTAAAAAGACCCCACTAAATACAATTTGCCTAAAAGTGAAGGGGCAGTGGTATTCTGTATCATCACAGATGGTCGTTTATGATGAGCTTATTCACTCTGTATGATCATGGTGTGCAGGCCTGACCTGGACACTGTACTGGATTCAATTCAGTTCAACTTTATTTACAGTACTGTGCAAAGGTTTTAGGCAGGTGAGGAAAAAATGCTATAAACAAAGAATGCTTTGAAAAATGGAAGTGTTTATCATTTATTTTCACCAATCAACAAAATGAAGTGAAGGAACAAAAGAGAAATCTAAATCTAGTCAGTATTTGGTGTGACCACCCTTTGCCTTCAAAACAGCATCAATTCTTCTAGGTACACTTGCAGAGTTTTTGAAGGAACTCGGCTGGTCGGTTGTTAACCACAGATCTGTGGATGCAGGCTTCCTCACATCCTTCTGTCTCTTCATGTAATCCCAGACACACTCAATGATGTTGGGATCAGGGCTCTGTGGGGGCCAGAGCATCACTTCCAGTACTTGTTCTTAATGACTGTGGCTGCGTGTTTGGGGTTGTTGTCCTGCTGCAGAATACATTTGGGTTCAATAAACAAGCATTTATATTTCTGAAAGCGTTCTTTATAACAGTTTTTCACACCTGCCTAACACTTTTGCACAGTACTGTATATAGAAAATCACAACAACAGTCACCTCAAAGTGCTTTTAAGGTTTTTGAGCGTTATGCTTTTTAAATGCGCTGTGGTGTGCAACAGTATTAAAGAGGGTTTGAATGAATGGCTGGAATAGTCTGATGGACAAAACTGTGTTATTGTCGATGGTTTTGCTGCACTTGGAACTTTTTGTGGAATTATTTCTAATGGATGTTTTTCTGCAGCGGAAAGTAATGTGTTACTGTATACTTTTTTACTACTGTGTTTTCTTTTGTAGATACAAAATAATGGCCCTCATTACTAATATGTGCGTGGGAACAGTCTTACCCTATGCAACAAATGCACTGGCTGATTTTGTTCTTGCACGTGTTTGATAAATGATTTACTTTTGGTAGTAAATCAGACTCTAAATCAGCACGCTCATGCTTGCCGTGTGCAATATGCATAAAACATACAGCCACTCCTCCATTTCCCTGTATAAATAAATTAGTTTACCTGGAGGTGAAGTGGAAAATGCAGTAATGTCATGAGACAGCAGCCTGCACCGCTAAGGCAGAGACACACTCACTGTGACTCAAGTAAAAAAAGTTTGAAACTGATGTAAAAAGACCCGACAGAGTATAAGCAGCTGGAAAGTCTGTCGGCTCCACGTGACAAAACTCACTGTATGAACGAACAAACAAATTAGACCGCAAGTGATAGAAGTCTTTTTTTTAAAATGAACAATAAGATAATTTTAGGGAGGATAAACTGATAAAAGACAAAAAAAGATCAAAGAAATACTGGAATATGTTGCAATTAAAAATGTTTCAATTTAGTATTTTGTTTTCTTTGCATACGATTTACTTTTTTATTTAATTGTAACTGAGCATGTTGTGTTTTGTAAAACTGTTAATATTACATGAAAGCAACAACAACAACAATAATAATAATAATGATAACAATTCTTAATACTATTAATAGTAGCTTTAGTTATAGTAGTATTCATTTCATTAAATGTCCTTCAGCAGCCATTTGTGTTTGTTTGTACACATGGTACTTCTTCATTTGTTTCTACAGTGCAAACAAATTCAGGTACGAAAATATTGATAAATCATGGATTTGTGTGTGAACTCTTGCTACGCACAGATTTGTCTGTGTGCCTTAACACCTTTAATGTTTCTTAAGGTAATTTTCTTGCTATCCAAAGGGATTTATGTAAAAAAAAAAACTGGAAGCATAGCATCTGGCTTTAGTCATCTCTTATGTTGTGAGCTCTTCTAGACGGATCAATGTTTCAAATCCAGGAGAAGTGTTGGTACACAGCAGGTCTTTGAAGGTTCTGTTCACCTGAGCTGTGAGGACTAACAAAGTATCGATGAATCAATGCTTTAGCCTCCTAAGACCCGAACTCTTTCATGGCAGCATTTTTAATTTCTCTTTGCTATTTGGGTTCATTGGGACCTGATGAATGTAAAAACAAAGAATTACCTGATTTCTTTTTTTACCTGATCCACATATGAGGACATCCGTTTTAAATTTCGATAGAACAGTGGGAGGATGACGTCCTCGTGAGTGGATATCAGGCCCTTGTAGAGCAAAATTTAGTATTTTGGTCTAGACAATCCAAAATGTGATGTCCACATATGTGGACGCCAGGTCCTAAGAGGTTAAATATATAATATATAAATATAGGTTAAATATATACAGCTACAAATAAGCACTTCTGTTAATGCCTAAAAGCATTTCTAATCATTTGTGAACCTCAGAAGCTTTTTTCTCTCCTTTTCATTGGGAAGTTTTTGCTGACAAGTTGCTATTAGAGAAATTATACTTTAATCACCGCCTTCATGGTGTTTGTCACTGGTGAAGGTGAAGATGTACGGTGTAGGTAAGGATCTGTTCAGACTCTTAACATTGATAAAGCAAATAAAGGAATATTTTTACTTTACAGGGTTTTTTTATCATTAGTAATATCATTTCATTAATGTACTGTATATTGCACAGAAACGCACTTAGAGCAGCTCTCACTAATGCCTATTACTATTCTCTAATACTTGTCTTTTGTATGGGGGGTATGTGCATCATTCTCCCCTGTCTGAATGTTGAACTGATTATTAATGAAGAATCTTCCGGGTTTTTCTAGTGGTAGAAATGTAATTTTTATGTCCTCCAGAATATGTAAGCATATTTTCATAACAGTAGATCGACTGAAGTTTTGTACTCTTTGATAAAGTTTGCTATTGCTTAAATAAAGATAAATGATTTACTTTTGTTGTTATGTCTTCAGTCTTACAAACCATTTGAAGCATTTATCAACAGTGTTACACATGCTGCACTGTAGCTTCCTTCTGTTATACTGTAGCCTGATATAATCATCCTGCTGAGGTGAGGGTTGAAATTTCTTCGATTGTTTTTTGCACCTTTGTTAAAATTTGTTAACATCCCAACAGCGATTTTTAAAAACCCTTTTTAGAAATAAACACTGGCTAATGTGGTGTGATGGTCAACCAATGCAAAATGAAAGTATATTTGATCATTAAAAAATGTAATGAAACAATAAGTGTTTCAATAAAATTACATCACTTGCTGCTTGCAGCTTCAAATTTACAGTTTTTATGTGATTAGCGGGTTACTTGGACTGTTGTGACTGTAGTGTGAAGTTTGTCATTTTATATTAATAACAGTTTCACAATAGAAATTAAAATGACAACAGCGCTGGGTTAAATTGTTCCTCAAGGAGAGATCTTCTACTTGGGCCAGTGATGAGGAATGGTTGCAGTACCTTTTAGCTGTTTTTAGTGGATTAAAGACACACAAGATCATTAGCTTCATTAATTTGTTCAGATTCAAATTCATTATTGGTCATTTTGTGGGATAGCCATTCAGACAGCACACCAGATATTCAGATAGAGATTCAACAAACACGTTACAGAATCAATATGACTGGCCAGTTACCAGCTGCCTTTTTGCTCCAAAACCATGCCAGGAAGAAGAGAGGTGGAGATGGTTTTATAAACTCCAAAGTAAGCAGGAGACATGAGAAACAGGAAGAAACAGAGAGGAAACAGCCCCATTATGACTCGGACACGCTTTAAAAATTGCAATATTCATTTCAGTTCAGTTTTATTTATGTAGCTCTAAGTTTACACCAGAGCAATAATACTGAGAGACCCAACAATCAGACGACGCTCCTCTGAGCGTGCACTTGGAGTCAGTGGGAAGGAAAAACCTTCTAAAAGGAAGAAACTTGTAGCTGAACAATGTTCAGGGAGGGGCAGCCATCGGCATTACTGAATGGGTGAGGAGGGGGAGAGAGGATAAAGACACTCTGGTAAAGAGCCAGAGATTAATAATGACTAATAACTGAGTACAGAGAGGTGAGTGAAGAAGAAACACAGAATCCCCACACCTGCTGCAGCTTAACTAAGGGAGGATTCAAGGTCACCAGGTCCAGCCCTAACTATATGCTTCATCAAAAAGAAAAGTTTTAACCCTGATCTCAAAAGTAGAGATAGTGTCTGTCTCCAGAATCCAAATTGGGAGCTGGTCCCAAGTGAAATCTATCAGGCCAAAAGTCTATTTTAGATAGATCTATCTGTTTATTAAATATGTGGTTTATGGTGAGTTGAGTCCATAGATCACAGCAGTTGGTGACGGGAATGTCCCGCTTCGCTGTCTGCCAGAAAAAGACCGAGAAGCGTCGTTTCTGCTTTGAAGACGTGCTCGCTTTATTTTGAAGGTATAGACCGGATATGGTGGTTCTTTGGTTTTGACATGTGTAGCTTGACAAATGTACTGACGTTAGCACGCAGGATAAACTTGTGCTGGAGAAGGATAACGGGCTCGAGTGATGGAAGAGGAGCCGGGCCGGTAGAAGCGGCTCTGAGGAGCAGCAGTCATGGGCGATGAGCTGCTGTCGGAGGACGACTTCTGTAAGTATTTCTGTCCTCGCTCAGCGCAGGATGTCCGTCTGTGGCGCAGGGAAGCCCACCCTCACGCTCAGCCAACAGCCTAGAGGCACAGTTTATGTATTAGCAGTTTGGGTAATCTTATCTGTATAGTGGCTGTTATCTTAGCCTATCACATTTTATTTGTCCCCATTAAAGCCCCTGTGATGGTTGTGTTGCTGCTCAAGTTTGACAAAAGAGTGACTGGAGTATCCTGATCATTTGCTCTCCACACTGCAATTAACAGGAAACAGGAATTAAAAGTGCAATTTCACAGATTTCTTTGTGTGACTGAGTAAACTGTTGAGGAGTTTAAATTCCTGTCATCAACATTTAAAGTCAATATGATTTCTGAGATTTCTTTTTTCTTCTATTTTTTTTTGTATCTATTCATTTAATTGTTTAGATTTTGCACTGAAAAAGCCTGTTGATACTTTGTAGGATAATAAGAAACCATTCATAGCTCAGGATACATTTGGAACAGGAGATGTAACTATACTCAGTATAAAAGATGGATGTAGATAATCACCCACAGTTTTATACTGTCTATTTTAGAAACATTTACTGCCGTTGAGGGTCTTTTGAATGAAAAGAAATAAACAAGCAATCTTGAGGACACTGCTGCCTTTCTCTACCTGAAACAGGTGTTGCATGCATTGATTCAAAACCAAAATCTTCTTTATTTGGCCACGTTTGTGCACACAAACAAGGAATTTGACTCAGGTTCGCTTTACTCTCTGCATGTAAAAAATAAACATTTTTAAATAAGCAAATAAGTCATACAGTGGGGCAAAAAAGTATTTAGTCAGCCACTTAAAATGATGACAGAGGTCAGTAATTTGCACCAGAGGTACACTTCAACTGTGAGAGACAGAATGTGAAAAAAAAATCCATGAATCCACATGGTAGGATTTGTAAAGAATTTATTGGTAAATCAGGGTGGAAAATAAGTATTTGGTCACCTCAAACAAGGAAAATCTCTGGCTCTCACAGACCTGTAACGTCTTCTGTAAGAAGCTTTTCTGTCCCCCACTCGTTACCTGTATGAATGGCACCTGTTTGAACTCATCATCTGTATAAAAGACACCTGTCCACAGCCTCAAACAGTCAGACTCCAAACTCCGCCATGGCCAAGACCAAAGAGCTTTGGAAGGACACCAGGAAAAGTATTGTAGACCTGCACCAGACTGGGAAGAGTGAATCTACAATAGGCAAGCAGCTTGGTGTGAAAAAATCAACTGTGGGAGCAATCATCAGAAAATGGAAGACATACAAGACCACTGATAATCTCCCTCGATCTGGGGCTCCACGCAAGATCTCATCCCGTGGGGTCAAAATGATCATGAGAACGGTGAGCAAAGATCCCAGAACCACACGGGGGGACCTGGTGAATGACCTGCAGAGAGCTGGGACCAAAGTAACAAAGGTCACCATCAGTAACACACTACAACGGCAGGGAATCAAATCCCGCAGTGCCAGACGTGTTCCGCTGCTGAAGCCAGTGCATGTCCAGGCCCGTCTGAAGTTTGCCAGAGAGCACATGGATGATACAGCAGAGGATTGGGAGAATGTCATGTGGTCAGATGAAACCAAAGTAGAACTTTTTGGTATAAACTCAACTCGTCGTGTTTGGAGGAAGAAGAATACTGAGTTGCATCCCAAGAACACCATACCTACTGTGAAGCATGGGGGTGGAAACATCATGCTATGGGGCTGTTTTTCTGCCAAGGGGACAGGACGACTGATCCGTGTTAAGGACAGAATGAATGGGGCCATGTATCGTGAGATTTTGAGCCAAAACCTCCTTCCATCAGTGAGAACTTTGAAGATGAAACGAGGCTGGGTCTTCCAACATGACAATGATCCAAAACACACCGCCCGGGCAACAAAGGAGTGACTCCGTAAGAAGCATTTGAAAGTCCTGGAGTGGCCTAGCCAGTCTCCAGACCTCAACCCCATAGAAAATCTGTGGCGGGAGTTGAAAGTCCGTGTTGCTCGGCGACAGCCCCAAAACATCACTGCTCTCGAGAAGATCTGCATGGAGGAATGGGCCAAAATACCAGCTACTGTGTGTGCAAACCTGGTAAAGACCTATAGTAAACGTTTGACCTCTGTTATTGCCAACAAAGGTTATGTTACAAAGTATTGAGTTGTATTTTTGTTATTGACCAAATACTTATTTTCCACCCTGATTTACCAATAAATTCTTTACAAATCCTACCATGTGGATTCATGGATTTTTTTTTCACATTCTGTCTCTCACAGTTGAAGTGTACCTCTGGTGCAAATTACTGACCTCTGTCATCATTTTAGGTGGGGGAACTTGCACAATCGGTGGCGACTAAATACTTTTTTGCCCCACTGTATATACAGAAGGAGAACATAAATACGAGGTTAGAAAGTTAGAAAAGTGCAAGTTGTGGAAGGTCTTAAGAAACTATACAAACTATGACAAGTTGCAGCTGGGCATGAATGATAGATATAAATAGGCTGAACATAGAGCAACCTGGATGAACCTTAAGTATTAATTTTGAATAGTGCAGATTGTGCAGTACAATATGCATATGACCTGAGTCATGGCTGAGTGGTGGCTGGTTTTTGTAAAAATAGAACAGTTTATGTCCAGGATCTGCAGAGATGTTTTCTGCTTGAGGATCCTCTCTGATGCAGTCTGGCCCTGTCCTGCTTCGTGGCTAAGCCAAACCAGACAATGATTGATGTACACAGGACAGACTGGATGACTGCAGTGTAGAAGATGACCATCAGCTCCTGTGGCAGGTGGAACTTCCTGAATTGCTGCAGGGAATACAACCTCTGCTGGGCCTTGTTCCAGACAGACTGATGTGAGGACCACTTCAAATCCGTGATCCACATCGGATACTTTATTGTTCAGGATGGTGAGAGGGACGAAGGCGTGGGGGGGTCTCCGACAATCCAATATCGCCACAATCTTGAGCAGGTTCAGCTCCAGGTGGTTCTGACTGCTATTTCCTGTCTGTATGCAGACTCGTCACTCGTCATTGTTCTAGACCAGACCAATGAGCACCAGACCAGTGTGCCACCCTCCACAAAATTTGTAGCAGAGTACAGCCAATGATTTTTCTGGGCAGTGTCATTACCCTCTGCGTAGCCTTGCTTTTCTCAGTAGTGGTCTGTGTACCAAACACCCAGTTTGGGGTCCGAGTTGGACTGATTGAGGCCGGTTTGTGAGGAAGTCTTTGATCCAGGAGCAGTTGGTAGGGGGGGATATGAAGATGGTCCAGTTTGATGATGAGGATGTCTGGTTTTATAGTGTTGAATGCTGAGCTTTAGTCCACAGAGAGCAAACTGAGCAGTCCACCTCAACCTAAGCAAAGAAGGTGTTGAGCTCCTTTCGCGAGTTTGAGGGTGATTTTGGGGCTTGGGGGGGCTCTATCCTTTGTAGTTAGTGAGGGCTTGGATACCGCTGTACAGGGAACTGTCCCTCACAGCCTGTACTCGTCATCTAAGGTTTTCGGTTAGAAAAATGTGGATGATTTTAGTCAATGTCATGTTCTCATGTCATGTTGAGAAGTTAGAACACAGTCTTTGTGTTACCAGGTCTCAATTGTTATAACCTGGTGCATCAGGCTTTTCCTGATCCAGCTGGGTTGAAGACACAAGTGTGCTTTGTAACGGTTTTTCCTACCATTTCAGTGATATTTCAAATACAGGAGCTTAGAGACATACAGGTACACAGAGTGAGATGTTGGAACAATAGTCCTACAGGTACAAGTGACTGTGAGATGATGTTGTGGCAGGCATACTGGGACCTTAATTTAAACATTGCATTAGATTAAGTTAGCCCTCTGGGCTTCATGCTGGCCATTTGTGTCTGCCCCCCCCCCCCCTTGACCATTTTTGCTGAATTGCGGAATTGAAAACCATGAAAACTAAATTTTTTCCCCCTTCAGCTGTAAAAAGCTGATAAGAGATAAGATAAGAGATAAGATAGAACTTTATTAATCCCTCGGGTGGGTTCCTCTGGGAAATTCGACTTCCAAAAAAAGCACAGCAACGACCGAAGTTACAGTTACAGAATTGTTATATATATATACACACACACACACACACACACACACACACACACACACACACACACACACACACACACACACACACATACATAAATACAGAGACAATATAAATAAAATATACAAAGGGGATAAATAGGAATAAAAAATAAAAATACAAGTGAATTGCACATTTCAAGTATTGAGTCTATTGCACTGTTGACTATTTACAAAAGTATTGCACAAAAGGTATTGCACAGTGAGGTGAAGAGGCACTACAGCTTAGTTGTTCCCCCCTCCTTTGTCCTCCTGTCTCCCCTCCCTCTCCCCTCCAGAGAGGAGTTTAACAGTCTGATGGCCTGTGGGACAAAGGAGTTTTTAAGTCTGTTAGTTCTTGTCTTTGGGAGAAGCAACCTGTCACTGAACAGACTCTTCTGGTTGTTTATGGCCGTGTGCAGAGGATGCCTGGCATTGTCCATAATGTCCATCAGTTTCTTTAATGTCCTTTTCTCTGCCACTGTCACCAGAGTGTCCAGCTTCATGCCGACCACAGAGCTAGCCCTCCTGATCAGTTTCTCCAGCCTGGATGAGTCCTTCTTTGCTGTGCTGCTCCCCCAGCACACCACAGCATAGAAAAGTACTCCAGCAACCACCGACTGGTAAAACATCCTCAGGAGCTTCCTGCAGATGTTAAAAGACCTCAGCCTCCTGAGGAAGTACAGTCGGCTTTGGGCTTTTTTATACAGGTGCTCTGTGTTGCATGACCAGTCCAGTTTATTGTCCACCCACAGCCCGAGGTACTTGTACTTGTTGACCACCTCCACCTCCTCCCCCTCTATCTGAACCGGCAGTGGACCTTCTCTGGACCTCCCGAAGTCCACAACCAGTTCCTTAGTCTTTGAGGTGTTGAGTTGCAGGTGGTTTGTGTGACTCCATGCGACAAAGTTCCTCACCAGACTTCTGTACTCCTCTTCCTGATCATCCCAGATACACCCCATGATGGCTGTGTCGTCTGCAAACTTCTGAATGTGGCATAATTCAGAGTTGTAGCAGAAGTCAGAGGTGTACAGGGTTATATGATGGGTTATAGTTGCCCACCAGATAGGCGAGCAGTACGGACATACAAATTTGTGATTGTGATAACTCCATAATGAGGATTTTGAAATCGATACCATGGGTGTATCTATTACAAATCTTGGAGAACTTCAAATCTCGGTGACATCGACCTCATGGTCAAGGTTAGAGGTCAATTTTTTTTAAAACTTGTGAATGAAATAACTTGAACAAGGTTATGTAGGATTTTTGAAGTTGTTACCATGGGTGTATCTACTAGGAGGCTGAGCAGTGGATGGTGAGTGGATGTCTCGTAATGGTGTGTCTAGTTAGGAGGTAGACTGGGTCGCCTACTGATAGGAAGGTTTGTGGTTCCCTGGCTGCGACAGTCTGCATGCCAAATATCCTCTAGCAAGACACTAATCCCAAGCTGCTCTATGATGCTATGATGCAACCACTGGAGTATGAATATGTGTGAATGTTAGATGGAAAGCAATTAAGCATTGAAAAAAACCCTTGTATGAATGGGTGGATGAGGCATGTTGTATAAAGTGCTTTGAGTGCTCTAGAATAGTTAGTGGTTTCCCACTAATGCAGAGAGCATGCACTGCAAACCACTAGTAACTGGTTTCACACCAGGACACATACTCTATGCAATTGCTCACATCAGCAGCATGAAGTCTGACTTGCATGGGACGCAAAGGTGCGAGGATTGGATGGACGTAGATGAAGTGAAGATAAGAGCCTACATTTAATTCCAGTTCTAGCTGCCATCTACTGCTCAAGACATTTATTGGCAACAAGAAAGGATGGGTCACATTTAATGCTATGATCCCCTCTATTGCTATTATCACGCGCTAATGTCCATTTAGTGACAGGTTCACCTGCTCGGGACGCTTCAGGGACGATAAGCTGACTGCATTTTGCATCCTGTGGGAAAAAGGAGTTGCTCGTCTCCCCCTGTTGTTCTATCCAGTACAGGGGGGGGGGGCAACTTGTTTTTATTTATTGTTGCTCACTCTGTACTGGGCCCTGCATAAGCGCAGACACACAATAGACCTTATTCTTTCATATAGTCTCCCTGTGACTAACCTGTCTGTACCTCTGTACTCTCAGATGTGTGTTTTATTTAATGTGGGTTTTACATGTACTGCAGCTCGCCCTCCTGTTCAGCAATGTTGGGCTATTATCTCCCATTGCCTCTCAGTTTTTTGCTGATTTTAATCAGCTTTGTGGCCCTTCCTGTTCCTGGTTTTATTCTTCCTGTCAAACCATCCTTGGAGGAAAGGACAAGCTGTTGAAGAGAGCGGGAGATTAATAACAAATAGTTCATCTCTGGCTAGTAACGTCAGGCAGCCTAATTCTAAACCTGAACCTTGGTTTAATGACAGAGCTCATGCTATCAGGAGGGAATGTCACAGAGCAGAGCACAGATGGAAAAGCTGTCATTTCAAATTGTAAGACTGCCAGTGTCACTACCAGAATACTGTTAAAGAGGCAAAAAAGGAATATTTTACAGATTTCATTTCTTAAAACAGCCATAGCCCACGTTATTTAACACCTTTGCCTCTGTTTCTGTTTAGACGCTTCTCCTGATATATGCAATGGTTTTCTGTGTGTTTTCTTTTAAAGGTTGCCACCACAAGGGCTGTTATCACAGCTGCTGACTCGCCTCTCTGCCTCTGTCCCTTCTGCTGTTTTTACTCAGTTTGAGCCGGTGACCCTCTCACTCTTAGAGGATGTGGTTCGCTATATTAAGGCCTCAGCTCTTCTTTTTTTTGACTGCTATACGGCAGGCAGTCTGTTCTTGCTATTATAAACAGCAGTCTGTCCTCTGGTCTAGTTCCTGTAAATTTTAAATGTGCAGTAATGCAGCCATTGCTTAGGAAACCTGTTCTTGAGCACACTGAACTGGCTAAATATAGGCCTCAGTCCAAGCTGCCTTTTCTTACCAAAGTTTTAGAGAAAATTGTATCATGTCAACTAAAACATTTTCTAGATATGAATAGCCTCCTGTGGGTCGGGTAAAACTCTTTCCATCCATCTTCATCCATCTTCATCCGCTTTATCCGAGGTCGGGTCGTGGGGGCAGCAGCTTAAGCAAAGAGGCCCAGACCTCCCTCTCCCCAGCCACCTCCTCCAGCTTATCCAGGGGAATACCAAGGTGTTCCCAGGCCAGCCGAGAGATATAATCTCTCCAGCGTGTCCTGGGTCTGCCCCGGAGCCTCCTCCCGGTGGGACATGACTGGAACACCTCACCCAGGAGGCGCCCAGGAGGCATCTTTGTCAGATGCCCGAACCATCTCAGCTGGCTCCTTTCGATGTGGAGCAGCAGCTGCTCTACTCTGAGCCCCTCCCAGATGGCCGAACTTCTCACCCTATCTCTAAGGGAGAGGCCAGCCACCCTTCAGAGGAAGCTCATTTCTGCCGCTTGTATCCGCGATCTCGTTCTTTCGGTCACTACCCACAGCTCGTGGCCATAGGTGAGGGTAGGGACGTAGATCGACCGGTAAATTGAGAGCTTCGCTTTTACACTCAGCTCCCTCTTCACCACGACGGACCGGTGCAGCGTCCGCATTACTGCAGCTGCAGCCCCAATCCGTCTGTCGATCTCCGGCTCCCTTCTCCCATCACTCGCGAACAAGACCCCGAGATACTTGAACTCCTCCACTTGGGGCAGGAACTCATCCCCGACCCGGAGTGGGCACTCCACCCTTTTCCGGCTGAGAACCATGGCCTCAGATTTGGAGGTGCTGATCCTCATTCCTGCTGCTTCACACTCGGCTGCGAACCGTTCCAGTGCGAGCTGGAGGCCATCGCCCGATGAAGCCAACAGAACCACATCATCCGCGAAAAGCAGAGATGAGGCCACCAAAGCGAAAGCCCTCCGCCACTTGGCTGCGCCTAGAAATCCTGTCCATAAAAATTATGAACAGAACCGGAGACAAAGGGCAGCCCTGGCGGAGCCCATCACCCACCGGGAACGAGTCCGACTTATTGCCGGCAATGCAAACCAAGCTCTTGCAACGGTCGTATAGGGATCGAATGGCCCGTAGCAATGGGCCAGACACCCCATACTCCCGCAACACCTCCCACAGGACACCCCGAGGGACACGGTCGAATGCCTTCTCCAAGTCCACAAAACACATGTAGACTGGTTGGGCAAACTCCCATGCACCCTCAAGTATCCTGGAGAGGATAAAGAGCTGGTCCAGTGTTCCGTGACCAGGACGAAAACCGCATTGTTCCTCCTGTATCCGAGGTTCGACTAGCGGACGAACTCTCCTTTCCAGCACCCTGGCATAGACTTTCCCAGGGAGGCTGGGTAAAACTCTTTATAGCACATAATCTGTATTATTAAGGGTGTTTAACAACATCCTTATCGCATGTGACTGGTAAACTTGTTGTTCTGGTTTTGTTTGACTTAACTGCTGCCTCTGACACAATAGACCACAACATTTTTAATATCTTTGCTACATCATTGCATTGCACTGTGCTTAAATGGTTTAGGTCTTATCTGGCAGATAGATCTTTGTCTGTAAACCTTTGCAGTTCTGAAGCATCTAATGCTTATGTCATGTGGCACTCCACAGGGCTCAATTTTCAAATTCAAATTTTATTTATCATACACAATCATACACAGTACAACATGCAGTGAAATGCTTATTGCTGTGCAATTCTCAACCATTAAAAATACAAGAACACACTGAAATTAAAAATTAAAATAAAAAGGTGTGCAAATCAGCCGTGTGCAGATTGACAGTCTTGGATCAAACAGTCAAAACTGACGATTATTGTTGTTGTTAAGTGCATGTACAGTGATGTGTAGAGATTGCAGTCCTACACCTGGTTCAGGGCCTGAATAGCCTGGGGGAAGAAGCTCCTCCTCATTCTCCCTGTTTTGGCCTTAAAGGAGCGGAAGCGCTTCCCTGACCTCAACAGTGAGAAGAGTCCATTGTGGGGATGGAAGAGGTCCTTCATAATCTTCCTGGTTGTGGTACTGCACCACTTGGTGTAAACAGACTGCAGGTCAGGAAGCTCTGAGGGAATGATGTGTTCGGCAGAGCAAAGCACTCTTTGGAGAGCTCGTCCTGCTTGGTGCTTTACCCATACCAGGTGCAGGTATTTCCCGTCAGGATGGTGTAGGAGTAGAAGTTCTTGAGCACCTTCAGAGGCAGATGGAAGTCTTTAAGTATTTTGAGGAAGGAGAGACACTGCCGAGATTTAGGCCAGTGCTCTCGATTTACTGCCTCTGGGTTCCTCTAGGGCCCACAGAGGCAAAAGCTCTGTCTGCCTTAGTTCTAAGCCTCGTATGCTGTATAATAAGTAGGCCCTGATCACATGACCTCAGGGACCTGCTAGGGACATAGGGCTGTAGAAGTTCAATAATGTAAACTGCTGCTTGTCCATGGAGAGCTCTAAAAGTCAGAATCAGAATCTTAAAGTGGAATGTGAATTCAATGGGGAGCCAATGCCAAGATGGTGTCACATGTGAGTACTGGAAGATTTGGTCAGAAGCCTTGCTGCAGCGTTTTGAACAACCTGCAGGAATTCCAGGGAGTTTTTTCTTACACATATAAACAGTGAAATACAGTTGTCCAAACGTGATGAAATGAATGTATGAATAACAATCTACAGTTAAGTGCGTGATACAATACGACTTAATAACTTAGGGCTAACTTAGTTTAGCCTTTGTTCTTTTTTCATCAGTTAATTTTTTCCAGTACTAAAAAACTGTTTTCAGCATAAATCATCACTGGGTGTTGCTGATGTCTGAATCTGAGTGCAGCTCCTGTAATCAGAGAGAAGAATCAGTGTCAGATGTGAAGTTTATCCCTCAAAGCTCGAATAAAGTCTCATTCTCACCTGTCCTTACAGATGTGGAGAGAGAGAAATATGCTGCTGTTTGAACACATTTAGTATTCAGCTGTTACTCTTACAGTCTAACACTCATAATAAAAGTACAGTAATGTTAGTTAGTGACTGAGCAGCCCAGTGGCTTTTCTGTTTCTCATATAAACCATTTCTAAACTTCTGTTTGTTATTTATGTTTCATTAATCCGAGGTTATAACCTGTGAATTCGACTACTAAAAAGTAATTTCTGCATTGTTTTGACTACGAGAAACAATTGTCACAGATTACATTGGGTCAAAGTTACCAGGAACAGGTTTTTTTTTTTTAACCATTTACAATATTTTTACAGTCAAACAGAGTAACGATTCATCTGTGCTTTGATCTGTTTCTGGGTTACTTCCTTCCAACTTTCTTTGTAACTCTGTTTTTGTTTCCCCTTCAAAGTTTGCCGCTATGGTTTAGATCAACACAGTCAGTAACTGTTCGAAGCAGGATTTGATGTCATCATCCAGGACACAGCAAATTTTGCAGGTTCTAATGAAATTTTCAGCAGAAAACCTAACGTGATTGTCAGGTGGGGATAAGTTCCTGAAGTTCTTGAATGTGACAGCAGCGTCATCTTCATCACTGAATTCCTCCTCATCTTATCTTGGTCTGGATTGCACAAATTATATTCAGTGCTGTCTTTAGCTTCTGACACTTCCTCCTCTATTTCATCCTCATTGTCAGTTTCATTCTCTCACTTGTCCTCACCAGTGTAGTGATCAACTGTGTAATCAAGAGCCTCACTTAGGGTATATCAACCTGCCCTGGTGTTGCCACATAGTTGCCTCTATGCTTTTTTGGGGGGGCTTTGCTTCCAAAAAAGTATTATAAACCAAATTTATGAAACAAGTTTGATGCCTTTGAAACAATGTTTCAACTGTTTGTGAGAACTGCCAACACAGTTGGAGTTGTTCCGTGGAAGAGAGGCTCTACTAGGGAAAATGTTTCTGTAGTGGTTGCCAGGGAACCCAAGGAGTGTGTTTTGCGTTTGAGTGTGTGGACTCTTTTGTGGACAAAGTCATGGAATGTTCAGGTCAGTCTGATGAAACTTTTTTCAAAGCTAAATGTTTTAAATCAGTCAAATTTGACCAGAACTCAACATGAGGGTGAAAGAAAGTACAGCTAACAACCATACTAAATTCATTTCCTTTGCAGCCATACGTGTCTCCACAGTTACAAATGGTAGCACAGGTCATGAATGCCAATAGAGATCAAAGACTTAGTTTTAGCTTCAAGCAGAGTGGTGCTGGAACTTGAATGTCATGCTAAAGTCCCTTTATGTCAAAAGAAACTGTGGCAGAAGTGAATTGTTGTGCCACTTGGTGCCACTTGGCTCAGGCCATTTATCTGTGGCCTGAGCATCACTCAGGCTCACACATTCATGTAGCTTATTTCACTCTTTCTGCACCCCTGTCTTCCTCTTGTAAACTTTTTCTTGGATTATTAACTTTTATGCAATGGGTGGGGTTAGGTTCAAAGGTGGCAAATGACATTTCAACTCCAGCACAGATTTGACGCTTAAGGTTTTTTCTTTGTCTGATTTCAGTGTTGTGGTCTGAAAAGGATTTTCACGATGCTGCCAAAAGAAATGACACATGGAAAATGCAAGAACTCATCAAGAAGGGTGTGGACGCCAATGCCAAAAACAAAGTAAGCATGCTGAAGAACAGACTTTTCTGGATGTCAGCAGTTGATGGCTTTGAAAATCCAAGCCTTGGGTCTTATTTACTCCTCTAAATTCTCATTTTCTTTTCTTGCCTAGTCTCATTCTGGCTTACTCTGTTATGTGGCCCTGGCCATGTTTTGAATCGGTGTGTCAGTATGTCTGGTCTGTTGTGTATGAGTGTTCTGCACCTTTAAGAGTCTGCAGGTCCTGCTTCTGATTGGGGGAGCTGCATCCCAAACAATATGTCTGGCAGTTGTGGCTGAAATTTTAGTTGGTCTACTTGACTGTGGTTTGGTTTCAGCAGAACCCCCATTTTTCACTTCTTAACTGGAGTTTGACACTGCTGATATTTTCTTATTTCCTTGTCCTGTTTTATAGAAGTCAACTACCTTTTCCCGCAGTTGTTTGACAATAAATGGCATCAGCCAACCACTAACCATGAGTGAAAGAAATGTTTTTCTTTTATCATCTATATGCATATACCAGAGTATGTAAACTTGGGCGATCGTGGCTCAAGAGTTGGGAGTTCGCCTTGTAATTGGAAGGTTGCCTGTTCGAGCCCCGGCTTGGACAGTCTCGGTCGTTGTGTCCTTGGGCGAGACGCTTCACCCGTTGCCTACTGGTGGTGGTCAGAGGGCCCGGTGGCGCCAGTGTCCGGCAGCCTCGCCTCTGTCAGTGCCCCAGGGTGGCTGTGGCTACAATGTAGCTGCCATCACCAGTGTGTGAATGGGTGGATGACTGGATATGTAAAGCGCTTTGGGGTCCTTAGGGACTAGTAAAGCGCTATATAAATACAGGCCATTTACCATTTATGAACACAACTGTATACTAACGTCCTGTCCCAGGATAAACACAGGCTCTGATAAATATCTGTCCTCTGTTGTCTAGAGTCGGTCACTATCTTTCTGGTTTTATTCACGATCTGGAACAGATTTCTCATTGACTGCTACTGCTCTCAGTTCCTTGTCCTGCTCATCAGTATTTTGTAACTGGTGTGATACACAGTTGTACTGAAAGTCTGAAGTGAACAAAGGGAACCCTTGACCAATATTCAATTCCAAACTAACAGGAGACCATATTATCATTTTATTGTCGTCTCGATGGACCAAAGTTACTTCGAAGACTCCTGGGTTATTTATGTATGATGAAGTTAATTGTAGGGCTGGGCCATATCATACCGTTCACGGTAATACCGGTATAATGTTGGGCAACGATAAGAAAATGAAATATCGCGATAGAGTATGGGTGAAACGCGCATGCGCAGTGCCTTTGTTTTCATACGCACATGGTGGAAAAAGCATGGCAGCGATGGAGAATGAGAAGGGCGAGAGCGGATCGTTGAATGAAACGGATGAACCAGAATTGGTTTGTAAAAATGCTGCAGCTTCAGTGATGTGGAACTGGTTCAGCTTTCGTCCGTCAGATACACAACAAAGCACATTTTTGATAGAGCATGCTAGCGGGCCGTCGGCACTTAAAATTTGTAAATTTGTCTTAGAATAACTAAGCTGTCCTGGACTTTGGTCCACCTATATGCATTGATGGATAATATTTTATAACATAATATATTATATGCTACACTAAAGTCCTTTTTGAGATAATGCCCTGGTTATTGTCTTGCTTTGTCACGGGTTGCTTAGAGGATCCACTCGCAGGACTCCTGAGTAGCGTTTAAACAGAGACTGTTTATTTACAGATCTTCACCAAGTGTATGTACAGACAGTGCGGGGTTAGTGCTATATACAAGACGTGAGGGGCATGGGTCCAGGACTCCAGGGAAAACGGGGAAATCACACATGCGCTCAGTTCAATCCGGGTCCGGGGAATCTAGGAACAAAGAAACACTCGTTAAGTCTCTGAGACAGAGGCACAGGAAACTTGAGCTAGATGTGTACTGACTAGAGCCTTCACAACAATCCAGCGTTGAACAGCTGATCTCCTCCCTCTAATATACCAGCTGGTCTGATGAGGCCCAGGTGTTCACAATCCAGGAAGGCGTGGACCGAGGGCGTGAACCCGCCACAGGGCTCGCAAAATCGCTAGCCCGACGTCCCGGAGCTAGCGATATCTCCGGTCGGGCGACCAAAATCTATCTCAGCCCCGCCCGTCGGGCTATATGATAACCCAACAGGCGGGGCTGAGCCATGAGTTCCGCCCTGGCAAAACAGGGGAGAGAAGGAGAGAGGGGGAGAGAGAGGGAAAAAGAAAAGAGAGGAGGGCTAGGAGTGGAGAGATTCTGATCAGCACCTGGCTGATCCTGCAGGTCGTGACATGCTTGGTACAGACTCATGGTACATGGTAAATGGCCTGCATTTGTATAGCGCTTTTCTAGTCCCTAAGGACCCCAAAGCGCTTCACACTACATTCAGTCATTCACCCATTCACACACACATTCACACACTGGCGATGGCAAGCTACATTGTAGCCAGATTATGTACGGAAATTAAAGAAGACCTTATTAGCATGTTTGTCAAAATGTGGACTATGTAGTGTTGTTGTTGTTGTTTTTATGTAATTACTTATCAAATTTAATTACCAGTTATCCCTAAACATTTGAACCAGTGATAATCAGAGACGGTGATCAAAGATCATCAAAGATGGTGTGTCCACTGTGAGCGACCATCTTTGAACAGAGGCGGGGCTTACGACACCAACTCTCTGCCATCTATAATCCAGTTTTGAGTTCCCTCCCAGACGCCTTAACGCCCACTCACATCCTGGGCCATCTGACCTCAGGAATTCGCATGATAAGGTGGGGCCAGGTTTCACAATGAACACACCCGAAACTCTGGCTGATTGGGACCCACACCCAGTTTCACACCTTGGCTCAGGCGATTAGAGGAGCATCAGGGGGTCCTTTTGTCCCTCTGTGGGGGGTCACTCCCACTGGGTTTATATCTGGGACTCTCCACCATTTGACCTTAGAACTGAAGAAGCTTCTCGGATGAGAGGTGAAACGTCTTCAAGCAACTTAAAGAAGTCCAGACGCTTTTCTTTGCAAGCTCCTTTGACTTGTACAAAATGTTTCTGCACCATGTTTTTTGAAATGTATATTTGTTATTTACAACCAGTTCGATCCTGGTCGTTGTGTCCTTGGGCAAGACACTTTACCCTACCGCCTACTGGTGTTGGCCAGAGGGGCCGATGGTGCGATATGGCAGCCTCGCTTCTGTCAGTCTGTCCCAGGGCAGCTGTGGCTACAACTGTAGCTGCCTCCACCAGTGTGTGAATGCGAGAGTGAATGAATAGTGGCATTGTAAAGGACTTTGAGGGTCTCAAAAAGCGCTATATAAATGCAATCCATTATTATTATTATTATTATTATTATTATTATTATTATTATTATTATTAAGCAGAGAAGCCCAGACCTCCTTCTCCCCAGACACTTTCTCCAGCGTGTCCTGGGTCTGCCCTGGGACCTCCACCCAGTGGGACATGCCCGGAATACCTCACCCAGGAGGCACCCAGGAGGCATCCTTGTCAGATGCCCGAACCACCTTAACTGGCTCATTTTGATGTGGAAGCATAGCGGCTCTACTTTGAACCCCTCCCGGATGGCTGACCGCAATCTTGTTCTTTCACTACCCAAAGCTCATGTCCTTAGGTGAAGGTGGGGATGTAGATCGGCCGGTAAATTGAGAGCTTGGCTTTTACACTCAGCTCTCTCTTCAGCACAACAGACCGGTACAGCGTCCGCATCACTGCAGCCAATCCATCTGTCGATCTCCCCTCACTTGTGAACAAGACCCGAGATACTTAAACTCCTCCACTTGGGGCAGTAACTTGTCCGTTACCCAGAATGGGCACTCTACCCTTTCCCAGCTAAGGACCACGGCCTCAGACTTGGGTGTCCTGATTCTCATTCCTGCCGCATCGCACTCAGCTGCCACAAGAACGAATGAATGAGCTCAAAGGAATTATTATGGACAAGTGATTTTAATCCAAAATGTCAGCACTAACAAACAAGAAATACGCTGTGCTGTTATTGTCTTTTGTGTGTGTGTGTGTGTGTAGGTAGGCCGAAAAGCACTGCACTGGGCAGCAGGAGCTGGGAATGAACAGGCTTTGCGTCTCCTACTGGAGCATGATATGGACATTAATGAGACTGACAGTGTAAGTAAACTTGAACTGATACAAGAACAATTTCTCACTTCCTTAGTTACAAAATTCCTTTGTAAGTTCAAGGGGGAAGCTGAAAGGGGATTGTATTCTGTTACAGATGTGGATAAAGACAGCGGCACACACCTGTTCCTGTTACAGTTTGGTTCGGTGCATTCATAGTTGGAACATTGTGGGGTTGTCGGCATAGGCTAGTCTGTGCATGCATGCAGATGTTGCGCTCATGCGGACCCTACTAGTCTCGCAAACGTGGTAACGATAACACGCCCATAACACCATTCCTTGATATGGGGAATAACTCACTGTGGATTTGTATTGTTGCTGAAGTTATTTTACCCTGGGTTTTGCTGTCAGTCTCATACATCTACCACACTAATTAACACTAATTAAATTGATATTTAGTTCATAATGGGTAGTGACATTTTTAGAATAGTTAGAATTATAGCTAGTAGCTTTGTCTGTGAATAGCCCTACAGCCATATCCTGCTTGTAAGCCCATGTGTACAATAAGAATTCAGTAATCTAACAGTTAGCTAAAAAACATGCCTTCAGTTGAAATGGTTGAGGGTAGTTCCCATACTCACCTGACATGCTCGAATCCACTGTCTTCCAATGAGCAGCCACACCAATGTTTGCCAAAGTTGTTCAACTGGTAGTCATACATCAGTATTCCCCTGCATTGGTTCTGGTTTTCAGGGGGTACCATCAGTTGTCAGACACTGGGGGTCATTTGGCTGTCTGTTTTCTCTGTATTATTGTAGGGTCTTTACCTTTAAATATAAAGTGACTTGCAGCAACTGGTTATGTGATTTGGCACTATATGAATAAAACTGAATTGAAAATAGAATTGCTATACCTTGTGAAAACCATCATTTAACATAATCTTAGAGAAATTTGACAATGATGGGTTTGTTATGCTGTCTGTGCATGCAAAGAGCCAAAGTTGTGTTAGCAACATAATGCAGTTGTTTCTGTCCTGGATGCAGTTTCCATCTTACTGTCACGGTCTTGTCCTTTTTGTGCAATAAGAATAATAGCAATGTACATATACAAACTGTGGACTGTGCCACTATTTTCGTCCTCCAGCACACACTAAATTCAGCTGATTGTAGCGCAAGTGCAACTGGAATCGATAGGCAGGCAGACTAAATTCCAAGGAATTAAACTACTGGGAACCAGTCTTCTAATAGAACCGGTTTTTGATTCCCATTCCTATGTCAGACATTTTTCTCTGTGTTCTGATTCATTAGTTTGTAAATATCGTCCACAGTTTGGGATGAATGCTCTGCTTCTGGCATCCTGGTTTGGTCACCTAAACATCCTACAGATCCTGGTGTCCTGTGGAGCCAAGCTCAACTCTGAAAACAAAGTAAGAGCTGCCATACTTCATTGAACTGTTAAAAAATCTGAATTTAACAGGGTTTCTTTTTTTTTTATTGGGTTGCAATGCAACTTATTTATAACAAGGTTATTGTCTTGACCTGATATCCTTTTCATCTTAGGACGGTCTGAATATGCTGCACTGTGCTGCTCAGCGAGGACACATCAGAGTATTGGAGTTCATCTTGGCGCACCTAGAAGGCATCAGTCTAGATGGAGTTGAAAAGGTGACGGACTACTAGCTTTACAGAGCAATTTTGTACTAACTGAGTCATAAAAAGAACAAACACTTCCTTTCTTTTCTCATCTCCTAGCAAAAAATTATTTGCGCAAAATACACTGCCCCCCAAAAAGGAACATTTTCAAAACATAAAATCATGTTGGATATCTATACTGATATGGACTAAGTAATGTGCTAGGAATAAAGGATGCCACGTCACTTAATGGAGTGGAAGTGAAAGTCAAAATATAAAAAATGATGCCCTCACATATTATTTTTTCAGTGGTGTAAAACTTGTTCAGAAAGTTTTAGCAGTTAAATATAATCCTACTGTGGTGGACCACTGGAGGCTCGACTCACACCCAGTTCTGAGGAAGTGTTGTTGCTGTGTTTTGGAGGGAAAAGTATTCAGTTGTGTGGTAATGAGTAATACATGAGGAGTGTTAGTCAAGAGCCCTCGTGTCGCCTGTGTTTACCTCCACATTGGTGACCCCTGACTCAAGCATGCTGCAGCCTGATGGTGGCACCGGCTCCGCTCTGGATGCATCAGCGGCTGCCAGACCTCTGCCTCCTGCTGCAGCTGCCTTTGCTGTGGCGCTTGAGCTGCCGGACTTTTGGCTTCACGATCCCCCGTCGTGGTTCGTGCACATGGAGGCTTAGTTCGCTCTTCGTGGCATCTTGGCTGACGACGACACGAAATATCACTATGTGGTGGCCTTGCTCGACCCGCTAGCCACCCGTCGTGCATTGACTCTCCTCTGGGACCCAAGGGAAATACACCGCCCTTAAGGACCTGCTTCTTCGGCGCTATGCCCTTTTTGACGCAGAGCGAGCCGAAAAGCTCCTCTCCCTCTCCGGCCTGGGTGGCGGTACGGCTCTGGAACTGATGGAGCACATGCTATCCTTGCTTGGACTGGACAACAGGGGATTCCTCTTCGCTCTTCGCCCACATCTTCTTCCGACAGCTGCCGGTAGCCGTGAGAGCCAGCCTCGCCAACTCTCCGCTCCTGGGTGCGAAGGATTATCGCTCCCTGGCTGAGGTAGCGGATCGTATTCTCCTGCCTCGCCGGCGGCACCTTCCACTTCCCCGCCGACCTGCCCCGGAGCATCCCACCCTTTGCTTATGGCAGAGATCGTGGCGCAGCGGCGCCGTGGACAGGACCTCTGTTTCTACCATCAGCGTTTTGGCGCCAGAGCGGGCCGCTGCCTGCTGCCTCATGCTTTTCCGTCCCCGGGACACGGGCCCCGCCAGCACACAGTAGCGGCCGCGACCGCTGGTGACAAAGAAAAACGGCTCTTCATAGAAGACTCGCGGTCCAGGAGATGTTTCCTGGTCAATTAGCTCTAGATTCCCTTCCAAATTCGACCCCTTCCAGTTTGCCTACTGGCAAACTCACTCCATTGAGGATGCCATCTCCTTGGCTCTGTACCGGAACCTTGCACACCTGGAGAAGAATACCATCATCCCACAGCATCTGGTAGGCAAACTGGGAGACCTAAGCTTTAGCCCATCACTATTGAATCCGGTACAAAGCGCTTTGAGTGCTTTACTACTTAGCTGACCAGATCAACATCCCAGAAATTTTATTTAGTTGATGCTATACTCAGATTAAGTGTTTCCTTACATGTTTGAGCAGTGTATAAGCAGTATATCAATAAATCAAGCTGAAAATGAATGGAATTTTTATTATATGGATATTAATGGAATTATTATATCTTGTTTGTAATAATAATAATACTAATGCATACTTTATTGATCCCTGTGGGGAAATCCCGCTCTGCATTTAACCCATTCACTCAGTGAAGCACTCAGTGAAGCACTATTGTATACACTATATGTAACATATGTGTATGTCTTTCTGCTCAGTCAGGGAAGACAGCTCTACACCTAGCTGCTGAACATGGACAGCTTGAAGCAGTTGAATTTCTGATTGGAATGGGTTACATGCCTGGTTTGAAGGACAAGGTACACACACACACACACACACACACACACACACACACACACACACACACACACACACACACACACACACACACACACACACACACACACAACCCCGTTCAGCTATCTTAGTGAGGACCTTCATTGACATAATGCTTTCCCTAGCCCCTTACCCTAACCATTAAATATGAATGCCTAACCCTAACCCTTACCCTAAACCTAAACATAACCTAATTGTAACCCTGACACTAAAACCACATTTTGAGCCTCAAAAATGCCTTGAAATGCCTTCAAATTTGTGAGGACCAGGTTGTGTGTCCTCACAAGTGACTGTTGGTTCTCACAAGTATAGCAGAATGCAGATGTCGGTCCTCACAAAGATAGCTAGACATGGACACACATACACACACTTTGAATCAGCAGATGTGTTTAGCCATACAAGCAGAAGCTGTGCAAAAAAGCTTTGTTAGGCTCTCCCATACTTCTGCCAAGGTAATTTGTGCTGAGCAGCAGCCAGCATTTCAGAGTTTTGAAACTGACTTGAAAAGATGTGTTGAAATGTTTATAAAAACAAGGCCAAGTGAGAACCATGACTATTTACATTGTAGATTCTCAATGAAGGCATCAGAACTATGAATGAACACACATGGAATTATGAAGTAAACGAAAAAGTGAGAAATAACTCAAAACATTTTTTATATTGTATATTTTGATTCAGATCAAAACAGCCACCCTTTGCTTTAATTACTGCTTTGCACACTGTTGGCATTCTCTGGACGAGCTTCATGTGGTCATTACCTGAAATGGTTTTCCAACAGCCTTGAAGGAGTTCCCAGAGATGCTGAGCACTTGTTGGTCCTTTTGCCTTCACTCTGCGCTCCATCTCATCCCAAACCATCTCCACTAAGTTTAGGTCAGGTGACTGTAGAGGCCAGGCCATTTGGTGCAGCGCACCATCACTGTCCTTCTTGGTCAGATAGCCCCTACACAGCCTGGAGGTGTGTGAAAAATAAATGATGGTCTAACTAAACGCAAACTGGATGTGATTTGTGTATATATATATATATTAGTTATTATATATTGTTATGTCTGGATTACAGAAAGAAAACACGCCTATGCACCTAGCAGCAAGCAAAGGGCACGCAGAGATCCTACAGAAGATCCTAGAGACTGGTGTCAGTGTGGATAAAAGGAATATAGTAAGTATGATGATGAGCCTGTACACTTAAAGGGGTATGTTCAGAAACATTTACGAATCCTTCTCTTTTGTACATGTTTATTCATTTTAAGCGGTATAAATTACATTTTCTATCAGCCCACAGTGAAAAACCCATAATGACGATGTTAAAACGTGTCTTAGTAAATCTAGAATATTTCTTAAAAAACACAAACCAACATTTTTTAAAAACATGTCAGAAATACTACTCTCACTAGATGCGGAGAAGGCCTTTGACAGGTCGAGTAGGTTTCCTCTTCTCGACCCTGTCAAAGTTTGGCATAGGCCCTAATTATATTTCCCTTGCTAAGCTGCTTTACACAAAACCTCGGTTAACACAAATAATATAACTTCTAGTCCTTTCCTCCTCCACCGCTCTACAAGACAAGGGTGCCTTCTGTCCCCATTGCTATTTTCACTTGTCATAGAACCTCTCGCCATTTAATTACGCTCTACAAAGGATTATAAAGGAATAAGGAGATTTGGTGTAGAACATAAGGTGTCTCTCTGTGCAGATGATTTGTTACTATATATCACTGACCCTACTAAATCATTGCCAAAAATTCTGACAGTTTTAACTGAATTTGGGAAAATTTCTGGATACAAAATCAACCTAACAAAAAGCATATTGTTTCCTGTTAGTTCTTTAGAAAAGTTAGATAGCGCTACATTGACTTTGTTTCCTTTTACCGTCTCAAATACTTTCAAATATCTTGGAATAACTGTAACCCGTGAATTCTCTGGCCTTTTCAAACTTAATTTTATTAATTTATACCATCAAACTGAACAGAACTTGGAAAGACTGTCCAAACTGCCCATCTCGCTTGCTGGACGAGTAAATATCATTAGGATGAGCACTTTACCCAAATTTTTATTTTTGTTTCAATGTATCCCAATATTGATCACAAAAACTTTTTTCAAGAAAATAGACCAGTTAATCTCTCAGTTTATCTGGAACAAGAAGACACCCAGAATGAAAAAGACATTTCTCCAAAGACCCAAGATTACAGGAGGAATGGGGTTGCCTTGCTTTCAGCTCTGTTATTGGGCCTGTAACATACGTTGTATGTCATTCTGGGGCGGGGAACATAGACCTGATTGGGAACGGATGGAAAGTTTGACTTTTTTCTCTAATACTCTTAAATCTTTGGTTCATTCAAACTCAGATCTGGGTAAGCATAAATGTAAAAATCCGGTAGTGTCTGACTCACTAAAAGTTTGGTCTCAAATTAGAAAGCATTTTCATTGGCGTCAATGTTCAATCTTTACACCATTAATCCATAATCAAGCATACACATTGTTCTCAGGATCCACATTCCAGTTATGGACTTCCAAAGGGATACACACAATCAAGGATCTGTTTATTGATAATCTCTTTCCTTCGTTTCAACAACTTCAGCAAAAGATTTTTTCAAGTATTTACAAATACGTCATTTTATTAAAGAAACGTTTCCATCCTTTCCCAATGAACCACAAAAGCTAGTTTCAGATGATCTGTTCCCGATGAACCCGCTAAAGAAAGGAGCTATTTCCAGGATCTACAACCAACTTTCGCAAATAGACAGTACAACTACATTGGATCACTTGAGAAACAGTTGGAGTGAGGAACTGGGTACTAACATCACTGAAGATCAATGGACCAAAGCACAAGAACTGGTTCACTCCACTTCTGTCTGCTGCAGGCACGGACTGCTACAATTTAAGGTCCTGCATAGGCTCCATCTGTCAAAACTGAAGGTTTCAAGGATGTTTCCAGGGGCTGACTCAAGATGTGATCGATGTGGCCAGAATTCTGCCTCACTGTGTTTGGACATGTCCCAGCATCGCCACCTACTGGTCTAAAATATTTAAAACATTGTCTGATATTTTTAAAAAAACAGCTCCCCCCAGACCCAGTAATGGCACTTTTTGGTGTAGCTACAGTTAAAAACTTAAATAACAAACAAATTCATGTTTTGAGCGTTAAAACATTGCTTGCAAGACGCCTTATACTTCTGAATTGGAAAAATAAAGCCCCCCCAACTCACTCTGCTTTGTTAAGAGACACAATGTATCATTTACAGTTGGAGAAAATTAAGTTTTCATTGAGAGATCATGTTAAACGGTTTTACGTAATTTGGCAGCCCTTTATAGATTACTTTAATAAGTAAGCTGGGAGGGATGGCCTCCTCCCATATCTGCTCCAAGTTTATATATATTGGTCTGGGCAGGTGTATTGTTCTTTTTTTCCCCTCTCTCTCTTTCTCCTTTTTTTTGTTTTTTTTTTGTTTTGTTTTTTTGTATATATATACTCATTTAGGTATATAAATATGTATGTATAGACATAGATGTGTGATTGTTTATATAATGGTAATTATATTTTATGTATGTTTCACGCTAATAAGAAAAATAATAAAAAGATTAAAAAAAAACATGTCAGAAATCTTTACATATGTTCTATTGATAAGTCTAATTTCCAACCTTATGAATGCATCCTGAAATAACGGCAGCATTGCTAGGAATTGCTTCTGCTGATTGTAGTTTCTTAAGGTAAACTATCCTTCAGCCTCATCCCACACACATGCTGGTTCAGTTTTCCACAAGAAATTCTGTTTGTTCTTTAGTTACTTCTGTTATTTTTACTAGTTAGTCAACAGACATATTACAAGGTTTACAATTATTGTAAGAAGTAGAAAATATACCCTATGCTTTTGTTAGACTCATTCCCATACACTCCCATGGAAACTCCCACACAGTTTCTAATATAAAATGTCTTAATGCATGCTCAAGCATCCAGGTAAGGAAATTTCAAAAAGTTGATTCTGTTCATCTGGATGTAGTGTTTTCAGTGGAAGAAATGTTTTGTCACTCATCCAAGGCACCTAAAAAAAAAGCTCCAGCCGATCCAGGAAAGAAGGTGAAACTGCCGTCTAAGCAAAAACCCTTAGTGATCCCGTATGTATCAGGAGTATCAGAACAATTGGGGCGATTGTGGCTCAAGAGTTGGGAGTTCGCCTTGTAATCAGAAGGTTGCCGGTTCGAGCCCCGGCTTGGACAGTCTCGGTCGTTGTGTCCTTGGGCAAGACACTTCACCCGTTGCCTACTGGTGGTGGTCAGAGGGCCTGGTGGCGCCAGTGTCTGGCAGCCTCGCCTCTGTCAGTGCGCCCCAGGGTGGCTGTGGCTACAATGTAGCTGCCATCACCAGTGTGTGACTGTGTGTGTGTGAATGGGTGGATGACTGGATATGTAAAGCGCTTTGGGGTCCTTAGGGACTAGTAAAGCGCTATAAATACAGGCCAGGCCATAATTGAGACACATTTTTTTTCTAAACACAGAGTTACTATGGCTTTTAAACCCCAAAACACTGTGCCAAAAATTGGTTCCACCAACACAAATAGAATAATATAGTGTTCGCTGTTAAGTGCCAGGAGGTTTGCCATGATTTGTACATCTGGGAAACCAAACAAGGTTGCATGGCAATTATCTTGGGGCAAGATAGTAACCCCAAGTTTCTCTCAGATGCATCCAGCGCGCGAAGAATGTGTGTGAACATTAGATAAAAAGGACTTACATAGAAAGCGCTATACAAATACAGGCCATTTACCATTTACCGTTACCATGATAGTTTACTTGTTATGCACCCCTAAGAGTACCGAAGAAAGAGCCCATACATCTCTATGACAACCGTGTGCCCACCCCTGAAGCCACCCATTCTGCCATCCCAAACCAATCCCACCATCAAGAACAGCGTCCCACAGGGAGCAAGGCTTTGCAAGCCATAGACCCAGATGAACGGATGCCCCCCAGATCCAGCACCTCTGGACAGGGTGCAGGAAACAGGGTTGTTATAAAGGGTTTAACAGAAGTGTTGCATTAATTGTTTAGGAATTATAGAAATTTTTATACTCTTTTAAACCTTTGAGGCTCAAAAGCATTTGGATACATGGCTGCCAAGCAGTTTTGTGGCCATTTAAGACTTTTCCCATAATTATTCTATCAGTAATTAAGCAGAGATATAGAGATAAGTGTTGAACTTACATTTAGTAGATGTCCAGTGAAACCCTTTGTATGAGGTCCAAAGAGATGCTGACACAAGCGAAGGCTAAGATTGAACAAATTACAGAAATTGTAATTGCCAAAACACTTGTGTACCTAACTGTGTGTTGTGTTGCAGACCAGAGCAGCCTTATGATGTCCAGAACCTTAAAGAAGGGTGAATCCTATCAATCAGTGGGTCCTGCCACTGAAGCATTTTTCTTGTTTTCTTTTTAGCCATCCACTCACCCATTCAGGGTCATTGATGGGCTGGAGCCTATCTCACCTCCATGGGGAGAGATGCAGGGTATACCTTGAACAGTCTGCCAATCTGTTACAGTGCTAACACAGAGAGGCAGACAACCATTTACACTTGGCATTGGGTAGCTGTTTACTGGAACACTTAATATGAGTTTTAAGGAGATGTTGATGAAGCAACAGAAGCCATCATTAAATGAAAAACTAAATAAACATATCAGAGAGAGATTAAAAAGTTTTATGAGGAGCCAAAATAACATTTGGGACATTTTCAACCAGAAGGAATATACTAGCCAGCTCAGACAGTTTACAACAAGGTGTACACCACTGGTTACGCTCAAGAACAGGAAGACCAGATTTGAATTTGCCAAAAAATAAAAGAACTTTCACAGCATGGGGAAAAACTATTAGTAATGTTAGTTTATGTGGTTTCCTCAGTAAACTGGGTGAGGTAGCTGACTCCTAATCACAGCGATTTCTCTAGTTTCAAGTAGCCTGGCCCTTTGACCCAGGACCTGTTGGCCTTGCAAGACCCTTCTAAGCAAAAATGATTCCTACTCACCAAACTCTTGGGATCACTCAAGCATTTTGAACCTGAAAAAACACATTTCTTCATGCTTGTGAATAATAAGCTTTAAACTGTAAAAACCTTTGACCTTGATTGTACCTGTTGTATTGTGTTGTTGTAGGATGATCTCACACCATTGCACACGGCAGCTGACGGAGGTCACTATGAATGCGTTAGACTTCTGCTGGATTCTGGCTGTAATGTCAATGCACAAACTAATGTATGCTTGTTTACTTAAATATGCAATTCAAGAGTGGGTTGGCAGTGTTATTTTCATGAATTAATATTTATCTTCTGTCTGTAGAGAAAAATGAATGCTCTCCATTATGTGGCACAGCATGGTCATGACAGAGAGGCCAGCTTGCTGCTGAAGGCAGGAATCAATGTAGATGCTATAAACAATGTAAGCACTGTTAGCTATCTCCGGAAAAAAATAATTATGATAATTCTTTTAAAGTACCCATATGCAAAAGAAATAGAAGAAATTTATAAAAGACTTGCATAAGATTTGGCTTACTTCATATAAGGCTTATATGATTTACTCATGAAAGTGGCCACTTTCTCATTACTTTCATATATTGTTTTAGTAAGTATCCAAAACAAGTTTCATTTATATAATTTATCAAAGGATCTTATATCTGTTTTCACTCTTGTATGCTTTTCATACAAGTTTCACATAACACAAAGCTTTATAAGATTTATATATATCTTTTCCATATGGGTATTCTTACACAGTGGTATGTTAGCATGTTAGCATTTTGGTGCATAAAATGAAGAAGAAATCTAAAATTAGGCAGTAAACACTTGTAAACGTTTTAAAAGTTAATATCATAGAGAGCAGCTTTTTAATACCTGTTTCTCTTTGAAACAGCAACACTGCACACCACTCCACCTGGCTGTTTTCAACAATCACACAAAAGTTGTACGATTGCTTATCGATGCTGGCAGCAACCTGAATGCCACTGACATTGTAAGTACAAAGTTCCACAGCCACATGAACACAATGCATAATAAAATGTCCTATAATACAGTAATTTTACTTAATGGTTGTCTGTCATGTGGGCGACAGAGGCAGCAGACCGCACTACACATTGCCTCAGAACATGGCTGGCATGACCTGGCTGAGATGATGCTGATTTCTAGAGTTAGTCTCAGTCTAACTGATAAGGTACCACACACAGCTTCACACAGAATATTATGTACACTGCTCAAAACAATAAATGGAGTACTAAAGTCACACATCAGACCTTAAAAAATATTCATGTTACTTTGACGTACGTTTTGAAATTCATTGAAAACAAGAAGGGGTCAGGGGTCACAAAGGTCAGTGAAAACCATAATCATCAGCCTTTTGAAGGCTGGATGAGATGGTGGATGGTGGTGGGGGGATCTCCTCCCAGATTTGGATGAGGGATTCAGGTGTGTGAAACATGAGGGCCAGGCAGTGACATCAGTGTCTTCATCATTATATAATTGCCAGGTCACTGGGTATTGCCCTGCAACACAAACCCAGGACCGAGTGCATTAAGACAAGCTCTGAGGATTTCATCCCAGCAGTACAGGGTACTGTTGGCTAGCATGGTTAATGATAAAGGAGCTTTACACAACATAATTTACCAATTCAAACCTGCATACACACAATTCTATCTAGCATTCACACTGCGATGAACTTTCAGCTCTGGCCTGTCTCCTACTATCTGCTCCTCACTCTTCAGACTGTGCTGGGAAACACAGGCTACGTCCACACTAAAATTTGAAAATGGCGTTTTTGTCTGAAAACGCTCCGCGTCCACACTATCGTTTTCAGTCGTTTTCACAGAGTTGTGCGTCCACATTGAAACAGCCGAAAACGCTTCCGTTCCAGTCCTGCGCATGCGTGAAACGCAAGAAGATTCGGCCTGCCTCATTTCCGTCTGCCATTTATTTACTTTTCCGGCTCTTTGAAACGTCGCGGCAAATGTTGAGGAAAAGCACCGAGTTTTTTAAATGGACTAACAATGAGCTGGAGTTGTTGCTGCGAGTAACACAAAAGTACAAAGTTGCAAAAGCGAGTGAGAGTTAAAGAATTTGAAGAAAAGCTCTGGAGCACGTACAGACTGATATTAATCTTTAATAGCGCTGTCAAAACTGAGAGCAAACAAAACAAACGCTGTATAATGCCCTCCGCTATCTTAGTTTGATTGGTCACATGACTGCATCACATCACTAAAATGTGTCATCGTTTTTGAAAAGGCTCGGGATTCGCTGTCCACACTGCAACACGAAAACGGCTTTGGATAGCGTTTTCAAAACGCTGCGTTTTCCTTCACCGAAAACGGCGTCTCAGTGTGGACATGGCCACAGTGTAACCTGGATGTGCTGCAGGTACTCTCTCATCAAACCAGTACTGACGAGGATATCAAAAAGCAATTCTAGGAGAGAATAATGGTCTGTCCCATCACCTGCAGAATCATTTACTTTATGGAGATTGTCTTGGAACTGTAAGAGCAGTTTGGCGAGGAAGAACAGCTAGCAGGTCCAGCGAGCATGTGGTGTGGAGGTTAGCTGGATAACTCAAAGTCAGTCAGTTAAATCGAACAACACATTTATTTGATGTTAGCAACATAAGACCATACAAGCCAAGTCTCCACGGCTCTACTCTGTCCGTACGTACATGTGCGGAGATGGGTAGTCACCGGCGCCAGCCCGTTACAAAGGTATGGTTTCTCTCAGAACAGACACACAAGCATGTAATGGCTGCCACACTATACTCACACACCCACTACGAGACTCCCCCAACTACTACAGTTGTTAAAAGTCCGCTTGTTCATTGTAACTGTTTATACTACGTTACCCATGATGCACCTCGGTATCTGTACTTCCGGTTGGGAACGTGTTCAGCGCAGTTCTGCACAGATGAGAGGTGTGTCGGAGGATAACGTATTTACTTGCATTCCTGTATGACCACACACACCCATATACACACTCACACCCCCTTTACCTGCATGTGAATACTGTAATGCCTCCCTACCAACGCTGTACATCCTGTTGATGTCATCTGCCACCTCCTTAGTAAAGTAGGGCAACCCCCTCTAGTGGTGCTATAACACAGTAAGGTTTGTCTTGGAACGTCTTCAGTACACCTGTTTGATTTGCACCAAAAAAAGGTGAAATTAATTGATTCACTTACACTTCCGAAGACGACAGCTTGATATCCGTAAAGTTTAACTTGTGGTTGATGATCAAGTGTTCCTTTACTTTTTTGAGCTGTGTATTTCACATTGTACACTAACAAATAAAAACAGTTTTCAGTTGGTGCATTGATCCTTCTATATCATATTAATTAAGATCTTTGTTACGCTAGTCTTAAGTAGAATATTTATCTTTTTTCACACCATTTGAAACCTTGATGCGTAGTTCACTTTTTCTTTGTCCGGACAAAGTTAATCTTGTAGCACAGCATCATGATAACTGTTTTAGTATAGATTCAGATCTATGACACTCATAGCTGTGTCTTCTAACAAAGCAATGCTTTTCTGGCCATCTAATGTACACAGCAGGGAAAAACATGTCTGGAAGTGGCAGCAAGAGGAAACCATGTCGTCCTGGTGGACATGATAATTAAAGCTGACCGTTTTTCTAAATGGGAGAAGGTAAGTGTTGCTAACGCTATATTAATACTAAATACACTCTCCTTATATGAAATCTGTGCTCATATTCGATAAATACATTTTCACTCTTTTCCAGCGTATCAGCACCCATGTCCTGTTGAGTTTTTCACATTATATACATATTAATTGTTTTTGGATTTTGTAATAAAAAAAAAATCCTGGCATACAGGCATAGTTATAAAGAACGAGAACAACTCAGAGCATACACTATGACTAGGTCTCCAAGATGCTTAAAACATAAGAAATCAGGAAGGGGCATGTAAAGGAATTTCTTTTACTTATGTATTAATCACATTATTTTATTGTATGATGCCTTGGTGCCACTGGATTTTAACATGTCTCACACTCATACAGTAAGACAAATGGTGGGGGTGTAGTAAGGAAGTTGGGGGAAGCAGACGACTCCACAGGAAGAGTCTTTTGTCTCTTTGAGGACTCTGGGAGGCAGCAAGGGAGTGTGAAACAGCTGTGTACTGCCTTTTGTTCCTGGAGATATTTAACTGAGAGCCATGCTGGGCTCAGACTCTGCTGACCGTCTGTCCCGCGGTCATGCAGGGACTTCATCAAGCTTGGTTGTCTGTTCTTTGTGTGTTTGATTAAAGAATGTTAGCTACCGCTCACCGCTCGTCTGCAGGCTTTATTTAAATGGAAAACTTCCACAACAGGCAAAAAAAAGCTTTTTGCTAAAAAAAAGATTCAGAGCAGAAGTTTTTTGCACTGCATTTTAAAATGAAAACATATTGCATTTATTTACAATTAAAGACACAGAGCAGAAAGTGTGTTACTGTTTTACATCCACAGACACACAAGAAAAGAAGCAGGCAACATGAGGTCAAGTTATGGCAATTTTATTTGTGCATTTCAGTTTTTAAAAAACAAGCAAACGTCCCAAGAAGAAGGATGGGGTGAAAGAAAGGTGGAGATTTTAACATTAGGAGGAAGAAACTATTGATGCTGCTGGGTCAGTTCTTTCTCAGCAGTCTGCTCCAGAATCCCCTCCTGTCCTCGGCTTGCTTTTCTTTTTCTTTTGCCTTCAGTTCGTTTAAGGTCTTGTTGAGCTGCTCCTCGGCATCTTTAAATTTTTCTTTCAGCTGCTGTTTGGCCAGTTTCCCTTTGTGTTTGAGGAGCTCTTTAGCTTCCTTTTTGTGCTTTCGCATTTCTTTCAGTGCGTCTTTGCAGTCTTTCTTGGTCACCGTCATTTCTTTCTTGAATACCTTCACCTCAATTTTCTCTTCTGCAAGTTCTTCTTGCACTTTCATCAGTTCCTTCTTCATGTTTTCAGTGTGACTCTTTGTATCTTCCATTTCTTTCTTTGCTTCCTGTATTTTAATTTTCTCTTCCTCCAACACTTTTTGAGCTTCCAACAATTCTTTCTTCAAATTTTCAATCTCATTTTCTGCCTCATCTTTACGTCTTTTCTCCTCTTCAAGTTGTTGCTTTACATGCAGTAATTCCTTTCTTAGTGTTTCAGCTTCAGCTGTTACATTTGCAGCTTCTTGAGTTGCCAACTGCATTTTCCTTTTTCCCTCTTCAAAAGCTTCCTGCACCTCCTGTAATTCCTGCAGCACATTTCCTGCCTCCTTCTTTGCAGTTTGATATTTATTTTTGGCTTCTTGTGCTGTGCTTTTCTCTTCCTCCAATGCTTTTTGAGCTTCCAACAGTTCTTTCTTCATCTTTTCATTCTCCTTTTCTGCCTGTTGTTTTCCCATTTTCTCTCCTTTAAGTTTGAGACCCACATGCAGTAATTCCTGCAATACTACATCAGTTTCAAACTTTGAATCTTTAGCTTCTCCTCTTGATTTTTCTGCCTCTTCTTTTAATTTGATATTTTCAGCCTGTATCATTTTAAGTTCTTCTTGCAGGTTAATCAGCTGTACTGAATTGTGAGGTGAAGCACTCGCCGATCCTCTTCTCGTTCTCCCCTGATTCATTTTGGCCTTTTAAACAAAGGAGCCAACGTTTTGTAGAGGAGTGAAGTGAAGTTTTCGATGTTTCTTCGTCAACTGTCGTTTGTCCTGCACAGAGATGCTGCTGTAGATGTGTCTCTAGCTGTGTCTGGATACAATGAAACATGCTGGAACTAAGTGCTTGTGTTGCACAGTTCTACTGAACATTCCATTTCATGCATGCTCCGCCCACATGGTCAGGAATGTCAGGTGCTGCATCGCCAAATGCTGCTCCCGTTGCCTAGCAATAACAGCTGTTTACTTTTGGGGTCTGGTTCATTATTTAATAAAGAAAACATGTCCAAGTATTGGGTGCTGAGGCTCAGCGCATATTCTAGCCTGCTGTGTGGGTGGGCAGCTAGAAATCACTGGTGGGCAACATGAGTGAGGAGAAAACTGGAGCAGCCAAGCAGGGAGCTGCAGGTTGCTGGTTTGAGTCTCTGTTCAGATGCTGGTGTCTCCTCTCTCTGAGATGTCTGCAAACAGTCCCAGATAAAACAATAAGGATAATAAACAAACACGTGACTAAATTAACAATTATGACTCTGATGTGTTTCATGTGTAGCAGGATGGCCTCTATACAGCAGTCGCTGCAAGCATCCACATCGCCACACTCACTTTTCTTTAAGCAGGCGTGCTGGGCTCCTCCTAAGGAAAGTTTGAAACTTCATTTCCTTCATGCTGGTGAACTTTTTACCAAATATTTTCATCAAAGCTTCTCCATCACTGACAGGGATTGTTTGGATCTTCACACTCATCTCCACCAACCCTAAAAAATGAGTCTCACTTTGCTCATATAATGCCAGGAGTGTCTCCATATTCCACAAAAGTCTGTGCAAACATGTAACAGTATCCCATATTCATATGAATATTATTGATATTATAACAAAAGCTGTCACCAACACAATTGTCACAAGTGCTTTTTTTATTAGTTATTGCAAATGCTTGATTGCAGTTCTTGCTAGATGACAAAACCACTTATTAGGTTTAGAAGGAAATGACTTTTGGAGGTAGCAAGGGAGTGTGAAGCTTAAGGTGTAAAACAGCTGTGTACTGCCTTTTGTTCCTGGAGAAGGTATTTAACAAACCAGCTAAGTATCTTGTAAATTCTTTGTGCTAGTTTTAAAAGCAAGAGGTACTGAGAGTTTGTTTTCTTTGTACATCATATGCATAAAACGTGATAACATCCTTTTAACTTCGAACGACTCACAAAACTTTCTCCCTGTTGAATTCAGGATCACGGGGGATGTGAGCAGGTAAGAAGACCTCTGAGCTTAAAAATGGGCCATCAGCCAGAGACACAGCACTTCCGTTCTGTCTTATGGACCCTCGCCACAAAGCATCTGTGTTATGGGGAGTGGAAGATTCTCGCTCAGCATTGGGACTTTAGTGAAGCACATATACAAGCTATAGAACAACAGTGGACAGGTGAGCAGTGCTGAGTTCCTAAAAAAATTATTGACAGTTTTATTGCTATTTTTATTACCTTTTTTGTACTTGTTGGGTTTTTTCATATATATATATATATATATAAATCTTTACACAGGAAATCATACAAGTTTGAAAAACTGTAATATAAGGCCTGTAATGTCCAGAACCATAGAAGCACTGTTTCATGGGTCCAGTGATTTTATTGAAAATAAATTCTCAAATTTGGCACTGACTGATTCACTCTACAGCATTCTGAGTACCTGAGGTGATTAACTCTGGTCTAGGTCAATTTTAACCCAGATCAAGAATTCTTTCTACAATTCTACTACAACAAATGAACTACAGATCTATTTAGAATATATGGATAGTCTGACATGAGTAAATGGATGCTTAATCCTTAATATTTCAGAGAGCAGATGGTGTTGTTTTTCTTTTGGTTTTTTTACAACATCACTTTTTTGTAGAAAAACGTCTATTATCATACAATATCTTGTCTTATAATGATGACCTGAAGCACAACTACAACTGCCTATACCTGATACCTGAATCTTGGTTAACCAGAGAGATAAAAGCCAGGAGAATAAACCAGATGTTCTCCACTGAACTACCCAAAGTATAGTCTGAATGGCAGCAGAACAAAATGAGAACAGCCCCGCCAACGCTGGAGACAGAGCAATACTGAAGAGTATATGTAAGAAGGATGCAACACATAACAGAAATGCTCAGTGCCTAGTGGATCTAAGAGCAGACTGCAACAACCTCCCTGAAAGGATCCAGTAACCATCACAGTGGCAGACATGTCAAGCAGAGGGATTGGACAGCACCATTCCCTGCCATGTTTAACACCTACTGGATAGGGAAGCTAACAAGCTAACTCCATTAGCATCCTGCAGCACAAATGAACCAGGTGCTAATGGTTGAGACCCACCCGGAATGTCTAACCGAAGGCTGTCCTGATCCCCAAGGATCCCAAGAAGGGGCCGGTCCCATCCAACTACTGGCCAATAACTTGGCTAAACTGCCCACCAGATTGCCCTCCTCCTGAATGGTAGATACTGTACCTCCGTCCATCCAAACCCACACTTGTCCTTGTTGGACATAGTTGGATATAATTGCTAATCTTTCTCTTTGGGTAGATTGGTCCTCCAACCAAGAGCAGTCTCTCCAAGATGACAGCAGTTTGCAACATGGATTGTAATAAGTTTTTCAGCTTTTGTACACTGTTGCAAGAGTTACATTCTGGGCACAGCTTTTTTCTTTAATTCCAAATGCCAGATCTTTGACACCTTGCTTTTAAACTCTATTTGACTTTTAACCTGTTGAACCTTTTTTTTAATTTAAAGTTGAACTTTAAATAAAATATTAAATTATATAAAATAAAATATTGTTTCATTTTGTTGGAGCACTTAAAATGTAAGATATCAGGATGTCATTCAGCTTTGCTTACTGGCCAAGTACCTCGCTTGCTTAACGCTGGTCTGTGGTTACAATACAGACCCAGTGGACTATATGAACTAGTTAGTTACTGTGATTCTATAAATGTTCTGATGGTATAAGAACTGTCTACAGTGACTGTGTTTAACTAAAAGTTCAGATGGATAATGCTTGATATAAATCTAAATTGAAGGTAAGAAAAGCTTCAAAGATCATGGTCACCGGATGCTGTTAATCTGGCTTCATGGAGTGCTCGTAGCTGGAGAAAACCCTACCAAAGGCCTCTATGAGGGGTTGGTGGAAATCTCCCGGACAGATTTGGCAGGTGAGCTAATCAGGGAGGTCACTTCCTTTCACTGGTCAGACTATTTGTCAGTTTTAACAGTCATACAATATTAGTTAACAATATTTCTCCACAGAAAGACCAATAATGCCGTAAGACTGTTTTTCTGTTTGTTCACTGGAATGTGTCTACTTTTTTTTCTTTTCTCTGTTTTCCTCTTCTGGTTTGTTATCCAGAGTTCATCCGACAGAAGGCAAACTCCCAGACCAGCTCTCCTAAAATGTGCTGCGTAATGTGACGGCAACAAGTTTATGCTTATCATCGAGCTATTGTGTTAGCTTTGTTAAAACTTTCTTTATTTAAAGAAATAAAAATGTTATTTTCTATAAATAAAATTACATGATTTGAATTGTGAGTCACATAATGGTTTACATTTTTTAATGAAAGATAGGTGTGTAGCAGCCAGGGGAAAGTTGCTCTCTATTTATTTCTTTTTTTTTTGCCGTGCAATTTTGTCAGGTTTTCTCTACTGCAGCACTTGAACTGTGTTTACCTAGAAGGGCTGTAACAACAGCCTTGCACTGCTGCAGATTTCCATGTGCTGCATCCCATGCCAGTTATCCACACACAAAGAAAGGACAAGACAAGCTGCCCCTAACCTACCCAAAATGCCCCACGCCTGCTGCTTAGGTGTGGGATTTTGCTTCCTCCAAAGGTCCTTGAGGTTCCTGAGATTCCCTAAAGCGCAGATCGTACCTCCCAACATGGGCCAGCTCGCTCCACATGATAGTGCATCCGAGGAGGCGTGGACCCCCCTGCGGAGGCGTGGACCCCCCCTGCGCATGGAGAGACCAAACCATGAAACTGGCGACTCCGGGCACTGGTGCTCCATACTCCTTGCAGGCCCCCTGCATCCCAGACCCCAAACCCCAAGACCCTCACACCAACACTAGTTCACTGGATCTAAGACAGAGCCCAGCTCCTAACAAAAAGCGCCCCTCACAATGATGCTTTACAACACTGCATCTGATGTTTTGTGTTGCACTGGATGGATGCAGCTGCTTGGCCATATAAACCCATTCCATGAAGCCCTCTATGCACTGTTGTCGAGCTAATCTGTAGGCCACATGAAGTTAATATTTGCCTCTCTGCCCTTTGTCCTCCCCTCAAACTGGCTGTCACTCCCTAAGCCGTGGTCTGCTGGAGGTTTCTTCCTGTTAAAATGGAGTTCTTCCTCCACACTGACTCCAGGTGCTTGTTAACAGGGGCTCATCTTACTGTTGGGGTTTATTGTAGGGTCTTTATCTTAAACATAAAGCACCATGAGGCGACTGTTGTTTGGATTTGGTACTGTATAAACAAAATTAAAGTGACAGTCCAAAATAAAGTCATTTTAATGAAATTCTTATTTACTCATTGTGAATAAAGTACAGCAGTACATAACACATTTGATTGATGATTGGTGGTTGATTTATTTAAACTAATATAATCATCCTGCTGCAACCAGGTTTCTGTAAGTCAGAGTAAATCAATTTGTTGATCAATTATTAATTCTTGTACTAACAGAGAGAGCAAACCCCAAGTTAGCAGTTCAGTCAACAGTAAAGCAACATGGAGCGAAGGCGGTGTGCATTTCACTTACTCTTTTGACTGGCCTTACTCTTACTTTGAGGAGAGTAATACTGGGAAAATAATATTGTTTTTCTCACTGAAAGCCATTTCCACTCTGTTTGACTGTTACTTAAGTAGATTAACCTTTGGTTTTATATCTTTTTGTCAGGAAAATACTAGTACAAGACTGAGTTCATATCTTTACTTGTTAAATGTGTATTTTTGACCTGTAGACTTGTAGGATTTGTGGAATAAAGAAACAAACTTACTAGAAATGAAAATGAACGTTTATTTTTGTTCATTTTTTAGTATTTCATACAGCTGACTAGCAATTACACAAGCGTGATTGGGATTAAGTCAACGGACAGGTGAAAAGTATAGACAATGATACATTTTCATTTCTCATTTTAAACAAAGCTATTTCAGGCAAATTTGAAAAGCATAAAATTCAAGCTGCATCAATCTCTCCCATCTCTTGGTTGTCTGTGGAAACAGAAAGAAGATGTTACACATATGTAGTATCTGCACAAAAAAATCACAAACACAGGCTGTAAATTGAGGAGATGTGTTCGTCTGGTGTTCTGGTTTATATGCCTTTCACTCATCCCAGCTACATGCTTCTGACCCTGATCAATTAAAATATATGACATTTCATTGTTTTTTGTTTTAAACCAAATGTTTCCACTAAAGTTATCCTGACAAAGCTTTAATTGGTAAAATAAATGTATAGGAACATGATTTTCTATTATAATGAAGTAAACAAAATTCGAAAACATCCGAGCTTATTTACTTACTTTTTCTAGAACAACTTGTTCCTTTGCACAGGTATGGGCACATTTGAGCCTGTCAAACAACAAACAGAGAGAAATCTTTAAACGCTGCTGCATTTCTTTAAGACACCACATGAACATCTGAGTTTGATGAACAGTTTGATGTACTATATCTATGTTGGTGTTTACTAGTCTCCATGATTGTTCTGTGAAACTAGTGGAGGTAGAAAAGTAAGCCGGGGGCTGAGCAGATAGGTTGAAAGAATTTAAGGTCTTCAGCACACAAAGCAGATAATTAAATAAGCATGCTCTCATGGTTATGATATTCTGAAGCATATTATTATCTATAGACAATAATACCAAACAGAAATTGCTTCCTCTTCCCTCCATTTTGCATCACCCAATGTCAGTTTTGTGTACATATTTGATCTTCAAACACGTTTTACCCCAGTGACGTTGGTTTTTCTGCTTGTTTGTTAACAGGATTCCAGGTTTTTGTGCTTGTCCCAACTTTTTCTATTTATATAATTATTATTTGAGGAGGAGACAGCTTCATAGTACAGGTACATTTTGTTTGAATTTTGAAAACCTCTCAACCTTTAAGCACAAATGGGTGCAGTAGTAGGTTTGGAAACTAAAGGTGGTGCAGAAAAACGGCAAGTAGACTGGCACTTATACAGTGTTTTTGTGCTCTAATTGAGCACTCAAAATTCTTATTAGCCAGTCGCACAAACATTCATGTAAATGCTCTTTCTTATACTTAAGTACCAGACACACATTTGCACAAATTTATCAATAGCGACTCAGAGTTCAGTATCTTGCTCAAGGTCATTTCAAAATACTTCTTGGTGTTGTCTCAGTCTGGAGTATCACTTCCTGTTCTATCTTACAGTGGTATTTTTGCATTGCTTATCTGTGTAGCCAATTTAATTAAAAACTTATAGATAACGTCTTATTTCATAGTGTAATCTTCCTGCGCTTTATCCAAAGCACACTCTGTTGAATCACCCACTAATTATATTTACAGTGTTCAGTCACTGTGTCTTTAGGGATTCGCTAGCTTAGCATTAGCTCTTCACCTGTCTCTCCTACTCTTTCCTGCTCAGATGTTTAGTTACCCCTTGGCCTACTTTACTAATAACTATACTTGTTATAAATGTAGCTTGTTTGTAGCTCCGGAGGCCCCGTCAGTTCTCTTCCATCGGATTTTCCCGAGCAGTTGGGAAAACATGATTGCTGAGTGATGGTGAGGAGGAAGCGTAGTCCTAAATAGAAGCCCCCGGTACACTACCAACCCAACCATGTGTTGAAGCATTTTTCCCCACATGGCGACACACCTGGAACATCTATACATCCATCCATTTTCTTCAGATTCTCTGGGGCCGGGTAGCAACCTAAGCAGAAAAGCCCAGACCTCCCTCTCCCTAGCTCAGGGGTGGGCAACTCCAGGCTTCGAGGGCCGGTGTCCCTGCAGGTTTTAGATGTGTCCTCGAACCAACACAGCTGATTTAAACGGCTAAATTAGCTCCTCAACCTGTCCTGAAGTTCTTCAGAGGCCTGGTAATGAACTAATCATGTGATTCAGGTGTGTTGACCCAAGGTGAGATCTAAAACCTGCAGGGACACCGGCCCTCGTGGACTGAGAATGCCCACCCCTGCCCTAGCTGCCTCCTCCAGCTTGTCCAGGGGAACACCAAGGAGTTCCCATACCACCCAAGAGATATTATCTAGAGTTGGATGTCTCGAGACTGGTCTTGGTCTCGAGACCACTTTTACGTGGTCTTGGTCTCGACTGACTTTGGTCTCGGTCTTGGTCTCGCTGTTTCGGTCTTGCATTCTCAAATCGACATAGTGTTCGGGAGATTTGGAGTCAACCATCAGCGGAGCGGGGGGGTGGCTTACTGGGCTTAAGCCCGGGTCATTTTTTCAGAAGCATGGGGTCTTTTGGAGTGTAATTTGTTAGTTAGATGCCTGACTGACAACTGTATAAAACAAAAACAACACACAAAGCTAGAGATGGACCGATCCGATATTACGTATCGGTATCGGTCCGATACTGACCTAAATTACTGGATCGGATATCGGAGAAAAATAAAAAATGTAATCCGATCCATTAAATATCACGAAAGCACCTCACAAAACTTGCAACGTGCCGTAACTCACCTCAGAACGTTAGCACGTCGGAGCAGTATGCATCACGTGATAGAGCAGCTGTGGCATGCCGGACCTGTCGGTGGTCTGGATAGCATGTGGAGCTTCGCTAGCAACCTGGCATTTCATCTCCGACAAAGTTATCCCCGAGAGAAGTAAAGCAAGTGTGTAAGTCCATCTCTGAATGTTTGTAAAGCATTCCCACGTTAAGCTTAACAAGCGACTGCCTCTCGCTCTCGCTGCTACTTCAGTCATGAAACTGCTTAATGATCAGCTGATCGGCTTTTCTGTCGGGAGTCCGTCTCTCTGGTTTGTTTTTGGCCCACTTTGCACCAGAAAGAGGAAACCAGGGGCTGAACAACAGCAGCACGTTTAAGCTTGATCAGCTGTTGTTAGAATGTATTTAATATTACTTTCTACTCGAGGATCTTTTTCTACGTAGCTGACGCTGGTAACTGTGCAGGGGCGGATCTAGCAAAGTTTAGCCAGGGGGGCCGATAGGGCATTAACAGGGAAAAGGGGGCACAAAGACATACTTTTCTTTCTTATTCTCATTTAAAATGTATAACTTTTAATAAATAATTATCTGACACCCAAAGTTTTAATTTGATGTAAAATGAATAGAAGTCCATTACTGTATATAGTGACTATTAAGTCTATTATAACCTAGTAAGCTATAGTACTTTTTACTTTGGGAAGGTACCATCTGTGCAGTCTGCAATTTTGTTGAAGAAAGATGTTGAATCTATTTAATATTTCTTGAAAAATAATTGATTTCTGTGCATTTTTTTTCACACTGCATCAAATTAAGGTTGATTACGTCGATTAAGCATCATGAGGTGGAGCGTGAGGGGTGGTTCCCTATTTTTTATTTATTTATTTTTGTTGTTGCTGGGAGTTGGAACCCTATTAGTTAGGTTGCTTAATATTTACGCTAAGTACTCTTTAAAATACCAGAATAGGGAGGATGGTGTAGGTCTAAGTTTATTAGATTGATCAGTATTGCTGAACTATGAAACATTTTTTTTGTATACAGGTATAACAGAATAGCTTTAGTGTAGTTGTTGTTTTAAACTTGAGTATGAACTTGCAGACTTGCAAAATGCAGCAAGATATTTTAAAAAACAGTTTTGTTGATTAAAAAACACTATATCGGATTCATATCGGTATCGGCAGATATCCAAATTTATGATATCGGTATCGGACATAAAAAAGTGGTATCGTGCCATCTCTACACGAAGCACAGAGCGCACCGTCGTAAATTCCCCCTAATTTTGATATGATCCGAGCTCAGGCACTAGGCGACTGAGCACAGCACACATGTGAGCGAGAAGCTGCTGCCTGCGAGTTTGCTGCAGACAGAGGAGAGCTTAAGTTTGACCAGGTACCAAAGCAAATCATTCATACTGAACTAATAATGTAAATATGACGGTGTATCACAAAAGATTGATATCAAACTGATCACTTGGTTGCGTTACTTGCTCTTCGAGTGAATCAACAAATAGACAAATAAAAAGCTGAACAGCAACGCTGATTTTTTAGAGTCTTAGCTTTCATTTCATATTTTCAGTTGTTTCCCTCCACGGCTAAACAAACCCTCTCACTCGGTTTCAGTTGTGTACTGATGAACACAACAATGGACATAAGGAGCTTCTTTCAAAGAAAAAACTCTGGTAGATGTTATTTTATATATTATGCTTTGGATGTTGTTCAGTATATCTATGCAAAACAAGAGGGATTTCAATACACAGCAGTATATTCACAGTTGAAACCAGATGTTTACACTTTATGGAAAAAACATAAAAACTTTTTTTTACTGTTAAACATCAGTTTAGAGTAAACTTCTGTTTTAGATAAATAAATATTGAAATATCTTTCGAATTAGTTAAATGTCAGAATAAAGAGAGACAGAGCTTCTATTTTTATCACTTTCATCAAATGTAGGAGTACATATACACTAAGTTTATTGTTAAATAATAAGAAACTCCAGACGATTCCATTCTGAGCTGAAGAAGCTTCTGATTGGTTCGTAGAGTCCATGTGAGTAAACTGGTGGCACAGCTGTGGATGCATATAAGGCAAAACACAGAGCCTGTTTCTGTGACATGGGAACATCAAGAGATGTCAACCAAAACACCAGGAACAGAATTGTGGAGCTCCATAAGTGTGGCTCAGTTTGAATACAATTTGGTGCCATTTGCAATTAAGAAATACAGACAGTTTGATGCAGCCCCGACTTTGTTCTGCCTTGCTGCTTAATTAAAAAAATAGTTTAAGGTGTCCTGCATATGTGATTTTTTTTTCCTATATGAAGTCATTCTTTTTTGAACAAAACTCAAAATAGAGCCTGATAATCTTTCAGTCATTTCTACCCTCACCTAATTTCCTTAAATTCCTGTGTGAGAGCTGCTCGGCTCTCACACAGGGGCTCAGCTATGCTCCAATCCCTCCATACTGCGGCCAATCACATGCGAGGATATAGGATAATATCATTATGTGAAAAACAGAGAGGGTGAGAGACGCGACAGTCACGTGGAGCGTGCGTCTGTCCTCTCAGTGAGTAAGATAGTGGACAGCGGTGAGGAGGGCTGTGTGAAAGCAAAAACACATAAATATGCCTGACACCCGTAAACGAAACAGCATCTGGCTGCAGTTTAAAGACTTTTTTTGTCTCGGTCTTTGTCTCATCTTAACTTGGTTATTTCTTGGTCTCGGATTAGGCGGTCTTGACTACAAGTGTAATATTATCTCACCAGTGGGTCTACTCCAGGGCTTGTCCCAGTGGGACATGCCCAGAACACCTCACCCAGGAGGCATCCTTGTCAGATGCCCGAACAACCTCAACTGGCTTCGTCCGATGTGGAGGAGCAGCGGCTCTACTCTGAACCCCTCCCGGATGGCTGAAATCCTCACCCCATCTCTAGGGTAGAGGGCAGCCACCCTTTGGAGGAAGCTCATTTCTGACGCTTGTATCCACAATCTCATTCTTTCGGTCACTACCCAAAGCTCGTGACCACAGGTGAGAGCAGGGACATAAATCCACCAGTAAATCGAGAGCCTCAGACTTGGATGTTCTGACTTCCTGTCTGTTCACACTCTGGTGCTAACCACTCCAAACAAAATCAAACAAAATTGGTGTCAATCAATTGTGCTACATTTCTGCTGGTTTGTGCTACAAAAATTTTCGTTTGTGCCGCTATCATTTTAAAGATATTATCTAAAGTTTTTAGAGAACTCACACATGCACTGATAAACACAGTCCCACCCACATTCCAAGGATTCCCTCTATAAACCACCACTGTGCAATAACTATTTATATGTAAATACTGTCCAATACTGTCCAAGTGCTGCAGAAACTAAAACTCACTTCCTGCAACCTCCATCCGGTCGAAGCAGATGGCTGCCATGACCTCTGTTTACTTGTTTATAAGACAGGAGGGAGGTCTTTACCTTACAATATAAAGTGCTTTGAGGCAACTGTTGTTGTGATTTGACGCTATAAAAATAAAATTGAATTAAACTAATTGAATTTAGAGTGGAGTAGCCAAGAACTGAACCACTGACCTTCCAACTGTTAATCCAGCTTCCTTTTTTCTTTATAAAAAAGGAAAGAAAAAGAAACGAAAAGAAACGAGGTACATACTGCAGGTATAAAGGCGATTCACTCGAAGGATGTCATTGGCACTCATCTCTGTAGCTCTGCCAATGGCTACATTCTCATCGGGTATGGGAACGATGGTTGGCTCCCTGTCTCTTGAGAAGGCAAACCTGGGGTGCAAACACACAGTAGTAAGGCAAATTGTGATTGTAGTCTCAAACAAGTGTCATTATAACAACTACAAAGAGAAGGCTAAAAACATGAAATTATAATATGGGCTTCAGCTTGAGCAATGCAGCAGGGAAAGGTCAGTCAAGAGGATTATCTACCTAATTATTACCTAATTGACTCTGCCAAACAGAGTCCTTATTGCCATTTCAGACATTTAACAGAATGGGATATAAATGTTTCAAGGTTTATCATCTGCCCAAAAAGAGCCCAAAGGCAAAGTCCTGCACGCCATTATTGTCCATCATGTAGCATTTGCTCGTTAGGCAGCAAGCTAGCACTCTGTGACGAGCTAATGTGGCTTTTGTCTATAAATGTGTGCGTTGTAGGCAGCTGCAATATTATTACTGATAATAAAATTATCATCATTATTATTGTTATTATTATTATTGTTATAGCACTCAATGTGTAAACTGTTTCATTGGTTACCACAGCTTTATACTGGTTTGAATTACTGGTTTTCTCAATGGCCAGTGTGGTAAGAGAAGTTGATTACAACACACATGTACACAGGATGTAGAAAATTAAAATCTTGAAAATGAAAGGACTGAAAACAGATAAAACTGTGTCAAATAAAACTGTGTTATTATGACATAATTTTTAAATAAATATACATTTGAAGCATGTTCAGGGAGTGAACTGATATCTTACCTTCCATAGTGCATAACAGAGTTGTAGTCATAGGGAGTATCAAGGTTCCTTGTGTTGATTTTCCTAAAGTTATGCTCCATCCCTGTGGGGGTTCAAACAACTCAGTCAATGTTTGTCTCTTACTCCAGGCTGAGCATTAAAATGTCACAAAAGTTCAGTTCACCCTACAGCTGTGTGAGAGCACCTGGGTAACTTTTTTCCTTTGCACAAAAACAAAGAAATCTATTGATTTGTGTCCATGGACACAAGAGCTTTCCAGCTTTAAAGAGAGAGCTCTCCATATGGACATGGGAGGGCTGGGACAGTTGTAAGTCATTTCACCTTGCGCTTCCACATAGTGACTTGTGCATTTATTTTGATGCTACTTTTACACTTAAGAGGTGTGACTTCTTTTGCTGCTGACTTCCATTTTGAATAATGTTTGCCTATGTTAACCCTTTCACGCATGGTGGTTGCTACAGTTTACAGCTATTTAAAGGCTGTGTTCTTGTATTTGTGTCACTGCTGATGGTATACTTGCAAAATAAACCATTACACACTGATGTGTCACACCCACTGGTCGTTTAATGTTACAATAGATGTATGAAATGTTTCATTGTAATTTTATTATTTAACCCTGTCATGCATGAATTATGACAAACTCAATCAGGATTTATTTGTGTTCATCTTTTCATGCCTAAAGATGAATACAAATACTTAAGAAAATAAATCCTGATTGAGTTTGTCATAATTCATGCATGACAGGGTTAATATACAAAAACTACTCAGGTTTGGACAATAAAATTACTTGGTTAACTTTAATACTTTTTGTTAATATTCAATTCAATTTTATTTATACAGCACCAAAGCATAACAAGGCACTTTATATTGAAAGGTAGACCCTCCAATAATACATACAGAGAAAAACCCAACAATCATATGACCCCCTTTGAGCAAGCACTCTGGCGACAGTGGCTCAGGGAGGGGCGCCATCCGCCGTGACAGGTTGGGGTGAGTGAAGGAATGCAGGTCAAAAGACTAATATACAACACATATCCATCCATCCATTCGCGTCCACTTATCCTTTTCAGGGTCGCGGGGGGCGCTGGGGCCTATCCCAGCTGTCATAGGGCGAGAGGCGGGGTACACCCTGGACAGGTCGCCAGTCTGTCGCAGGGCCAACACACAGGGACAGACAACCATTCACACTCACATTCACACCTAGTGGCAATTTTGGATTATCCAATTAACCTATCCCCTCAAGCTGCATGTCTTTGGACGGTGGGAGGAAGCCGGAGTACCCGGAGAGAACCCACGCAAACACGGGGAGAACATGCAAACTCCACACAGAAAGACCCCGGCCTGATGGTGGAATTGAACTCAGGACCTTCTTGCTGTGCGGCAGCAGTGCTAACCATCGTGCCACCGTGCTGCACACACATATACATACATCTTTTTTTGAAAAGCACAGAGGAACAAAACATTCTTCCAATTCAAATAGATTAGTCTCAAACTTATAAATAAATTTAATAAATAAATAAAAGAATTCCACAGACAGATTTGATTATTGTGAATGTTTCACATTTTGCCCTACATTGTTTGTACTTTGGGTTGTTTGAAATATTCTAAAAAAACATGATTATTGCTCTACTGTTGGTAAATGAACTGTCATTTATGTAGAAGTTTTTTTTGTCATCCTGACCACTTAAAGATTTTTTCTGACTGTTGTTTCTGGCTGTTGTTTGTCATGTGACCCACCTGGGATGACGTTCTCTAGCAAGATGCGTACATGTTGGTCTCTGTCTGAACGCGTCTGTTCATGGTCGAAGCCCAGGGCATGGAGCACCTCGTGTTGGACTATCTGGTGGAAAACACAGCCCTGGCGACTCAGTGACACTATCTGGCCACCCCCACGACGCCCAACAAAAGAGTAACACCTGAAAAAGAGCGGTAAATAAAAATTTTATGACAAACCAGTAAAACAGCTTCCTCACTCAGAACATCCTGCGTTAGATGAAAAGTGTGCCTGTAGAATTCAAGTATAAATGCCTACTTTGTGTTGGACTTACCCATCACGAGACTGAATGTCCAGAAAGTCTCTTTCTCCGCTCTGGGGCCTAAAGCTGACGCACGTGGCTGCTTCAAATGACCTCAGACCTTGCTCGATGACGTTACGTTCCCTGCGGGCTTCACAGAAAAACATGTATTGTGGTTCTAGTTTGTTGTGGCATTATATTCAACTAAGACTGAGCACAATGCTGCTACTCCTGAGCAACTGCTTACTACTTACACTGGCCTATAAATCAATCAAATCTATGTTACTGCCTCAAAATCAGCTGATGTTTTTGTACAACTTTAATGAATTTATAGAAAGCATAAAATATTCTTCATTATGTTGGCTTGAAGCTTGTAAAGATTGGTCATAACATTGAACTGCTCCCCCCCAGTATCTTTGATGTGGCATAGCTAACAGAAATTTTCAGGGTAAAATACATCTGTCCCATTTTATCTACATATCTTAACTATAACTAACTTTGAGTGTTATTATATTGGGATATATCATAGGTTCAATAACAAGACACCCCCAGTGTAATGTCTGTGGCACTCTGGATGCTTTGTCAGGTAATTCCCTGGAGAAAACTTGTCAAACTTGCCAAAAAAAATAAATAAATTTTTTTTGATTGTGACACTGGAAGAAGGTGTAAATTTTATTTGTAGTTTCCTCTAACTAGTTCCTGCACTTTTGAATTAAAGAGCACCTCTTGGGTTGGATTGAGCCAAAAGCACAATGGAAGGAAAAAGGCATTAGAACCGAGAAAACAGCAATTTCATCTGCAACATTAAGGTCTTCAAAATTGCGACTGAATATCTTGTATCAGTCTCCATGCTAAGCTTTGGCAAAGCTTTATATATAATTTTATATTACATCTATCTGATACAGATTGATGTATATTTAGGTTGTTTTTTTTTATATATCGGAGGAAATTTATGTGTAACTGACTAATTCCTTTTTTAATAAACTGTCCTTTTCAGTTTCCTTGGTAGTATTTTTAAACTCTTTGTATTCTCTGTACACAAAAACCTTTCTGTATGTCATTAAAATACTTGTTTAGTGTTTAGTCTTTTGACCAAACAGCTGTATTTGAAGCCCTGAGATGAGAACCCGTTGATTTCTCTTTGTATTTAGAGGACACTAAAATGTGGAATCTCAGAGGGAAAAGGTTTGGGAAGCAGCTTTGCCCACTAATGGAAAAAACAAACAAACCCCAAAACAAACCCTACAGACGGAGAAAATCATTCTAATAGTTTTCAGTTAAACCTGAAAAATTAGCAGAAAGCTCAATAAAAAGGAATGTTTCCATGTATCTAGACTTACAGTACTGGTCGGAGATTCGATAAGGTACAACAACTCTGCCATTGTTTTTAGGCCACAAACAGCCTCGAGCCGTACACGGATCAGCGTTCTGTAGACCTGTTGGCACTGCTATGTCTCCAAATATGACCAGAGGTTCATCCAAGTTCTTTCCTGTAAAGTATGGAAAGAAAAACATATTTTCCGTGTACTTTCGATGGTTTCATTAACACATCAACTCAGTTTTTAAGGTTAGCCCCTGGATGTTGTTACTAAAGCTGTATATTTACTACTGATGAATAGGAACTGAAGTGAAGTTGAACATACCAAGATTAGCATTAGCCTTCTCCAGCAGTGTCGAGATACTGAAATCATCACCCTCAGTGTTGTTTCCTGTTCAATATGAAGCACATATGTTTGACTGTTCTATAAGGACAAGGTCACATGTTACAACATCACAAAGACATGTCAAGGAGTCAGGCAAATCCAATATGGACCAATTATAATAAATAAATAAATGAATACAAATCAACATGAATAAGAGCATATCTCATAGTGTGATGACATACAAGTGCTAAATGTAAAAAATAGCAAAATCTTACCGGAGTTTTCAACACTTTTTTTAAAAGGTGCCTGTAATAAGATAAAAGGGTTTATAAAGACTAGTATTTGATTTGTTTGCAAGTTCAAAAATGCTTGAAGATTAAAATTGCAAATTCCAATTTATACAATAAATTAATAAAATGAAAAACAGAAGTATTCTCTTTGTGTTCTTATGTTTTGTTTTGAAGAAAGCTTGTATTCCATTTTAACAAAATAAAACATCTTGGTCAAATCAGAGAGGAAATCTACGTCTGCATACTTAACTACAACGCTTACCTCTATAACAAAAGTGTGGGCGAAGCACAAGAACACGCTGAGCACAGCCGCCTGGAGGATCATGGCTGGTTACTGAAGAAGAGCAGCCGACTGAGAAAATACCTGCTGAAAACACAAGTGTTCGGCTTATATAGTTAGAAAGGCCAGCTGAATTCTGTCCTAATATGGCATGCTGTTCAACCAGTACTCATTACTCAACTGAAAATGACAGTTGTTACTTAAACACGTCTGTTTCAACATATTATGAAATTAGACAAAAAGGCTGTTGCTGTCTTTATATTATGTCACAGTCCAAATATTATAGTTACCATCAATGTATTTAAATCTGTCAAACATGGTGGAGGAGTGTTATGGCACAGGCATGTATGTGCGGCTGTTAGTGGCACGGGGTCAGTGTTCACTGAAGATGTGGTTGCTGATAGAAGTTATAGGGTGAATTCTTAAGTTTACAGCCTTATACTCTGCTAACATTTAGCCAACTGCTTCAAAACTCTCCTAGTGACTAACCAGAGCATGCTGTTCATTTTCTGAAGATGAAATTGGAACAGCCTGAAGACAATCTCAGGACAAAAACCAACCTCCCAGGCTGCAGGAGACTTGGGGTGGGTGAATGACCTAAATAAATATTTTAATAGGTTTGATCAAATGCCCACCACAGCATCGTCCCCCCTGCTGCAATCTCCTTCATCTTCAGGGACCGCCTGTCCTTCATCTCAGGACTTCACACCCACCCCAGGCTTCTGTGGACTCCAACATACACACCCCTCCCCCAAAATCCACTCTTTCTATCTCAGCACTTCAAGTGAGGAATGAGCTTCGCAAGATCAAGGTGCAGAAGGCTGCAGGTCCAGATGGCGTCAGCTCCAGGCTCCTGAGATGCTGTGCAGATGAACTGTGTGGCATCCTAGGATATCTGTTCAACCTGAGCCTGTCACTGGGGAAAGTACCACAGCTGTGGAAGACCTCCTGTGGTACCGGTACCAAAGACCTCCCGTCCCAAGGACCTCAGCAGCTACAGGCCGGTAGCCCTGACATCGCATCTGATGAAGACCCTCGAGAGGTTGGTTCTAAACCATCTGCGCTCCCTGGTGAGGTCTTCATTGGATCCGCTGCAGTTTGCTTACCAGCCTGGCATCGGGGTGGAGGACGCCATCATCTACCTCCTGCACCGAGCTCTGACTCACCTGGAGAAGCCTGGAAGCTCTGTGAGGCTCATGTTCTTTGATTTCTCCAGTGCTTTCAACACCATCCAGCCACGACTTCTGAGAGACAGGCTGGAGCTATTGGGAGTGGACCACCACATGTCCCAGTGGATACTGGACTACCTCACAGGACGTCCACAGTATGTGAACATCCAGGGAGTGGACATTGAGATAGTGGACTCTTATAGGTACCTGGGTGTTCACCTGAGTAATAAACTGGACTGGAGCCACAAGTGTTGTGCCCTTCCTGTAAAGAGCGTCAGTGTGATGCTCTTTACAGGAAGGGTCAGAGCAGACGCTACCTGCTGAGGCGGCTGAGGTCATTTGGAGTCCAGGGAGCGCTTTTAAAGACCTTCTATGACTCTGTGGTGGCATCTGTCATTTTTTACAGTGTGGTTTGTTGGAGCAGCAGTTTATCTGCAGCTGAGAGGAAGAGGTTGGATAAACTCATGAGGAAGGCCAGCTGTGTTCTGGGATGCACCCTGGACCCAGTGCAGGTGGTGGGAGACAGAAGGACTGTGGCCAAAATAGCATCTCTGATGGACAGAGTCTCCCAGCCCATGCATGTAGATGTTGCTGCAGAGCTGCTTCAGTGACAGGCTGCTGCATCCTCGATGCATGAAGGAGCGTTTCTGCAGCTCCTTCCTCCCTGCAGCTGTCAGACTGTACAATCAGAACTGCTCCCAACAAACACAGATGTTCACATCTGCGCTGTAACTGCAATAAGTTAATTAACCGATTCGCAGTACAACCTGGTTTGCCTCTTATCTGTAGTTATTTTTATTTTATTTAATAACTGTACAGTACTCTCTGTATATAGTAACCACTGTCCTTAATGTAAATATGTAAGAAAAATTGTGTATGTTTCTGTCCTGTGTACTGTTTGTTTGTATATGTGTCTTTTTGGCCGCTGTTACAACCAAATTTCCCCTTGTGGGACAATTAAAGGATTATTCTATTCTGTTCTATTCTAAATTGGAGGTGTCTGCAATAAAGGCACTGACATTTTCATTGGAGTAATGAAAAAAATCAGATTTTTCCTGTTGCTTTTGAGTCTCTGCTCATTTCAGAGACTGCCATTCCTAAACAGTCAACGCAAATGTTTTGTTAAACCCCTTAAATTAAAGTCTTTGCTTCAGTCACATCTTGATTGTTTAATTTAAACTACAAAGTGGTGATGTACTGAGGTATAAGTACAAAAACTGCCCACTGATGAAATTCTTCTGAGGGCAAAACTTGCAAAAGCCAATTTTGTGTTTATATACTTCTCCAAATTGTGGGCACAATTGCATTGTGTCCTGTTTACACATAGTTTTGCAAAAGCAGAAGCAGTGAATATGAGAAAACAGCCATTGCATGCACTACGAATCAGTACACTAAAAAAAAAAAAGATCCTTTGAATTAATTAAATTTTATCCTGCCACCATATTTCCATCTAAAATTTTAAGTTTGCTGCAGGTGTCTCGATTAGTTCAATGAACATGGCATTAACATGGCACGCTCACCAGTTAAATTTCATTTGGTTATGTAGCTTTAATTTATTAACCTTTCATTGAGTCCAAATATTTGGTTTTAGAAAATCTGTCAAGATTTGTGTTAATTTACTGAGCATCAGTGAAAAATACATCAAAGCGAAAACTATATCAACTATTATGTACTTTGTGTCAGTGTCAGTCTTATTAAATGAATTATTAAACAGAAAACATGATGAATATCAATGTTGTTTCGATTATATTCCTTTACTTAGATATCAAAGTTTACCAAAGATAAAGTGCATTATTAATACATCCAAAGAAAAGTAACATTTCTTCTGCAATTGTCCAACATTGTTGTTCGAACTAGTTCTTCCTCTTTCAACCCATTTCTTCAGTTGCTGGTACACCCCACAAACCACAGAATTAACTAAGAGTCATTTTGTGCTGAGGATGTTCAGCACTGTCTTAGATTTGTATCGTTGTATGCTGGTAAAGCAACACTCCTGGCTGTTTCCATTACTGCTGTCTGTGGAGGGGTGAATTTAAGTGCTAAAAGGGGCGAATCAGGATTTGTTAACATGAATATTTCACAGTTCATGAGCACACAAAAACTAGAAAAATGTTGCGTTAGTAAAAGTCACCACATGTAGTATTTTACTCTCCGTTTGGAAAACTTTGTTGAAGCAACCAGTTAAAATCAATATTTGACTCAGTGTCCCACTAAATCTGTTTTAAGCAACACGTAAACGCTAATTTTATTTTTCCTTAACGTCTGCATCATTGCTATACTTTTTTGAATGTTATAAAAATCCCAAGTTAGCCACTTTTATACATAAGCATTTCACGCAGTACTGAAAAATGAAATACATTCATTTTTTACAGCCAATTAAAAAATACAGTTTAAAAATAACTGATGTTTTTATATTTTTTATAACATATTTAATATACCCCAGGCCCAGATGGGCTGCCGACAGAAATTTATAGGGAATTTAAAACTAAACTGCTGTCCCCTCTTTTTGACATGTTTTCGGATTCATTTGAAAAGGGAATCCTTCCGGTCTCATTAAGAGGAGCCCTGATAACTTTACTGCCCAAACCTGGTAAACCGTGCAATAAATGTGGTAACCTAAGACCGATAAGTCTCCTTAATGTGGATCTAAAGATACTTTGCAAAATTTTGGCTCGAAGACTGGAGAGATTTTTACCTGATCTAATTACCTGTGATCAGAATGGGTTTATTGCGGGTAGACAGGGATTTCATAATGTGAGGAGAGTGTTGGATATTCTTCATAGTCAGGAGGGAAAACCGGACACTGCTCTACTATCATTAGATGCCGAAAAGGCCTTTGATAGAGTTGAGTGGCCCTATTTATTTGAAATATTAAAAAGATTTGGCTGTGGGGATAATTTCTGTCGGTGGATTAGACTTTTATATAATGAGCCATATGCTGAAATACTGACAAATGGAATTATATCTAAACCATTTGAAATCAAACGGGGCTGTAGACAAGGGTGCCCTTTGTCCCCTTTATTGTTTATTTTAGCAATCGAACCGTTTGCCATTGTGGTGCGGTCCCATAAGAGCATAACTGGTCTATCAGTAAACCAACAGGAACACAGAATTGCTTTATTTGCAGATGATGTTATTCTCTTCTTGGAAAAGCTGAAGGAGTCTATCCCAGCCTTGTTGGATCTACTACACGTATTTGGACGGATTTCAGGATATAAAGTGAACAAAGAAAAATCTTCACTAATGATACTTAACTCAGAAGAGAGAGAGGGTGCTGGAAATTCTTTCCAATTCAAAATGGTAGACTGTTTTACCTATCTGGGGATTAAGATAGTGCCATGTTTGAGAGACATTGTTGGAGCTAACTACACCCCTATGGTAGACTCAATCACCTCATCCCTAGATAGATGGAAGCCCTTGCCCTTGTCACTTATAGCGAGAATTAATGTTCTTAAGTTAAACATAATGCCCAAACTTTTGTACCTGTTCCAGAACATCCCATTGTCACCCCCTGCTAACTTATTTTCACACCTGAAGACAATTTTTGTACGTTTTTTGTGGAATGATAGACGACCAAGGCTCCGTTTATCACTCTTGTACTTACCGTATGAAAGAGGAGGCCTCAAATGTCCCAATCCACTTTGGTACTATTGGGCAGCCCAATTGAGGACTATGATGTATTATTTTACAGATAAATCCCCCCCGCCTTGGACAAATATGGAAAACAGTTCAGTACCTCTTCCCCTTCCCCAGTACCTATACTCAGCAAAAGTCAAAATGTTGAAAAAAAAGACAAAAAATCCTATAGTCAGAAATATGATTATGATCTGGTATCAGGTTAAAAAGTACCTGGGTGAACCCACCTCTTTCGCACGCTTTAGCCCAATATGGGGTAATCAATTTTTCCCTCCAGGCAGAGCAGACCCTGGTTTTGGGAAGTGGGCTGACAAAGGCTTAAAGACAATAGGGGATCTCGTGGGATCAGAGGGTGAGATTTTGATGTCATTTGAGGAGTTGATTTCCAAGTATGATATCCCATGCAAACACCGATTTAAATATCTACAAGTGAGAAACTTTATTAGATCATCTCAAAATCAGTGTTTGTCAATCCCTCCGCTTTCCACTTTGGAAACAGAAATGAAAAGAGATTGCTTTGGAAAGGGAATAATCTCCAAATTATATAATATGTTAGTAGGGGGTTCCCCTGAATCTTCTTTAGGAAAACTTAATGCCTGGAGGGAAGATTTACAGGAGGACTTATCCTCCGAAGACTGGGAGGAGGCATGTGCTGAAGCACAAACACAAACTACCAATACTCGTCTCAAAGTATTGCAATATAATTGGCTAATGAGGACGTATGTGACTCCAGAAAAGCTTAATAAGTATAATGGTGATATCCCAGACTTGTGTTTCAGGTGTGGAGAGGAGAAAGGGACGTTTTTCCACTGTGTCTGGGAATGCAATAAAGTACAACGGTTTTGGAAAGAGATTAAACAAGCTCTGGATATTATATTGGGTACACAACTAGCTCTTGACCCTAAACTTTTTATTTTAGGGTTATATCCTGATGGACATCTTATGTCTAGAAAGGTAATTACCGCCCTGGACTTATGTCTTTTTTTTTTTTTTTTTTTTTTTTTTTTCCTAAATGACATCAGAAACAGCAGTATGCGACATTACGTGATGGCAGAGCTTCAGTTCATCCTTTGTCATTTTTTTTTTTTTTTTTTTTTTTAATAAATAGGACAGGGGGAATGAATGAGAGAAAGAGGGGGGGAGAAAGAAAGAAAACCAAAGGGGAGAAGAGACGGTGAGAAGGGGGGGGAAGAGAGAGAGAGAAAAAAAAAAAAAAGAACTCCTGGGTCACCTGTATGGAGAAAAAAACAAACAAACAAAAAAAACAAACAGAGGAGACAGCAAACAACAAAGAGTAACATAATAATAGAGAAAACAAAGCACCATCACAATAAACTAGCTAGTCATAGATATCAATATTTACTAAATAATAAACGATATTGTGCAGCACGCAAGATAGACAGCGCACAGTGTGCTTTGAGGCAGCAGCCAAGAAAGCTTTAGTCCGCGTCTGTGAATACCCATGTGTGCATACCTGTGTGGATCAGCATGCTTGCATTCCAAAGGTTTCTCCATGTAATGATCTGCTAGGGAGTGTGGGGGGGGCCACAGCCCCGTCCTCCAGGGTGTGAAGCGGGTATGGAGGAGATCAAAACTCCAGACATCCAGAGGCCCCCAGAACACAAGAGACCATGGAAGACCAACAGAGGGGCAGCCGCGCCACTGTTCCAGTAAGAGCTGAGGAGAGTCCCAGATGAGGGCTCGCCCAGCAGCCGCGGAGCAGAAGCCAGGGGGGGTTGCAGTGACGCGCCCGTGAGCTCCGCCGGCCCCCAGCTGTGCCTGAGTGACCGAGCCCCAGGCCGAGAGGCCGGGGGCACCCCACCTCCAAAGGGGCCCGAGCGAGCCCCAGGCCCCAGGCCCCGACAAGCGGCCGCCAAGGAGTGAGCCGGTGTGTACCCGGACGCCCACCCCCAGACACAAAGAACCACCAACACACCGACACCTGAGGGAGTCCGCCACCGGCAGGGGAAGTGGTGGTGGGTGGAGATAGGCCTCCAAACCTTGGAGGGCCTGAGGTGTCCCCAGAGAGGTGGCGTCTGATACCCAACCTGACATATAGACACAGACATACAGGCACACACAGACACAAACATCCATTCCCACCCTCATGCTCTCATATGCACTTACTCCACACTCAACCAACGTGGAGACAGACATAAAGAGACGCTGTACACACAATCACACTCCCCAAGCGTACTCTACAAACCGGGTCTAGGTACCCTTGCCCCTGGAGGGGGGAATTGCACCCAGACCCAGGTGGTGTTACCCTTTTCCCTGCGGTGGGGAGAGGCAGACCACCCCGACTCCGCAGCAGCAGGGAGGCCCCACACCCCAGACCGCAGTCGGACGGCCAACTCCTCCTACTAGCCCTCCCGCTCCAGCAGACCGCAGAGAATGGGGGTGGGAGAAGACTCCAAACCTCCCTCCACCCGCTCATTGTAGTGTTGATGCATATGTGTTCTAAGGTGCAATTAAAACCCAGGAGGGCATGGAGCTACCTGCCAAGGAGCAGCAGGTAAGTGCATAGTCCCTCCTGCTAGCCCTCAATGACTAAGTGTATTTAAAATTGAGAGGTGGGCAACGATGCCAGGGGTGGGGTATACACCCTGATGGTAAATTGGACTCCGTGATTGTGCCCACCCCCAAGATCCTATATGTATGTGTAATGAGAGTGTGAATAATGTGAATGTCTAAGTTAAGGGATAAAATTGAGGCAGAGGCAGCCAGAAGGGGACGGGGGGGGGGTAGCCTCCTCTGCACCCTGGTGACATACCCCCACTCCAAGGCCCTGCATGTGTGGGTGGTTGTGGAGGAGCGGGAAGAGGGAGGCAGCTGGAGATGGGGAGGGAAGGAAGGGAGGGGCAGGTAACCCCTCCCTGGGGCCAGCTCCCCCGCTGACCCCAGTAGGCACTCCCACCCTCCGCGACCCGCCAGGGAAGGGGGGCCCAGGCCCATCAGACCGGGCCCAGTGCAGTAGCGCCCTCCGGCTCCACAGAGCCCTGGACAGTCCACCCAACCCCAGCACAGAGAAAACTGCACCCACCCCACCATCCACTCATCTTCCAGACTACATAAGACGGTAAACGCCCAGGCTGAGATCTTCCTCCACCTCTCCTGTATCTCCCCCTCCTGCAGAGAGTTCCTGAAGAGAAGAAAGCTCCTGCAAGATGTGACCATCCCCCCCACCAGTTGAAGAGCCCCCCAGGCGGCTCGACGCACCGGCGGCACCCTGCTCCAGGGCCGGGCCCCCATGCACCCACCCGCCCACAACCCCGGCAACACACCAACCAGGACCCAAGCCCCCGAGGCCCGGCCCGGGCCCCAACCCAGAGACGGAGCGCCCCCAGAACCTCACGCCCATCCCGGACCCACCCAGGGGCAGCCAGGTTGCCAGGTCAGTAACCCACGTCCGTCAGCACAGACCCTCCCCTAGCCCCGCTGCACGCAGCCGCGAGGAAACAGTCACCTGAGAGCCAACAGAGCCCCCAACCGGACGTGACCGCTACCCTAACCTAACCCCCCGGGTTGAGCCCCCCAAGGAAGATGTCTCCGGGGAACCCCCCGACGCCCTAAGCCTGTCCCTACCCCCTCACCAATCACAACAGTGAAGGCGGGACCAAACTATGACCCCCCACCCCCACTAGGTGATGGAGCTGATAAAAGGAGTCCAGAGCAATTGATCTAATGTGGTGGCAGAGGCTGTGTCAAGACTAATGTAATCTAATAGATAATTTCTATATTGGTTAGAATTAAGATTGTTTTTATTTTTCCAGTTCATGAGGACTGTTTTCTTGGCTATGCATAGGGCAGTGAAGATCATATGGGCTATATTCTTTTCTGAAGTGACATTATCTAAGCTGCCCAGTAGACACACTAAGGGGGAAGTTGGAATGTTACATTTCAGACACTTTGATAAGTCTTCACATATCTCGCGCCAAAACTTTTGCACTGGTGGACAGAACCAAAGAGCGTGGATGTAATTGTCTGGTGTATTGCCTTGACAGTGTGAGCAGTTGTTGGAAGATGTAAAGCCCATCTTGAACATCCGATGACCTGTATAGTGCACTCTATGTAGTATTTTGTATTGTATTAATTGCAGACTGGGATTTTTAATTAATTTAAAAGTTTTTAAGCAAATCTGAGACCAGAAGTTTTGGTCTAGGTTGACTGATAAATCCGCTTCCCACTTTGCAGTAGGAAGGGATATTGATTCATCTAATTTAGAAAGTGTTCTGTATATTTTAGATAATAATTTGGGGGATTTAAGAGTAAGAAAATGTGCCGCACTTAGTGGTGTTTGTAATTCAACTTGACTGAGGTTAAATTTCTTTTTTACTATGGATTTAATTTGTTGATATTCTAAAAACCTTGTCTTGTTGATCCCATATTGTTCAACTAGTCTGTCAAATGGAATAAATTCTGTTCCCTCTAATATATGTTCTAAGTATTTAATTCCTTTACAACTCCATTCTGGGAAATTAATCATATTATTGTTTTGTAATATGTCAGGGTTATTCCAGATAGGTGTACGTTTGCATGGGATTAATGAAGACTCCGTTATTTTTAGAAACTCCCACCATGCTGTTAGAGAAAAGCTGATGTTGATACTTTTAAAGCATTCATGTCTTTTGATGTTTGAGCTAATAAATGGTAGGTCTGAAATCTCTAGATCCTTGCATAGTGCCTGTTCAACATCTAGCCAGGGCTCAACTAAGAAGGTATGTTTTAACCATTCTGAGATGAACTGAAGCCTGTTGGCTAAGAAGTATTGGTGAAAATTAGGCAGATCTAATCCTCCTCTATCCTTGGTTCTTTGTAGCGTTTTTAAGCTAATACGCGGGGGTTTATCTTTCCAAAGGAATTTGGAAATATATGAATCCAGAGATCTGAACCAATCTTGTGATGGTTTGTTAGGGATCATCAAAAATAAGTAATTTATTTTTGGCAAGATCATCATTTTTATAGTGGCGACCCTTCCCATGAGTGATATGGGTAAAGATTTCCATCTAGTCAGATCGCCTTCTACTTTCTTTAGAAGTGGGATGTGGTTTAGTTTAGTTAAGTCTGAAAGCTTAGGAGAGACATTAATACCTAAATATTTAATATTTCCGGATTGCAGTGGGGCAGAGGAAGAATTATGGAAGGAGCAGTTAATGGGGAGAACTGTAGATTTTGGCCAGTTAATTGAATAATCTGAAACTCTTGAAAACCAGTTTATTAAAGTAATTACCTCAGAGAGGTTGGTTTGTGTGTTTTGCAGAAAAAGCAACACATCATCCGCATAGAGACTGATTTTATGTTCTATGTTCTTACATTTTATGCCCTTAATTGTTGTAGTCTGTCTAAATGCTGCTGCTAGAGGTTCGATAAAAATTGCAAAAAGTGAAGGGGAGAGTGGGCATCCCTGTCTGGTGCCCCTCAGGAGACAGAAGCTGGAGGATGTCTGGTCATTTGTTCTGATACGAGCCGTTGGGGAATTGTATAATATTCTTATCCAGTTTATGAAAGAGTTTCCAAAACCAAATTTGTGTAAAGTTGCGAATAAAAATTTCCAATTAACTCTGTCAAATGCTTTTTCTGCATCTAGAGATAATATTATGGTTTCGATGTTTTTATCGTATGAGTAGTCTATTAAATTAAGTAATCTACGAGTGTTTGTTGAGGAGTGCCGACCTTTTATGAAACCAGTTTGGTCAGGATGAATTAAGAGGGGGGTCATTTTCTCTAATCTTTTTGAGAGAGCTTTGCAGATTATTTTAAGGTCTACATTTAAAAGAGAAATTGGACGATAGCTTGAGGGAAATAAAGGGTCTTTGCCTGGTTTTAGCAGGAGACTAATGTTGGCAGAATTCATATTTGGTGGTAGTCTGCCCTTTTCCTCGATTTCCTGCAACATGCTGTGGAATACTGGTGCCAAAATTGTCCAGAATTCTTTGTAGAATTCTGCAGGGAAGCCGTCTGGACCTGGAGCCTTATTATTGGGCATACTTATCAGAGCTTCCTGGAGTTCACTTGGCGTCAGTGGCGAATCCAGTTCCATTGCTTGACTGTCTAGTAATTTTGGAAGAGTTACGTTGTCAAGAAACAGATCAATTTCATTTTTAGATGGGTTTATTTGTGGTGAGTATAAAGTTTCATAGAAATCCCTAAAAATGTTGTTTATTCTTCCAGGATCATATGTTGTGTTCCCCGATAAATCTTTAGCAGCACATATAGTTATTTTTTATTTATTTATTTTTAGCTGGTTAGCTAGAAGGCTGATTAGCGAACTGAAGGGGATCCAGTAAGACCACATCTGGATCCCCTTCAGTTCGCTTATCAGCCTCGTCTCGGAACAGAGGACGCCATCATCTACCTGCTCAATCGTGTCTACACCCATCTGGACCAGCCGGCGAGCACTGTGAGGGTCATGTTTTTTGACTTTTCCAGTGCTTTCAACACCATCAGGCCGACCCTCCTGGGTGATAAGTTAGCAGCGATGCAGGTGGATGCTTCTCTGGTGTCCTGGATTGTTGATTACCTGACAGGAAGACCACAATATGTACGTCTCCCACAGTGTGTGTCTGACAAGGTGATTAGCAACACAGGGGCACCACAGGGGACTGTCCTCTCCCCCTTCCTCTTCACCCTCTACACCACAGACTTCAGCCACTGCACAGAGACCTGCCATCTTCAGAAGTTTTCTGATGACTCTGCGGTGGTTGGATGCATCAGCAGGGATGATGAGACAGAGTACCGGGCTGTGGTCGACTCCTTTGTCACGTGGTGTGAGCAGAATCATCTGCAGCTCAACGTGGCAAAGACCAAGGAACTGATCGTGGACTTCAGGAAGACCAGGAAACACTTGACCCCTGTTTCAATCCAGGGGGTCAGTGTTGACATTGTGGAGGACTATAAATACCTTGGAGTACACATTGACAATAAACTGGACTGGGCTAAAAACACCACAGCACTTTACAGGAAGGGCCAGAGTCGTCTCTATTTTTTGAGGCGACTGAGGTCCTTCAACATCTGCCAGAAAATGCTGAGGATTTTCTATGAGTCTGTGGTGGCCAGTGCGATCCTCTATGCTGTTGCATGCTGGGGGAGCAGGCTGAGGGTCGCAGATGCCAACAGACTTAATAAACTGATCCGTAAGGCCAGCAATGTTGTGGGGATGGAGCTGGACTCCCTCAAGGTGGTGTCGGAGAGGCGGATGCTGTCCAAGATAAAGACAATGTTGGATAACACCTCCCACCCACTCCATGACATGTTGGTCAGTCACAGGAGCTCGTTCAGTGAGAGACTGAGATTACCGAAAAGCACCACTGAACGACACAGGAAATCATTCCTGCCTGTGGCCATCTCCCTGTACAACGCATCCACTTAACACACTGTTTGCTGCTACAGCTACACATGTTTCTTTTCCAAATATTTATTTATAAGTGACTTATGTATGTATGTATGTATATATATGTATATATTGTACTATTCTTAGTTAGCGTATTGTCTGTCTTGTCTTAATGTTGGTTTAAAATGGAGCACTGTAACAAAAAATAATTTCCCCCAGGGATCAATAAAGTATTCTGATTCTGATTCTGATTCTGATTCTGAAATCGACCTGATTTGTTACTGTGTTCAAAATTCTGCAAGCGAAGTCTTTGTATAAGGAATTGTGATTTTTTATTAATAGTTTCATTTAATTCTAGTTTTGTTTTGCATATTTTGTTCAATGTTTCCTGATCTTGGTGGGACGCGTAGGCTTCTTCTAGTGATTTGATGGTTTTTTCTAATTCCTGAATATTTTTGTTTTCTTCTTTCTTTTTGTGTGATGAGAAAGAAATTATTTTACCTCTCATCACAGCTTTCCCTGCTTCCCATAGAACAGAAGCAGATATTCCGGGAGTGTCATTAAAGTCTAAATATGAAGTCCATTCCTTTTTAAAGTATTTAATAAAGTCTTCATCTTTAAGTAGTGATATATTAAATCTCCAGTTTTTACTTGGCGTAGTATTATTCTTGTGCATTAGTGTTAAAGATACAGGAGCATGATCGCTGACAGCTATAGGATGAATCTCAGTGTCTGAAATGTCGTTCAGCAGTGAGCTGCTGACCAAAAAATAATCCAGACGAGAGTAAGAGTGATGAACATGCGAGAAAAAAGTATATTCCTTACTGGTGGGGTGAAGAGAGCGCCATGCATCGCAAAGACCAAAGTCGTTCATATACTGTTTGATTATATTTGTGGACTGCCAATTACGCTGAGTTCCTGTTGTGTTGAGCCTATCCATTTCTTCATTTAGTCCAAGGTTGAGGTCACCGCCAAGAATGAGTGTGCAATCAAGGTGTTCAGAGAGTGCACTAAAAAAACCGTGGAAGAATGAGGGTTCATCAACATTTGGACCATATATACTAACAATACATAGTTTTTTGTTCAATATTGATAGTTTAATAATTAGAAATCTACCCTCTGGATCTATAACTGTATCGAGTACTGTAAAATTAACATTTTTATGTATTAAAATTGCTACTCCCCCGTTGTCTAGAATTATAACCGGCTGCAAACACGTTAGGAAACTCAGGTGTTTTAAGTTCATTTAAACCTGTGACAGGTTTGTGAGTTTCTTGTAATAAAACAACATCTGCCTGTAGTTTTTTAAGCTGGTTAAATATTTTTAACCTCTTTCCTCTGGTGCCAGCTCCATTTACATTCCATGTGACAAACCTCAGCATGCCCTTAATTGTGCGTGTATGTCTAATGATGTATGCTGGGTGTTTCGTTTAGACAGGTGGAGAGAGTGTGGAAACATCCCTTGTCTACTGCTGGCAAAAAGAGTCATAGCACTCTCGTGGAGGAAGACCAGTAAACCAAAATACATTAACTGGATTAAGGAATTGTCCACAACTTTGCCTATGGAAAAAATTACTTAGATTATCAAGGGGAAACTACCACTTTTTCAAAACATCTGGGGTCCCTTTATGCAATACATGGGAAATGTGGATCTTGGCAGTATGGTGGATGGGGCAGATGGGGTGTAAATGTTGGTGGTCCTCTGCAGTTTCCTAAATTAATCTCTTTTATACTTGATCTTTAATGCTGTGTGAATTGTACATTTGAGTTTGTAACTTTGAACCATGCACAATAGTGTAACCGAGTTGATGTTGAGCAACCCTTGGAAATAGAGAAGCTTATTATTATTATTATTATTATTATTATTATTATTATTATTATTATTAATTTTTTTTTTTTTGGGGGGGGGGGGGGGGTTGTGTTTTCTTTTTCCTTTGTTTGACTAAGTTATTATTTACAGGTCATATAGTTCGTACTTCCACTTAACTGTTGCTCTCTAACACCTTATAAGTGTCTGATTTGCAAGGGAGGGCGATTGACTGTTATACAATAATTTAGCTGCCCTGGATGTCTCCTTTGCTGTGGAAGTACTCCAATTTCTGTATGTAATTCTGAAACGCAATAAAGATATTGTTGGAAAAAAACCAAAAAAAACCAAACATATTTAATATAAATTAAAAACTAAGACGCATAATTGGGTTTGTGAAATCCCATTTCTAAACCTTTAGATTAGCATTTGCAGCTTTGGTGTTTTGAGTCTGGCTGTAACTGCACACTCATTTGCTAAAATCTTGTTAATCACCTGTCATTAGCCAATGATATCCCAGATTATCCTGTTTTCTGCAACATTTTCTGCTGCACTTAATTTCAGTACAAGGGATTCCTTCTGTTGAATCTATTAAAAATGCCAAAAATAACAGTTTGATAGCATAAAGTTGTATTTTTGCTCCAACAAAGAGCTTTTAGCTGAAAACCTGGTACATCTCAGTGTGCAGTGTGTTCTTAAAAAATCAAAGGAAACTGAACAAGTGGAGGATATATGTGCTATAGTTTACAGCAGATGAACAGTATCTCAAAGTCATGTCATTGCCCTTCAGCTGATCCATCGACTATTCACTGAAGCCTCATCAGAAATGGTCTCAGTGGAAGGGTGGCTATCAAGAAGCCATACTTAAGGAATACAAACAGGGAAAAAAGGCTGAGGTATACCACGTTACACAAGAACTGAACTGAAACAGAGTTAACGATAAACACGATTAAAAAAAACAAACACTAAAAACTGATAAAAACCCTGAAAACCATGAATTTCACACCCGAGTCTCAACTCTCGCGGCCCGGTACCAAACGACTCACGGACCAATACATGGCCTGGGGGGTGGGGACTGCTGTTGTAAGCTAAAGACCCTACGGTAATACAATAAAACAATGAGAATCCCAGAAATCATATGGCCCCTATGAGCAAGCGCTTTGGCGACAGTGGACAAAGAACAGGAAGAAACCTCCGGCAGAACCAGGCTCAGGGAGGGGGGTCATCTGCCATGAGCGGTTAGGGGTGAGCGGATGAAGAAAGGACAAAGATGTTGTAAAAGAGAGACAAAAATTAATAATAACTAATAATTAAATGCAGAGAGGTGAATGAACAAAAATGAACATACAGCCAATGAAGAGAAGCCAGCACAGGAGAAATCTGCTCTCTCTTTCTAGTCCCTGTCAGGACTCTTGCTGCAGCATTTTGGATTAGCTGAAGGCTTTTCAGGGAGTTTTTAGGACATCCTGATAATAACGAATTACAGTCGTCCAGCCTGGAAGTAATAAATGCATGAACTAGTTTTGCAGCGTCACTCTGAGACAGGACATTTCTAGTTTTAGAGATACTCAGCTCTTTCTGGGACAGTGGCGCGGCTGCCCCTCTGTTGGTCTTCCATGGTCTCTTGTGCTCTGGGGGCCTCTGGATGTCTGGAGTTTTGATCTCCTCCACACCTGCTTCACGCCCTGGAGGACGGGGCTGTGGCCCCCCCACACCCTCTAGCAGATCATTACATGAAGGAACCTTTTAAAAACAAGCGCGTCCATGCTCACAGGTGTACACACGGGTGATCACACCCACAAACTACACCCTTTTTGGCTCCTACCTCAAAGCACACTGTGTTCTGTTGATCTTATGTGCTGCACAATAATGTTTAACATTTAGTATTTACTGTCATATTCACATATATCATTGTGATGTTGTTTATTATGTTGCTCTTTTTTTTTCGTCTGCTTGTTTTCTTTTTTCTTTCTCAACAGGTGATCCAGGTGATCGATAGATGGATTTTTTGTCTGCTTATTTTGTTGGTGTTTGTTTTTTGCCCCTTATCCCCGTCCCTCTTCTCCGCTGTTTTTCTTTCCCTCTTTCTTTTCCCCAGTCAAGTCTGTCCCGTATTTAGCAAGTGAAAATAAAATAAACAATATAAGGTGAATCAAATAAACCATTATGGCAAGGCTGGGATGGTCCATTTGGTAAAGTAAATCCGTTGGGCATCTTTGTTTGCCTTTAGACAATAATTCTGATGGCAAACGGGACAGGCAAAAGAAAGAAAAAAAGATACTGAGCAACTGGAAGAAAGCAGTCCTACATAATTGTTTAATTTGTGCATTAAAGGACATGTCCTGGTCAAAAATGACTCAAAGGTTCCTCACAGCGTTACTGGAGGCCAAAGTAATGACATCCAGAGTAAGAATCTGGTTAGAGACCAGATTTGTAAGATTTTCAGGGCCGAGTACAATAACCTCAGTTTTAACTAAATTTAGAAGCAGAAAGCTTGAGCACTGGGAGTGCTGACTCCCATCAGGCTTCTTCAATGAAAGTTCAGCTTATCCAAAAAGCTTGGGATTGTTTAAAAATCATGCAACGTGATATCCTTGATTTCTTTTTTACATTCTGTCTCTCACAGTTGACGTATACCCACAAACAAAAAAAATGTCATGGCGACTAAAACAATAGAAAGAAACACTTTCTAACTTAAAATCCCTTAATGGCTCTTAGTTTGGCCCTGATAGCTAACTGATAACAGCAGGATTGCATTTCTGGCTTTGACTCCAACTGTACTTAATGCTGCGACTAATAAAGTTTAATCACTGAAAAACTATTTATTGTTTTCATCTGATCATTTTATAGATTGCACATTTTCCCAACCTCAGTGTAGTTGAACATCTGAGGGCTAAAGTTGCAAAAGCCAGTTTTGTGTTTATCTACTTCTCCAAATTGTGGGCAGAATTGCATTGTGTCCGGTTTACACAAAATCAAAGACCTTGCTTCATTCAGTTATTAGTTTTTATCACTCTCTGGTTCTCTTCTCTCTTCTTTGTTCTGTCTTCCTCTGCTCACCCCAACCGGTTATGGCAGATGGCCCATGTGATACTGTGATGCAGTACATGAATAAATATCCCTAGTTAAGGATACACAAACTCATAGTGGCTAGCAAAAAAACAAGGGTTAAAAAAAAGACGGTAACTAAAATAATACAAAGGCTATCTAACTCCAAACCCCCCATTCAGTTTGGCCCTATTAACTGATGACAGCAGGATTGCATTCTTTGACTCCAACTGAAGTGTAAACACTATGGAAATGCAGTTTAGACTCTATGCATATACATCTCCTTCACCAAGTCCACAGAGACTTAAACAAATCTGTTTTACCAAGGCATTTTCTAAGTACGTTAGCTGACTGCTTTTAGCATTTTTTATTTTATTTACTATTTTATTTATTTATATTTATTTTTATTTTTTATTTAAAACCTTTTTTTTAAATGGAGAATCTGGATCAGGTTGTGGCTGAGGTGGTAGTGGTAGTTATCAGAAGGTTTATGAATTGGCCCAGACTCCTCTCTCAGACTTGTAGTAGGAAGTGCTCTGAGTGCTGTGCAGAAAGGGGCTACACAAGTGCCAGTCTGTTTGGACTGGCACTTGTGTAGCAGCTTTACAGTCTGTTGAGGAGCTGAGGATTGGCCCATCAACCACTCAGTTAGTAGATGGCTCTGTATTCTGAGCCACAGCTGCTCTCTAACAGTTAAGGACTTGTCTCCATGATGAGAATGTTTGTAACTTGCAGTTTTATGCTGTGTGTTTATATCTAAGGCCAAGCAACTGGAACTTTGTAGTCCACATAAAACAGGGTTTGGCCTGTGATGCTGGCAAGAGAAAAAGACCACAACTCACTATGGTGCCTCTCAGGTGCCCTCTAGTGGACAAACCACAATTGCACATTTCTGGGAAAGTGTGTAAAAGGATAACCACATTGGCACAACACTGCTAGGTGCTCTATAAAGAAGCAGGTTTTTAAATAACAGCAGCAACAGCCTTAATAAGTTTACCTGAAGTGACCAAAATAAAGGAAAGTGGGAAAAGAGAGGAGCAGTAACAGATCAGTCAATCACTCACACACAGAAATAATGTTTCATCCTTCCACTGATGTCACAGAAGTATCCTCAAGTAGAGTAACTGAATAAAGCGATTTTGAAAACGTACTTTTGTTGACGATGTATTCTCAGACTGATCCTTCATGTTGACACAGCTCAGACCAATTCAAGTCAGTTTTATTTATATAGTGCCAAATCAACACAGCCATCCACCCACTACCTCCTGGATTACTATCTACATCAGGGGTGTCAAACCTTGACGCAGTTATGTCTGGCCCGCAAGATAATTTTATATGTCAGTTATTAATGGTGCGTCTGTATGTGGGAGTTGAATCTTCAACACTGCTGAGAATCCATCCAGGCAGAGGTGAGACATTATTTCAATCGGCACACAATGCGGTGAATCTCATGCAAGTAGACTTGGATCATACCATTACCATACCAGTGAAACAAGGAAGGGGGGATGACGTTTGGAAGACAGCCAGCGTAGCGATACAGGCCAGGTACACCCTTTCATGCATAGTGGTCTCTACAGTTACAGCTATTCAAAGGCTGTTTCCGTGTATTTGTGTCAGTGCTGATGGTACACTTGTACATAAACCACTACATTGGGCACTGATGTGTCACTCCATACCCTGCCACACATTAAAAACACGCTGTACACCTAAGTGGACATGCAAAAAACTCTTTGAAAAGTACATGTTTAAAAAAAATGAAGTTCAAAAATCTTTTTTCATGCATAAATATGAATATTGAAAAAAATCTAGATTGAGGTTGTCATAATTCATGCGTGAAAGGGTTAAGAAGAGCAAAACATGTTTATGTTTACAAATTAGCCAGATGCAAGTAGCATCTGTTTATGAAAAGATGATCATTGTAGAGGAATTTTGTTAATTTTGTAATTGCAGAGGAAAAGAAAATCAAGGCCGTCTACCTATAAAAATACATAATGTGGAATAAAAATCCATAAGGAAGGCGGGATCTTTAATTAATTATCTATCCAGTTAATTTTGAAAGTATAATTTATTGTGGTAACATCAAGAAAATGTGGTCCAGAAATTTCATCATCAGTCATCATTCATCAAGATTGATTGTTTCAGAAAATGAGTCCAGGTATTCCATACAAAATCTAGCAGAGCTTTATCTGTAGTTTCACATATATGAGGGATTATGGATGCTAGTCTTAGGATTCCTTCAGCCTTTGATAGTAAAAACCTTCCTTTTAATTTCAAATCTCATAGAAGTCACGAGTTTAATCTTTGTTAGTTTTTTCTAATATGGGATTGAAGTTATTGAAACATTGCTGTGATTCATGATGTTCAATATTAATGCCTAGAAAAGTAAGTGAATTTTTCACAGGGATATTTGAGACAGGATCAGCATTACACTCTTTAACTGCTTATAATTCACGCTTTTAAAGATTAGGACAAAGACCAGAAGCTTTAGAGAAGGATTCTAACAGACGAATTGCAGAAGTCTGTGAGTTATCTTTTAAAAACGATGTTGTGTCATCAGCAAGGTGACCAATAAGAATTGTCCTGTTAGTGATAGAAATGCTGCTTTATTTTATATGGGAGCAAAGCAGCTGAGCAACAAGAAGAAAAAGATGTGGTGCAATTGGACACCGTTCTCTGATGCCCCGTTGCACATCAAATCTGGATGAATAGAGCAGTTGGCATTCTAACAGCACTGCAAAAAAACTCCCCAAAGCAATGTCTGTTAAATAAATGGTGTAAAAACAAAGATAAGTGCCAAGATGGAATCATCAAGCAAATCTATTTTAGGTTTGAGAATTAATTGTCAGTAATCAATCCTCGAGTCATACTCCAGGGTAATGCACTAACTGATAGGCATTCATTAAACAGATGTAATAAAACAGGAGCTAATTGAGGAGCTAATAATTTAAAGACTTCAGATGAGAAGCCATCTGTCCCTATTGATTTTTTATTTTTCAGCTGTCCTTTAGGGTAATAATGAAACATCACATAGATCCTCATCCTCATCTCAAATTCAAATTCAAATTCAAATTCAAATTTTATTTGTCACACACACACAACCATACACAGTATGACATGGGGGTGAAATGCTTGTAGCTGTACAATGCCCGACCATTAAATGACAGAAGAAAAGTTTTACAATATTTACAATTTACTACAAAAATTTACAAATTAACTTAGGAATTTACAGTAAAGAATGTGCAAATAGCAGAAGAGATTATAAAGATAAGGATTATAAATTATAGGAATTATAGGATTATAGGAAATGTGTGGTGGTGCGTGTGGTGACGTGTGTGAGAGTCCAGTCCTACACCTGGTTCAGGGCCCGAATAGCCTGGGGGAAGAAGCTCCTCCTCATTCTCTCTGTTTTGGCCTTAAGGGAGCGGAAGCGCTTCCCAGACCTCATCTCAAGTTTGGGAGTGTTTTGTAAAGAGTTTAGAAACGCCAGATGAGTACTTGTATTCAATTTTGTATAATACTTTTCTAACTTATCAAGTAAGAGGAATTCTGCTCTGAATTGAACTCAGGGTTGCTGTAGTCAGACCTATATGGTCAGGACATACAGCAATATGAACAGACTGATGATCAGTTAGGGCAAGGAAAAAATTTTAACAGTATAATATTTTTAGAAAGCAAGTAATAGTCTAGTCTAGAAAGTCTTGTATTGTCCTTATTACTCCATATTTCTATTAAGTCAAATCTATCACTGAAAGGTAGTGCTGTCAGTTTTAATCTCGTTAAAATGACTACTGAAGATTAAGAATCTGAATCAGAATACTTTATTAATCCCCAAGGAAATTATGTGGTTACACGTGCTCCAAGACAGTAGGAACAGAGCAAACTAAATTAAATAATAAAATATAAAAGTTTAGAAAATATGATTTTATTGCTCAAATAGCTCAATTATAAATTTCCAGAATGTTACAGAAATGAAATATATATGATCAACATTTTACTCTAAACTGTAAAACTTGTTCTTTGTTATTTTCACTGTGTGCAAAAGGGTGTAGCTGTTGCACTGTGTACTGTGCATTAGATGGCGGAGTTGTACAAGGAGCAGAAGTGATTTCCTGTGCTGCTCAGGGGTGCATTTGGGTAATCTCAGTCTCTCACTGAACGTGTTCCTGTGACTGGCCAGAACGTGATGGAGTGGGTGGGAGGTGTTGTCCTAGCATTGTCCTTACCTTGGACAACATCTGCCACTCCAACACCACCTTCAGGGAGTCCAGCTCCATCCCCACAGTATTACGGGCCTTGCAGATCAGTTTGTTGAGTCTGTTGGTACCCTCAACATGCGGGCCTAGCATGCAATAGCATGGCATTGGCCACAACAGACTGAGTGTTGTCCAACAGATGTTAACAGACCTCAGCCACCTCAGAAAATTGAGACAACTCTGGCCCTTCCTGTGGACAGTGTTGGGAAGGTTACTTTTAAAATGTATTCCGTTACAGATTACAGAATACATGCCCCAAAATGTATTCTGTAACGTATTCCGTTACGTTACTCAATGACAGTAACGTATTCTGAATACTTTGGATTACTTAATATATTATCATGCTTTTTACAACAACGTGAATGTACTATTGCTGTGTGATTTATTACTATTACTGAAGGTCCGCGACTCCGAACTGTAGTAAAGGGACCTCTGACTAATATGGCGGGGTCCCTGTCGGCTCATAGCCGAAAAATAGCTTTACTTTGTTGTGTGGGTCAACTTTTCTTGCGAGAGACAGAGAGAGGCGTTGAAAGGCTGCTCCAACGGAACTTGTTGTTTTTGGAGGAAAACACGAACACGGTGTACAGTCGAGTCTTAACAGCTTACTTACAACTGGGCTCGTCAGGCACTCTTCTTGGCTGCAGTGGTTATTATTATATTTACATGCTTCCAGCTCCCGTTTCTCCTCGATGACAACTCGTACCTTTCCACTCCCCTTTTTCTCCCTCCTCGCGCTCACAGACACATAACGTGTATGGCAGTCCATTCTCCCTGCAGCACGGACTACACTGCCCATGATGCTACATTCTTTAGAGCTATGCTTGTAGCATTCTGCCTGTTAGCTTAGCACAACAACAACAACGAAAAGGCGCTCTCTCACCCAGGAAACACACAGTCGCAGAGAGAGAGAGAGAGAGCGTCACCCTGTAACCTTGACAACCGTAACGCTGCCGCCTGGAACGAAAGAACGTAGCTGTCAAACAAAACCCAAACAGTCCTGACCCGCCACAATATGAAACAGGAAAGTACTGCAGTGTAATCCATTTATTTCAACAAAGTAACTGTATTCTGAATACCACCTTTTTAAATGGTAACTGTAACGGAATACAGTTACTCATATTTTGTATTTTAAATACGTAACGGCGGCACATGTATTCCGTTACTCCCCAACACTGCCTGTGGAGTGCACTGGTGTTTTTGACCCAGCCCAGTTTGTTATCAGTGTGTACTCTGAGGTATTTAAAGTCCTCCACAATGTCCACACTGACCTTCTGGATTGAAACAGGGGACACAGGTTTCCTGGTCCTCCTAAAGTCCACAGTCTTTTAGGTCTTTGTCAAGCTGAGCTGCAGATCCTGCTCACACCATGTGCCAAAGAATCAACCACAGCCCAGTACTTCATCTCATCACCCTCACATGCATCCAACAACCGTGGCAGCAGAGTTATCAGAAAACCTCTGAAGTGGCAGGTCTCTGTGCAGTGGAGGAAGTCTGTGGTGTAGAGGGTGAAGAGGGAGGGGGAGAGGACAGTCCTTTGTGGTGCCCCTGTGTTGCTGATAACCTGTCAGGGAACTAGTGTTGAAGATGCACACTGTGGTTTTTCTGTAAAGCGATCAACAATTCAGGACACAAGAAAGACATCCACCTGCATGTTGTCAGCTTATCACCCAGGAGTGTCAGCCTGGTGGTACTGAGTGCACTGGAAAAGTCGAAAAACATGACCCTCACAATGCTCACCAGCTGGTCCAGAAGGGCGGAGACAAGGAATGTGTTTCTACTATTGCAGATAGGTGGCAATCTATCCATCATAGCATTGAGGGTGATATTAAAGTCTCCTGGAACTATGACTTGAGGTTATTTCCAGTAAAGTTTATCAGCAAATAGCTGAACAATCATAAATGACCTTTAGGATTTGTATATGTGAGCAAAATGCCACCATTAAAAGTATTTTTTTTAATATTAAAACACCTGCTGAATGCTCTGAACCATGAGAAAACCACAGATCATTACCCCATTAAGTTCTCCAAAAGTTAACATCTTTTGAGATAGAATAAGATTCTTCACAAAAATAACAAGAATATATTTTAAATAGGAAACTTAAATGTATAAGACATTATGCTTTTACAGACATTTGATTCTGTGTCACCTGATTTAGCAGGTGAGTTCCTGTCCAGTGTAATATGCAGCCTCACCTTCAACCCGTGCCTTCATGGCCGCTGGCCACAGCTGCATCTGGGACTTTATCACCTGCTGTGACAGATCGTCAGCAAAGCAGAGTTTGTTTCCGCTTACAGTTGGATGGTTTCTTACAGCTAAATAACTTTCTTGTACGTCATGGTATCAAAACTTGGTTTAGAAGTTTGAATTTTTTCACCTGGTGGTGCAAATCTACTTTCAGTTCATCATCTTCACAGGGTCTTGTAATCTCATTGCAGGTTGGTTTGGGAAACCAAAACGGCATCCAGAGCTCAAACTCATGTCTTTGAGTGGTTCTGTTTTTGCACTTCTGTTACTTGTTTGTACAGTTCATGTTGTGTATGTGGATCAGGCAGCTAAACTGTGATGTATTTGTTTATAAAATCCAAAACAGTCTGATCATCATCCACAAGAACACCTTCAGAGAAAGTGCATGTACATGAAATGATCTTGTGGGCTGGATATAATTGAATGTGACCTGCAAGATATATTTGACAGCCCAGATTTTAAGGCTTTTGCAGCATTTAACAGCTGTGTTAAATTATGCTGGAATTAAATTGTGTTTCTATCGTATTCAAATTTTACTAATCTCTTGTATTACTGTATTACTAATATTCCTACACTTACCAGCCAAAGCACCAAAGGGATCAGATTTCTGGGGAGATGACAAACCCATTACACCATTTTATAATTCAATCAAACTGACTGAGGAGGCTCCAGCAATGTTTATCTCTGAAATGGTATTCATATCAGGTTGTGCAGCAGAAAGCAGGACCCAATCACAGGACATGCTGAATGGTAACAGTGAGTTTATTTACAATGCAAAAAACAACAAGGTGGAAACAGTTCCAATAAATCTTGAATCCCTCTGTGATGACAATCCCAGCTCCAGATGCAAACAATCCATCTCTCACACAGATTCTCCTTCATTCTTACAGAAATATTTACAATGTGCTCACAGCTCTCTCCAACACTCTCCACAGTTTCCTGGATGCAACAAAGCACAACAACGAGTCTCCTCCAACTTGGCGAAATAAAAAAACTGACTATTGCCACTTAATGATCCAGTGTTGACTGAAGCTCAGCCACTCTTTTAAATAGTGCTCTTGTGATCGGTTCAACAACAAGGTGTGGCTTTAGTGCAGGATCCTTTTGGCACCTGACGCTACACAAAGAAGAGGATACAGACACACACACACAGATAGGGGAGGGAGACAACAGTGAGGTCCAGGATGGAGGAAAAGAAACACAGAAATGGCAAGTTCAGCCAGCGAGGACAGAGGAACCATTGACCATTGTGACAACCATTATTATTGCATAGGACTGCTAGGGGTTGTCCTCCCATTAGTGTAGTAGTGTCATGGTCCTGGGTCGTTGACCCAGTGTTTTGCGTTTTTTCTGATCTGTATTAGTTTAGGGTTAACCTGAAGTTTGGTGTATTGTCAGCCCTACCTGTGTCTGTCCTTGGTGCTCTGTTCATGTCCCCGTGTTGTGTTGTACATCAGTCTGTTTCCTGTTTTATTTTGAAGGCTCGTGTTCTGGATTTCCTGTTCTGTTCTGAAGGTCTGTGTCTGTTGTTATTGTGTTCAGCTTGTCTCCTCCGGTCCCCATGTGTATTAGGTTCAGCTGTTCTTCCCTCCTGTGTGTGATTACCTGATTACCTTGTGTGTGTATATTTAGTGGGTGTCGGTCTGTGTTCGTTGTCGGCTCGTCTGCGTTCCTCCGTGTATCTCTGCATTCTATGGTGTTCCTGTCTCTGCGTCTCTCTGCCCCGCACCCCTTTTGTATGGTCTCAGGTTTGTCATTTAGTTCTCCCAGTTTAGGTTTCTTCAGTTGTTTTGTCATGCCTCACTGCCTGTTTCTGCCATTGTCACGTTGTAAATAAACATCACTCGTATCACCAGTCACTGCTGCATTTTGGGTCCTCCCTTCCCTTCACACCACACGGCTCACTCCGCCAGCCGTGACAAGTAGTTGGAGAGTGTCCTAGAGTGAGTGCGCCAGTACCCATTACAATTAAGCATGTTGCTTTTCACACACCTGTTTTAGAGAGACCTTACCATTGTAACAGGCTGGTGCTACCTGGTAACTACCTGTACATGTATGTACATATAGTGTAGAGCCATACAGACCTGGTTGTATGGTCTATTGCCAAATAAAGGTCTGTTGTTCTATCTAACTGACTGGCCTACGAGTCGTCTGGCTAACCTCCACGCTGCATGCCTGCTGGACCTCCTACCTGCTCCAGACTGCTGTTATACTATGACAGTTTATCCATCTATCAGAACATCCTGTTCATCAGTTAGTCATTATAATTATATTTAAAATATATACAGGTAAAAAATGAATATATGTATTAATACAGTTTTCTGTTCCCACTGTAACTGCATCAGCATGACTACAGTCGTGCCAAACTGGCGATGGTTGAAGTAAATGGTGAGAGCTCACTGACGTCATTTTTATCAAGCTTCCCCACTGATGCATTCAAGTGATATGATTATCATCATTATGAGATTCCTAATAAATTCAATTGCCTTACTTGGCCTTCAAACTGGCTGTAGTTAAACCTTTACTCAAAAAGTATCTCTAGACCCAGCAGTCTTAGCTAATTATAGGCCAATCTCCAACCTTCCTTTCATATCAAACATCCTTGAAAGAGTAGTTGTAAAACAGCTAACAGATCATCTGCAGAGGTTTATTTGAAGAGTTTCAGTCAGGTTTCAGAGCTCATCACAGCACAGAAACAGCTTTAGTGAAGGTTACAAATGATCTTCTTATGGCCTCTGACAGTGGACTCATCTCTGTGCTTGTCCTGCTAGACCTCAGTGCAGCGTTCGATACTGTCGACCATAATATCCTATTAGAGCGATTAGAACATGCTGTAGGTATTACAGGTACTGTGCTGCAGTGGTTTGTATCATATCTATCTAATAGACTCCAGTTTGTGCATGTAAATGGAGAGTCCTCTTCACACACTGAGGTTAATTATGGAGTTCCACAGGGTTCAGTGCTAGGACCAATTCTGTTTACATTATACATGCTTCCCTTAGGCAGCATCATTAGAAGACATAGCATACATTTACACTGCTATGCAGATGACACCCAGCTCTATCTGTCCATGAAGCCAGATAACACACACCAGTGAGTTAAACTGCAGGAATGTCTTAAAGACATAAAGACCTGGATGACCGCTAACTTTCTGCTTCTTAATTCAGATCAAACTGAGGTTATTGTACTTGGCCCTGAAAATCTTAGAAATATGGTATCTAACCAGATTCTTACTCTGGATGGCATTACCTTGGCCTCCAGTAACGCTGTGAGGAACCTTGGAGTCATTTTTGACCAGGATATGTCCTTCTGAGCCGGTTCAATGTCTACAAGGCTGCAGGTCCTGATGGCATCCCCGGGCGTGTTCTCAGAGCGTGTTCTGGGGAGCTTGCAGGAGTGCTCACAGACATACTCAACCTGTCCTTGGCCCACGCTGTGGTACCGGCCTGCTTCAAATCCACCTCCATCGTCCTGATACCCAAAAACTCCAACCCATCTAGCCTCAATGATTACCCCCCAGTAGCACTCACCTCCATCATCACTAAGTGCTTAGAGCAGCTGGTCCTAGCACACTTCAAATCCTGTCTCCCCCCACCCTGGACCTCCACCAATTCGCATACTGCCAGAACAGGAGCACAGAGGATGCAGTCTCCATCGCACTGCACTCTGTCCTCTCACACCTGGACAACAACAACACCTATGCCAGAATGCTTTTTATAGACTTCAGTTCAGCATTCAATACAATCCACCCCTCACAACTCACAACTGATAGACCTGGGCATCAGTTCCCTCATCTGCAAATGGTTACTGGACTTCCTGACCAACCGCCCCCAACATGTCCGGCTGGATAACCGCTGCTCATCTACCTTCACAATGAACACCGGTGTACCACAAGGCTGTGTGATGAGCCCTTTCCTCTACTCCCTCTTCATCCACGACTGCAGACCTGCTGATGGTTCCAACACCATCATTAAGTTTGCAGATGACACCACGGTGATTGGCCTCATCAGTGACAACGATGAGGCTGCCTACAGGGAGGAGGTGGATCGTCTGGCTGAGTGGTGCGACACAAACAACCTGCTGCTTAACACCGAGAAGACCAAGGAGCTCATCGTGGACTACAGGAGGAATGCTGATCCACATCCACCCATCCACATTAAGGGGACGGCTGTGGAGCATGTGAGCAGCTTCAAGTTCCTGGGAGTCCACATCTCCGAGGATCTCATCTGGACGACCAACTGCTCCAAGCTGGTCAAGAAGGCTCACCAGCGCCTCTTCTTGAGGACTCTGAGGAAGAACCACCTGTCCTCAGACATCCTGGTGAACTTCTATCGCTGCACCATCGAGAGCATCCTGACCAACTGTATAACAGTCTGGTATGGGAACTGCTCTGCCTCGGACCGGAAGGCGTTGCAGAGGGTCGTGAAAACTGCCCAGCGCATCGCCGGAGCACCACTTCCTGCCATAAAAGACATCTACAGGAAGCGGTGTCTGAAAAGGGCTGGGAAAATCATCAAAGACCCCAGTCACCCATCACATGGACTCTTCACCCTCCTGCCCTCTGGGAGGCGCTACAGGAGCCTCCAGACTAAGACCACCAGGTACCGGAACAGCTTCTTCCCCACAGCTGTCAGACTCCTGAACTCTGCCTCCTGACATCTGACCCACGTTAACACATGGACTGAACATACACACACCCACAACCACCTGCACACACACACACAATGGACAACTGTACCCTCAAACACACAATAATAACATGGACTGAACCACCACTCACAACCACCAGCACTTTATATAGCCTCTGTAGGAATTATATCTCACTTATCTTAACTGCACTACTGTATAGCTCTGTGTAAATAGTCATTCTGTACATACGATAATTTTAAATCCTACAACTGTTTATAACCTGCATAGTTCACATTTCTGTATAGCTGTATATCTCAGATTCTGTATAGTTTTTCATATTTATATCCTGTTCATAGCTTGTACTCACTACAGCCTGTACATACTTATAGTTATAGAATATTCACAACATACTTCATACCGTGTACATTATAACATACCATAATAGACCCATTTCTGTAATATACTCACATATCTATACTATTGCTAATATATATTGTAATATATCTATATCATGGCTAAAGCACCTCTGTGTCACGGCGGGGTGCGCCGATGTGAATGGAAACAAAACCAAAAACAAAACACCAGAAGCACACAGGCCAAAAAAAACAAGGGCACAAAAGACCGAGACCCAGCTTCAGGAGGGCGGCCACGAACCCGGCAGAACAGGAGCGAAAGGCGAAGCGGTTCAGGCGGCCGTCCCGGAGGTCGACAGCAAAGCAAAATAGAGTCCAAAAGTTTGGGAGGTCGACCAGGAGGCCAACGGTCCAGCAGGCCAAAATCCATGAGTTCCGGGGGCCGACCCGGAGGTCGAGAGCACAGCAGGCCAGAGATCAAAAGTTCAGGGGGCCGACCCGGAGGCCAATGGTCCAGTAGTCCATAGCCCACGAGCTCAGGGGGCCGACCCGAAGATCGAGAGCACAGCAGGTCACAGGTCAAAGATTCAGGGGGCCGACCCCGATGGCAATGATGTCCAGCAGAAGGCCCGGAAAGCGGCCGGCGATCCCGAGGGGCAAAACGAGGCTCGGGCAACAGCAACACAACCGCAGAACCAGGCGAGGCCGACACAGAAACAGAGGCCGAAGCTGGACCAGGCGGAGGCGAAGCAGGAACAAAACCGAAGGCTGGAACTGACGACAGCGAAACAGGAGTCGAGGGCGAAGCCGGACCAGGCGAAACACAGGCTGAAGCCGGACCAGACGAACCAGAAGCAGAAGCCGAGGCTGGACCAGGTGACAGCGAAGCAGGAGCAGGACCAGGCGAGGCAAAAGCAGAGGCCGGACCAGGTGACGGCGAAGCAGGAGCAGGACCAGGCGAGGCAGAAGCAGAGGCAGGACCAGGCGAGGCAGCAGCAGAGGCCGGACCAGGCGAGGCAAAAGCAGAGGCTGGACCAGGCGAGGCAGAAGCAGAGGCTGGACCAGATGAAGCAGAAGCAAAGGCTAGAGCCGGACCAGGCGAGGCAGAAACAGAGGCCGGAACAGGCGAGGCAGCAGCAGAAGCTGGACCAGGCGAGGCAGCAGCAGAGGCAGGACCAGGCGAGACAGAATCAGAAGCTGGACCAGGTGAGGCAGAAACAGAGACTGGACCAGGCGAAGCAGAAGCCGAGGCTGAAGCTGAACCAGGCGAAGCAGAAGCTGAGGCCGAAACTGGACCAGGCGAAACAGAAGCAAGAGCTGAGGCTGAAGCTGGACCAGGCGAAGCAGAAGCGGAGGCTGAAGCTGGACCAGGCGAAACAGAAGCAAGAGCTGAGGCTGAAACTGGACCAGGCGAAGCAGAAGCGGAGGCTGAAGCTGGACCAGGCGAAGCAGAAGCAAGAGCTGAGGCTGAAACTGGACCAGGCAAAGCAGAAGCGGAGGCTGAAGCTGGACCAGGCGAAGCAGAAGCGGAGGCTGAAGCTGGACCAGGCGAAACAGAAGCAGAACCAGGTGACAGCGAGGCAGGCGCAGGTGGTGGCTGGATGGGCTCCTCGGGCCCCCCAGCTGACGCGGCAGGAGGCTGTGTAAGTTGCAACAACACACAGTCTATAGTGGGTGAAATGAGTTTGTATGAGTTCTTAGACAGAGGTGTGGCAGAACCAGGCAAGGCGTCGTCCTGCAGGCTGAGGCGCAGAAGCAGCAGGCGGTGGTCCTGCAGGCGGCGGCACGGGAGACACAGGTGGTGGCACTGCAGCCACAGGTGGTGAAGCAGAAGGTGGCCGGACGGGCTCCTTGGGCCCGCCAGCTAACGAGGTGTGAAACTGGACGGGCTCCTCAGGCCCTCCAGCTGACGTGGCGTGAGGCTGAATGGGCTCCTCGGGCCCTCCAGCTGACGAGGCGTGAGGCTGGACGGGCTCCTCGGGCCCTCCAGCTGACGAGGCGTGAGGCTGAACGGGCTCCTCGGGCCCTCCAGCTGACGTGGCGTGAGGCTGGACGGGCTCCTTGGGCCCTCCAGCTGACATGACATGAGGCTGGACGGGCTCCTCGGGCCCTCCAGCTGACGAAACATAAAGCTGGCTGGGTTTTCCCGAACCTCCAGCAGACGAAACGTGAGGCCGGACGGGCTCCTCGGGCCCTCCAGCTAACACTGAAAAAGGCTGCACAAGCTGCACCTCCGTCCCCGGCTCCAAACCGGCCTGGATTGCAGTCCCACAACAGCTTAGCTGAGCCTGATGGCTAGCATTTCCTGTGCAAACAGTCTCTTTACAGCCGGGCTCATGAACCGGAAAAGCAGTGTCAGTTTCCCTAACCTCCGGAGAAAAAACATGAGGAGCCAAAACATAGTCACTCCCTTGCGTTCGTGATGCGGAGCGTCGGTGGTGCGCACGCCGTTTCTTCTTGGGAGTGGAAGACGGCGGAGCGATGGGCGGAAGTCCCTGGTAACTCCGAGGTCCCCCGAGAACCAGTCAAGTTCCCCGGAAAGAGGGCTCGTGCTCCGGAATGAGCCATGGCTTCCACCGGAGCTCCTCCTCCAATAGAGCGCAGAATATTGACTGGCGCTCGTTGTGGTCCAAGTCTATGGTGTCCAGTGCTTTCCCGCACTGGACCGTGGCAAGAGCATGGCGTGATTGTGACGAGGGCGTGGAAACTGGTGAGCTGTGAGGTGGGGACGCTGCAGTGAGTCTCAGCGAGCCGACACGAACTGTCTCAGGCTCGCAAGGCGGCGGCAGTGATTCCTGTTCGCAGTCCTGATGTTGTTGTAGTGAAAAAACAGTGCGAACGAAATCCTGCACATCCTCCGACAATTCTGCCGTGTAGACAGGGTATGCAGACAGGATCTGGCGAAGCCGAACTTTAACTGACTCCTTCTCACTCTCCTGTCTGCATACAGAATAGATGTTCCATTGTCCCTGGAGGATGGTCACACGTGCACTGAACTCAAAAAAATCCTCGCAGATAGCCGCTGGGTCCATACTGTTCGGTTCGTTCTGTCACGGCGGGGTGCGCCGATGTGAATGGAAACAGGACCCAAAAGCAAATGATGACGAGTAGTGTAAGTTTGAACAGAAAAGTGATCCTTTATTAGATGACGGCAGGAGTAAACCAGGAAACCAAAGTAAACTGACAAGACACTAAAAAACAAAATACTAAACGGTACTGAGACCAAAACCTAAACTATGACTGTGGTGGAAAATAACAAGCAAAGACCATGACTAGGCAAGGCAAGGCAAGGCAAGTTTATTTGTATAGCACAATTCAACAACAAGGTGATTCAAAGTGCTTTACAGAGACATTAGAAACAAGAACAAATAAAAAGCATGATTTAAAATTGATTAAAACAAGCAAATAAACTAACTAACTAATTAACAAACAAACAAACAAACAAACAAAACAGTATATAAAATCAAAACAGATAAAATCAGAACAGTAGATAAAATCAGTAGTTAAATGTAAGTTTTGAAATTTAAGCTTAAAGTGTGGATTTGGTGCTTTATTCAAATGCAGCTGAGAACAGGTGAGTCTTCAACCTGGATTTAAATAAACTGAGTGTTTCAGCTGATCTGAGGCTTTCTGGGAGTTTGTTCCAGATATAAGGAGCATAAAAGCTGAATGCAGCTTCTCCGTGTCTGGTTCTGACTCTGGGAACTGATAAAAGACCGGATCCAGATGACCTGAGGGATCTGGAAGGTTCATACTGGGTCAGGAGGTCATTGATGTATTTTGGTCCTAAACCATTCAGAGCTTTATAGGCCAGCATCAGAACTTTAAAGTCTATCCTCTGACGGACAGGCAGCCAGTGTAAGGACCTCAGAGCTGGACTGATGTGGTCCACTTTTTTGGTCTTAGTGAGGACTCGAGCAGCAGAGTTCTGAATGAGCTGTAGTTGTCTGACTGATTTTTTAGGTAGACCTGTAAAGATGCTGTTACAGTAATCAAGCCTACTAAAGATGAATGCATGGACTAGTTTTTCCAGGTCCTGTTGAGACATCAGATCTTTTATCCTTGATATATTCTTGAGGTGATAGTAAGCTGACTTTGTTATTGTCTTAATGTGTTTTTCTAAGTTTAGGTCTGCATCCATCACTACACCCAAATTTCTCGCCTGGTTTGTGGTTTTTAGATGTATAGATTGAAGTTCTCTGGTGACCTGTAATCGTTTTTCTTTGGCGCCAAAGACTATTACTTCAGTTTTGTTTTTGTTTAGCTGGAGAAAATTGTGGCACAACCAGTCATTGATTTCCTCAATGCATTTACCAAGAGCCTGTACAGGGCCTCGGTCTCCTGGTGACATTGTGATATATATTTGTGTGTCATCTGCATAGCTGTGATAGTTTATTTTGTTGTTGTTTATAATCTGTGCCAGTGGGAGCATGTAGATGTTAAACAGAAGGGGTCCCAAGATGGAACCTTGGGGAACTCCACATGTGATACTTGTCTGCTCAGATGTGAAGTTACCTATTGATACAAAGTATTTCCTGTTTTCTACGTATGTTTTGAACCAGTTTAGTACAGTTCCTGAAAGACCTGCCCAGTTCTCCAGTCGTTTGAGTAATATGTTGTGGTCAACTGTATCAAATGCTGCACTGAGATCCAGTAAAACTAGGACTGACATTTTTCCACTGTCTGTATTCAGACATATGTCATTAAACACTTTGGTCAGAGCAGTTTCAGTGCTGTGGTTCTGTCTAAAACCTGACTGGAAGGCATCGTAGCAATTATTCTGTTTTAAGAAGTAACTGAGCTGTTGAGAAACTGCTTTTTCAATGATCTTACTTAAAAACGGGAGATTTGAGATCGGCCTGTAGTTGTTCATTTGTGTCTTGTCAAGATTGTCCTTTTTCAGTATAGGTTTGATTACAGCAGTTTTTAGTGATTCTGGAAACACACCTGACATTAAAGAAAAGTTGACGATCTGTAACAGGTCTGACTCCAAAGTCTTTGAGACCTTTTTGAAAAAACTTGTTGGCAGGACATCTAAACAGCAGGAGGAGGAGTTCAGTTGACCTAAGATGTCCTCCAGGTCTTTGCTGTTAATAGGTTGAAACTGTTTCATGGTGTTTAAACAGTTTTTTGGTGGACACAGTACATATCCTGGATCTGCTGTTGATGTACCAATTGCTTGTCTAATTTTTTGGATTTTTTCAGTGAAGAATTTGGCAAAGTCATTGCAGGCCATGGTCGAATGAAGTTCAGCTGCCACTGACACAGGAGGGTTTGTTAGCCTGTCAACTGTAGAAAATAAGACCCGAGCATTATGGCTGTTTTTAGTGATGATGTCAGAGAAGTAGGACCTCCTTGCATTCCTCAGTTGTAAATTATAATTGTGAAGTTTCTCTTTATAAATGTCATAATGAACCTGGAGGTTTGTTTTTCTCCATCTGCGCTCAGCTTTCCTACACTCTCTTTTTTCATTTTTCACCAGTGTGGAGTTTCTCCATGGAGACTTTTTCCTTCCAGAGATAACCTTCACCTTAATGGGAGCAATAGTGTCCATTACATTTAACATGTTAGCATTGAAGCTATTGACGAGCTCATTGACTGACCCTCTGGGCAGGTCAGGTGTTAATGGGAAGACCTGGTTAAAGATCTCACTACTGTGTTCAGTTATACACCGTTTTGTGATCACTGTTGTTGATATATTTGTGTGGGCTGAGATTTTACTTTCAAAGAAAACACAGTAATGATCAGACAGGCCCACATCAGACACAGTAACCTTTGAAATGCTCAGGCCTTTGGAGATCAGTAGGTCAAGAGTGTGTCCTCTATTATGTGTGGCCTCTGTTACATGCTGAGTCAGCCCAAAGTTGCCCAGAGTGTTACTCAGGTCTTTAGTCCCTTTGTCCTGAGGGTTGTCCACATGAATGTTAAAATCCCCAGCAATAATTACACAGTCAAAATCAACACAGATCACAGACAGCAGTTCACTGAGGTCATTAAAAAAGTCTGTGCAGTATTTGGGAGGCCTGTAAACATTAAGAAACACAACTTTGGATGGGGCCTTCAGCTGTAAAGCCACATATTCAAAAGACTGAAAACTTCCAGGAGATAGCTGCTTACATTGAAATGATTCATTAAATAAGACAGCAACCCCTCCTCCTCTCCTGCTCGCCCTGACCTCACTGATAAAACTGTAGTTAGGAGGGGTCGTCTCGATGAGAACAGCTCCACTGTTACTTTGGTCCAACCAAGTTTCAGTTAAAAACATAAAATCAAGGCTGTGCTCAGTGATTAAATCATTAATTAAAAATGTTTTCCCAGCTAGAGATCTAATGTTTAATAAAGCCAACTTAAGTGTTTTAGAGGTATTACTTGTCCCCTCGTGTTTGGGAGCAGTCTGTGGCACACAAGGTATGTTTACTATGTTTAAAGATCTTTTAGAGTGCAGCTCTCTGTGTTTTGACCAGGCCACATGTCTCCTGTCACCTAAAAGTACAGAAATTTTAAAACCTTCTAGTAAACAGGGTCCCAGCTTCTCCTGGGAAAAGTCACCACTGCCATAATCCTCACAGCCCGGACCCTTCACACATCACGCATCAGACTGCGGAGACAGGGCATGAAGAGGAACTAAGGGGGGCGAGGCTGGGCAATGTGACTTCAATTGCTCTGTTGAGGGTGGGGCTCGATGGCGAACCTTTGGCCGCTCTGGTGGGGGGTTTATGGGGGACAAAAAGGGATTGGGACGGGGGGTAGATCTGAGCCCAGCATTGACCCGCTCCATCATCTCCTCAGTGAATTTCAGGTGTGGGGAGGAGGGAGAAAGGGAGGGGGAGGAGGGTGATGGCCTGTCAGGGGTTTGGGGGACTGGGGAAGGTCGTGGTCCCTTGTCCTGGTCGTTGGTGTTGTTGAGAGAGTTGAGAGACTAAGACTAATAATACATAACAGACGAAAACCGTAACTAAGACTGAGGTCAAATAAACAGACGAACCGATAAAGGCAAGCAGAAAACAAAAGGCTTAAATACAGACATGAGTTGATCAGGGGAAATGGCGACACCTGGGGGAACAGCTGACAAACATAACCCTAATGACAGGACCAAGAGAGAGTGAAACTAAATACAATGACCAAAGAACACACGACACTGTCAGAATAAAACAGGAAACACTGAAAACTAAACATGACAACACAATAAGACAGACCTAATACGTGATGAATGAATACAAAACCCCAAACATAAAAAACCCAGGAACAATAACCAATAACTGCCCAAACTAAAGGCAAAATAGGAAATAACACAAAAACTAATAACATATCAAAAAATGAGAAAAAAACAAAGAGAACTCAGAGCGCTGGGTCGGAGACCCAGCCTGTGACACTCTGGATGGATGCAAACTGCATTTCGTTGCCCTGTACCTGTGACATGTGCAATGACAATAAAGTTGAATTCTATTCTATTCTATTCTATTCTATTCTATTCAACGCACATATTAAACAAATATGTAGGACTGCTTTCTTCCATTTGTGCAACATCTCTAAAATTAGAAATATTCATGCATTTATTACTTCCAGGCTGGACGACTGTAATTCATTATTATCAGGAAGTCCAAAAAACTCGCTGAAAAGCCTTCAGCTGATCCAAAATGCTGCAGCAAGAGTCCTGACAGGGACTAGAAAGAGAGAGCAGATTTCTCCTGTTTTGGCTTCCCTTCATTGGCTTCCTGTTAAATCCAGGATTCAAAATCCTGATTCCTCACATACAAGGTCTTAAATAATCAGGCCCTATCTTATCTTAATGACCTTGTAGTACCATATCACCCTATTAGAGCACTTCGCTCTCGCTCTGCAGGCCCCTCTTCTGTGGAACCAGCTTCCAGTTTGGATTCGGGAGACAGACACTATCTCTACTTTCAAGATTAGGCTTCAAACTTTCCTTTTTGCTAAAGCATATAGTTAGGGCTGGACCAGGTGACCCTGAATCCTCCCTTAGTTATGCTGCAATAGACGTAGGCTGCCGGGGATTCCTATGATGCATTGAGTTTTTCCTTTTCTCACTCACTATGTGTTAACAGACCTCTCTGCATTGAATCATATCTGTTATTAACCTCTGTCTCTCTTCCACAGCATGTCTTTATCCTGTCTTCCTTCTCTCTCCCCAACCGGTCGCAGCAGATGGCCCCGCCCCTCCCTGAGCCTGGTTCTGCCGGAGGTTTCTTCCTGTTAAAAGGGAGTTTTTCCTTCCCACTGTTGCCAAAGTGCTGCTCATAGGGGGTCATATGATTGGTGGGTTTTTCTCTGAATCTATTATTGTACGATCTACTGTGCAATATAAAGCGCCTTGATGCGACTGTTATTGTGATTTGGCGGTAAATAAATAAAATTGAATTGAATTGAATTACTACAGTCCAACTCCACATATAACCGACACAGATGTGTCTGCATGTAAACAGTTGAGGCAAAACAGATCCATCATAATCATGATCAAATGAGAGGAAACAGAATTAGGATAGTTCTTACTGCTAGGCTGATTTTCACGTTTTCATGTAATTGTTCATTTGCAGAGACGCATGTTTATCTGGACAACACTATAGAAGTGTGGGTCTAAGGCAAACACCAGTAAATGTGATGATTTAACATTCTAGCTGCTCAGCTGATATTCAGCCACTTATGTTCACTCATTAACGTTGGCTTATGTAACGACTCACACTCATGTCACTATGCAAACTTTTCTTCATGCTGAAAGAGAGAAAAACTCATTGTGCCTTTGTTGTGCTTGTTTGGGCCACACAGGGTATGTTACAGAGGGTGGGTAGCATTACCAGAATGGAAAGTTCCTCTGCAGTTATGCTCTAAAACACTTTACATATTACACAGTCAAATTCTGAGAATCAGCACCTCCAAATCTGAAGCCATGGTCCTCAGCTGGAAAAGGGTGGAGTGCCCACTCCGGGTCAGGGACGAGTTCCTGCCCCAAGTGGAGGAGTTTAAGTATCTCGGAGTCTTGATCGCGAGTGATGGGAGAAGGGAGCCGGAGATCAACAGACGGATCGGTGCTGCGGCTGCAGTAATGCGGACGCTGCACCGGTCCGTCGTGGTGAAGAGGGAGCTGAGTGTAAAAGCGAAGCTCTCAATTTACCGGTCGATCTACGTCCCTATCCTCACCTATGGCCACGAGCTGTGGGTAGTGACCGAAAGAACGAGATCGCGGATACAAGCGGCAGAAATGAGCTTCCTCTGAAGGGTGGCTGGCCTCTCCCTTAGAGATAGGGTGAGAAGTTCGGCCATCCGGGAGGGGCTCAGAGTAGAGCAGCTGCTGCTCCACATCGAAAGGAGCCAGCTGAGGTGGTTCGGGTATCTGACAAGGATGCCCCCTGGGCGCCTCCTGGGCGAGGTGTTCCAGGCATGTCCCACCGGGAGGAGGCCCCGGGGCAGACCCAGGACACGCTGGAGAGATTATATCTCTCGGCTGGCCTGGGAACGCCTTGGTGTTCCCCCAGATAAGCTGGAGGAGGTGGCTGGGGAGAGGGAGGTCTGGGCCTCTCTGCTTGGGCTGCTGCCCCCACAACCCGGGCCTGGATAAGCGGAAGAAAACGGATGGATGGATGGATGGACAGTCAAATTATGCTTTACTAGTCTCCATTTTACAGGTTTCTCCAAGTCTAACAGAGGACAGAAATATTAGTCTGTGCACTGTGGTTGTTCATATGGGCAGAAACACTGCACACAATAAACAAACGAGGATAGGTGGTCTATTATTATGGCTGCATAAATAGTGGATCAGTGACATTTAAATCAAGCTTTAATTCAAGCTTACACCCACAGACAGTCTGCTCCTATTTTTATTTTCTATCTGTGTGTATACAGTAGATTCATGTGTGTTACACTTTTGTTTTCCATGTTAATCAGAATAAGAAGCATAAATAAACATCTGTTACACCTTATCCAATATATAAATTTAGTTAGCTAAATACAGTATTCCCGCGCCAAATCGTAGTTCACCTTTCGAGGACACTACATCACGGATTTATTTGTAAATTTATATCTGGTTTCTGTGGCCTGCAGGCATTTAATTTAAAATGTATAATATAAATACAGTCTTATCGTCAAACATCATGTCGCTGATGCAGCCTATGATCAGGGCGTTATTTAGGTTTAGTTATTTATTTAATTTAGGCTTTATATTTGAAATGCACCACCTGGTCGAGGTTATGAACTTTTCACTGAACACGTAAGGATGTATCTCAAAAGTGTGTGGAGGATTTTTATGGCTTAAAATATGTAAAAATAAAACAAACATAAGGTTTCTTCTTCGAGGGGTGGCCCCAGAACGTAACCCCCGCTTTAATCACGGGAAAAGTGTATTACTCATTACTCATATCAACTCTTGATTACACAAAGAATAATTCAATTCAGTTCATTTTCATTTACATGGTACCAAATCACAACAGTCACCTCACGGTCCTTTATATTTTAGGTTAAAGACCCCACAACAATATAAAAAGACCCTACAATAATGCAAGTTATAGCAGGGTTGCTAAAACCTTTTTTAGATAGAAAGATAGTGGGCAGTAGACAGGAAAGTAGGGAAAAACACATGGACTGGACTCGAACCTGCTGAACTTCAGCCTTGTGTCATGATTCAGGTGTGTGGATATAAAGAAAGAGCCCAAATGCAGGACTACAGAGGATTGATTATGAAAACAGAAGATGACAAACTGAACTGAACTCAGCAACTGAACTACACTGAGATGAGAACACATGTGAGGGATCGACAATGACAAGACCATGGACGGGAGGAAACTAAGGACTTAAATACATAGGTTAGTGATGATGACAAGACACACGAATTTTGTGCAAAATAAGTGAATGTACCATGTTTCCTCAGCACAGAGCTGCTGGAGCTTCTGCTTACCCTCAGAATGACTCATCTGATTTCAAATTGTTTAACAGCGTTTAAAAGGAGGGACTGATGGACACTGGGCAGCATAGAAACAGGCCATACGTTTAAGGAACCAGGCACAAATACTTAGAAGGCCAATAAGTGCTCTATATATTTCAACATAGGGCATATGTCCTAGTACATATGGGGGGGGGGGGGGGGGGGGTGCAAAACAAATGCAGAACCAGTGAAACCAACTGCTGCAAAGGGTGAAGTCAATCTGGCAGCGAAGGAAACATCAGTCACATGGTAGGCCAGCTCTATAACTAAGAGCAAGTGTTCTCAAAATGCTCTTACTCATTGCTCATGTGTGTCATGTTGGCCAAACACCCTGCACTTAAATAATCTGTTGATTACAAATATTTATAGTTGTGTCCTGAAACAAAGAACACTTTAGGTAACTAAAAAACACAATATGAGCCAACCTGTTGCTTTAATTAGTGTTTGGTCTATTTCATCAGTGTTCACTGATGGTCTGTTCATTAACGGGGGATCTGCCACCTCTTGCTTCAAAATCATGACTGCCAGCTTTAAGAAGAAATTAGTTGCAGAGATACAAAAACATTAAAGTATTCAGAATAATCAGTGTTGTGTAATTGAACTGACCAAAGATGAAGTCGCTTACTTTACACGTGATTAGATCAAACGAGGTTACATCTTCTTGATGTAGATGACACAAGGTGGCACATGACCAGCGTGGCAATTTGGCACCTCGGTTTCTCATGAAAGCCCTGTTTGATACAGAGCTTGTGGTTCTTTAAACATATCCATCTCCCTCCAACACACACAAAGACTGTGTACAAATTCAGGGGCTGCATCTTTCAAAGGACCCAGCCTACCCAGTCTATGTAGCCTCGGTCCTTCATAGGCCGAGTTCCTCGTGGACCGTGAAGGCTGGAATTGAGAGTGAAATTGGATGCTCTAGCCTTCGATCTATTCCCACCCTCACCTGGGTTTATCTCCTGTCGCCTAGCAACCGTTACAGTGTGAAGCACAGGCTTGTAAAAATGGAGCTCGAAATCTTGCTCAGTTTTTTTGAATCTCCCAGGACCTACAGCAGTTGCACTGTTGTCACCAGCATGTTTTGTACCTCAGCTACGAGATAATCCTATCCAGTTAAAATAACTTTGTTTAATCTACAAGCTTTTAGGAATTACATGTTACCTTTAGTTAGTTTCTGGATAATTTCTGGGACTGAATTTGTATACATTTACTACAGTATATAAACTAGTATGTAATATATATAAAATGGATCCCAGGCCTGATTTTCAACTAAGCAGGGAGACTCTGGCAGCGCTGTCTCCTGAACCAAGATTGGAAACATGGTTGGGGTGCCACAAATGAGACCTGCTGGGATTTATTTTTATCTGTAAGACTAATATCTCATAATTAACACCACATATTTGTGTTTTGTACTTTGTTGCACACAGTGTAGTTTTGGAAGCAGTCTGTTACTCTGATACAACAGACAAGACTAAGACCCTTTACAGGAATGTGGACGCTCTACAGGCCTGACAGAGGCCATGAGGTGGCTGTCCTGGTGATGGTTGAAGTGGCGTCTCGACATAAGGGGATGCCTAGGAAGCTGCAGAAGAAGAAACCTGAGTGGTGGATTTCACCCAAATAAGGAGAAATGTGGCTTTCCTCCAACTTTTGATCAATAACCTGTTTATCAAACATAAGGAAAAGCATTACCTGTTTTTTTTCCCAGGAGTTACAAGTATTATACTATAGTAGTGATACTTTATTCACCATCTCCTGCTTGCATATTTCTGAATACATCTTAGCCCTGCAAACCCTGTTAATGGACGATGCTGTAGACAGTGGCAGGAAGGTTCCTAAAGCACTCTTTGCAGACCACCCTGTGTAATGCTCCACTCGTCAAACAGAAAAGATATGCTGATGTGCTCTTGAGCCAGCCACACCTTCTGCTGATGGATCATTACCTGGGCACTATCTAACAGTGTAGCTTCAGTCGATGCTGGAACGTTGCGTGACAACAGTCAGTGAACCCCAACTTGTGCTTCGGTGAACAGTGTTGGGAAGGTTACTTTTAAAATGTATTCCACTACAGATTACAGATTACATGCTCCAAAATGTATTTTGTAACGTATTCCGTTACGTTACTCAAATGAGAGTAACGTATTTCAAATACTTTGGATTACTTAATATATTATCATGCTTTTTACAACTACATGAATGTGATTTATTACTATTACTGAAGGCTACTCTCCACACCAACACCAACTAGATGTTTAAATCTTAATATAAATGAGTAACAGTAGGTGCACATTAGGTAAGGCTGCACTTTTTGCAGCGATCTCGTATAGAAAACTATTCCTCGCCTTATAGAACATCACATCAGTTACAATGATGATGTAATTTATAGTTTACAAATGACAAAATGTTTACACAAAATCATGACAGTGTTTACATGATATCACCCACTACTAACATTACTTTATTTACTGTATCTTTTGAAAAAATACAGCAATTTTAACAACACAATACTTAAGAATATTTAACAGGAGCAGGTTTCATTTTTCCCTGGTTTTATTATCACACTGTTCACCAAACCCAGCAAACCTTCACCGTCTTATCCAGGAGGGTCACCTCTTCACCCTCACATGGAAGAAGTAATCTGATTGGCATGGTGGTATGTTTGAAGCAGGTCCCTTGTGTAGCGCTGGGACCCAGTCACAATGTTTCATCCATTTCATCGGCTGGTTTGCTGCAATAATGCCAAATAATTAGCAAGTCTATAAATAGAAGGTAGTTCTGCAAAATCAGTCAGTAGGATGTTTGTTCTAATTTGCTATGAGCTCAGAGCGCATTGAAAATAAAACTAATAGGCTATAAAGATATGAACATATTTAGAACTTACCGGAATGAAAATGTCCGGAGCACCAACAGATATTTGGAGATGGAAGAGAGCTGCACGTCAGCTCGTCTCACAGCTGCTATCCAGGCTGGACGCCTTCGTTTGGTAACATCGATACACGAGCTGCGTCATGTTGCTTCCGGGTTGGGAAAGAATTAAAAGATAAACCCTTTTCAAGCTTATTCTCTTGCCGGTCGTATGATCGAGCATTGCAGCCGACCACACAGCAAGAACGAACCATGGCTGTTGTGTGTGCCTTCGCTCCCCCTTCACTTGCGCTAGACCCCCAAAATGGCGGATCGGGCCAAAATCCTTTCCACGCCCACCCCCGTGACATCACGCTCCAAAGCCCTATAAAACAGGTCTGCGGCTCCGAACCGTAGTAAAGGACCTCTGGCTGATACGTCGGGTTCGTGTTGAGCTCGTAGCTGAAAACTGGCTTTACTTTGTTGTCTGGGTCAACTTTGCTAGTGGGAGACAGAGAGAGGCGTTGAAAGGCTGCTGCAACAGAGCTTATTGTTTCGGAGGAAAACACGAACACAGTGTACAGTCGAGTCTTAACAGCTTACTTACAGCTGGGCTCGTCAGGCTGCAGTGGTTATTATTATATTTACATGCTTCCAGCTCCCGTTTCTGCTCGGTGACAGCTCGTACTTTTCCTTTTTCTCCCTCCTCGCTCACAGACACATCACAGGTATGGCCGTCCATTCTCCCTGCAGCACGGACTACACTGCCCATCAGGCTGCATGCTTTAGGGCGATGCCTGTAACACTCTCTTATTGCCTTCATATTTAATAATTTGTTTAAATATTTCTTCACGTCATTATGATTAGATCCTCTTATTGCGTGTTTGTTTGGGTTTCCAATGGCGTGGAATTACCAAAAATAGAGAGAGCATAGCCTAACATATCAAACAGGAAAATACCGCCGTGTAATCCATTTATTTCAACAAAGTAACTGCATTCTGAATACTCAGTTACTCATGTCTTGTATTTTAAATACGTAACACTGGTACATGTATTCCGTTACTCCCTAACACTGTTGGTGAATCACCATTTCATCATGGTGAAAATAACATTTTTGGCAAGTAGTGAAACTAACGACTGTGTCTTGTGTCTTATGTTCAGGAAACCGTGGGGCCAGCACGTGAGGAGAGTCAAGTGGTGTTTTGTAAATATTGGTGTGGGATTTGAGGAAGTTGGAATTCACTGTGAGTCACAAGGATCACGTTTTTGGAACTGTTTTTCACTGTGCATCGATTCACTGTAAATAAATCCCATCTGCCTGAACAGTACCACTGTCACCATCGTGGTGAAGCGAGAGCTGAGCATAAAAGTGAAGCTTCTGATTTACCGGTCGATCGATATCCCTACCCTCACCTATGGTCACGAGCTTTGGGTAGTGACCCAAAGAACACGATCCCGGCTACAAGCAGCAGAAATGACCAGAAATGCTTCTCTGCTTAGGCTGCTGCCTCTGCGACCTGGCCCTGGATAAGTGGAAGAAAATGGATGGATGGATGGAATGGATAGGTTATTGGACTTCATGGCAGGTCCATGTTTTGGCCGACTGCTTCTCCTCTGCTTGAGATGAGAGAGGGGAACACTCATTCACCAGTCTCACCATCGGTCTGCTCTTTGCTACTGCAACCCTGCACTGCCATACCTGCTACCAACTCACCAGCCTCCACACGTGCCAGCTCTTCTCCATTGCTGCAGCCTACGTCCCACGCCGCTCAGCTCTTGACTTTTGATATCCCCAGTGAACCCTTAGTTCCCTGTATTCCCAGCGAACCCAGAGCCTTCAGTGACTTCAGTGCCAACAAACCCACAACCTGTAAGGCCTCTTGTACTTGCAAGATCCCAAGCTCTTGGTTCCTCACTGTCTGAGGGTCCTTACTGCGAATAGGTCCCAGAGCCTGTGGGTCATAGTCCAGCTGAACCTGAGCCAGAGGGGTCCCTGTGTCACTGACCTCCAGTGGCTCTCCAGTGCCATCCCTGTCAGCATTAGTAGGTCCCCGCTGACACCGAGTGCCTGCTCAGCCACAGGAGGATCAACAACATTCAGCAAAGCGATGGGAGCTTGTTTTCTCTGCCTCTGGCCTCCCGGGTCAGCACCCAGAGTTGCTCTGTCTCCACCGCTGGCCTCTCAGCTGGACTTGTGCTAAATTTGCTGTTAGTCTAAAAGCTAGCCCCCACAAGGCCCCAAATCTCCCAAATCCATTCTGGGTGCTAGTTCCACCAAAGAGGGGCCTTAAAGCTGAAGCCTCTGCCTCCCATTCTACTTTTAAATATCATAGAAACCACGAGTAAAGTTTAAGTCTGAGAGCAAAGTGCTCTTTTGGGGTGATATTGTACTATGAGGTTAAGATAAGATTAGCCCTGATCATGAAACACCTTGTATGGGAGGAGAAGGGTTTTAAATCGGATTCTGGATTAAACAGGGAGCCAATGAAGAGAAGCCAGAAGAGAAATATGCTCTTTATTTCTAGTCCCTGTCAGGACTCTTTCTGCAGCATCTTGTATCAGCTGAAGGCTTTTAGGACATCCTGAAAATAATGAATTACAGCAGTTCAGCCTGAAAGTAATAAATGCATGAACTAGTTTTTCAACATCATTTTAAGACAGGATATTTCTAATTTTAGAGATGTTGTATAAATGGAAATAAGAACTCCTACATATTTGTTTAATATGCATATTGAAGGACATGTCCTGGTCAAAAACAAAACCAAGGTTCCTCACAGCGTTGCTGGAGGCTGAGGTAATTCCATCCATTGTAAGCATCTGGTTAGACACCATGTTTCTAAACATTTTAGGGCTGAGCACAATAACCTCAGTTTGATCCAGATTTAGAAGCAGGACATTAGAGGTCATCCAGGTCTTTATGCCTTTGAGGTTCCCTCAGAGGCATAAACTAAATGGTGTGATTTCTGGCTTCATGGACAGATAAAGCTCGGCATCATCTGCATAACAGTGAAAATACATGCTGTGCCTTCTAATAATACTGCCTGAGGGAAACATTTATAATGCAAACAGAATTGGTCTTAGCGTGAAACTGTGTGGTTTCTAAAATTAAATTTAGTATGTAAAGTGCGCTCTGCACGTAAAAACATTTATGTGAACAAATTGGAGACTATTAGAAAGATATGATTTAATCTACTGCTGATCAATACCTTTAATACCTACAGCATGATCTAATCTCTGTAATAAAATATTATTGATCAATATCAAATGCACACTGAGGTCTAGCAGGACAAGCACAGAGATGAGTCCACTGTCAGAGGCCATAAGAAGATCATTTATAAGCTTCACTAAAGCTGTTTCTGTGCTGTGATGAGCTCTGAAACCTTCAAGCTTAAATTGGGTGCTTTCTGTGTTTAAGAAGCAATTTGAATGATGAAAGCTGAGAGGGACACACTCAGGCAAAGCGTTGTTGTTTTCTGGTTTTGCTGTATTGGCCTTCTGCTTTGAGACATCCGTGTCTCATCGTTCATGTTTGTTTAGCAAACAGTGTCTAAGCTTAGTGCCCATATAAGGAAGTTGAAAACATGCATGCGAGATGAAACTGACAGATCACAATCGTTTCACTTCCACTCTAAGTTCCTACCCTGAAATGTATCAGCAGAAACGGCTGCCATCGTACTGTGCTGCCTTTTCTTAGCACGCTAAACCTGTGTAAGTAATCATGTTTCTCTCAGTGCACTAATGATCCTACAGATGCAACGAGTGACCTACCATGTGACTCACTGCACTCCTCACGCCTCCTGTAGCTCTTTATCAGTATATAAAAACCCTGCAAAAGATTCTGGGATTACTCTTAAGAATTGTATGTGAAGAAGTGTGTGGTTCGCTGTGTGGTTCGGCTTTTAGAAATGTGAGGAAACCTAACCCTGTCATTTAACTTAATTACTGTATTAATATCATTTGGCAGTAAAGTGCTTAATATCTACACTTTTACATCTGCCTTCTAATAAAGCAGCCTTTATTTGGTTTGTTAGTTGGAACTCATTGGATTATTAAGCGAGTGGGCTGACTCTCGTGTAGAAGCTAGAGAAGGTCATCCACTAATGGTGGTCTGAGCCGTGGCTGCTGCAGTCTGTATGCCAAAGTATCCCTGGGCAAGATATCAAAGCCTCAGTTCAGTTTATTGCCCACTCTGACAAACCTAGTGTGCTGCTCAAGAGTGTGAAAGGTAAATATGATGGTTGTTGCTTTTCTACTCGAGTGCTGTGCATAACAACTACAGCACAGTTATAGTTAAACAGCATTGTGATTTCCTTTTATTAATTCATTTAGTTTTTGTATCGATATCGCCATGTCTGTGCATACATATGTGTGTGAAGGTATTGATTCGAAAAGTCAAGTAACAGTTGCTCAGCTGAATGTCTGAACGGAAGTATGGTACGTTGTTGCACCTCTCTGTGGTTGCTGCTAGAGAAGTTCTTGTGATACAATGCTTCCTGTTTGTGAAGCAGGAAGAAGAACGTGAACACTCGAAGACGAGCAAGGCTTTCGCTCAGGCAGACATTGTGCTGTGCAGCGACAACAGTCGAGATACAGGACGGAGGCAAGGTACTGTTACCTATTATTTATCCACATAAATGCAACTATAGAACAATCTGACAATGCAATTGTTCCAAAAATGTTACAGCAAACTCAGCCTGGTACTGCGGCGATTAGCATTTAATCAGAAAGTAAAAGACTGTTCATTTCCTTTTCAATACAGGATTTGTCTTTCTCTGTATAGTTTGCCATACAGGATAAATACATCACAAAACACACACAACATCCACACACCCATAAGCACCAAACAAAAAGAAAAGGTGTGACTTTATCCAGGGCAGCAGCAGTGCTCCTAATAACAGGTTGGAGCTGTACTAAAATTGTCAGTGTTTGTCAGCTCCTTTCATTCTTCAAGGAAGAATATCAAATGAAAGGAAAAAGATGAATCCTTGGACCCTGGTGTCCTTTTCTGTTCACTGCTTAGCTGTCAAAAAGTGTAATAATAACAAAGCAAAAGAGGAATGATGATACGTGGGTATACAGCTTGGAAAAAATTAGTCTTAACAGCATCATACATACTTTCCTGATGACATCACACAATGTCAAAGATGTCAAGTAAGGTTGGTTGTAAACACTTATGTACTCTATCAGTTCTGCTTGACACAAATCATGAGAATTAGTGAGAATCATTAGAATCACCTAATAATCACACAGCGATCATCATATTAGACAAAGCATTTCAGTAGAGCTGGACAATATGGACAAAATATTACCACAACATTGTTTTTCTGCATTGCATAAATTCATATTAGTATTCTAAGCTAGCATCTCTCTGGTTTGATACAAACTGAAAGAACATGTTACGTTAACATTTTTAATAACTAATAAGATTTATTTTCAACAACTGACACAAACCAAATACACAATTCTCTTAAGTATTGTTATTTGTATACATGTTTTAAAAATACACTCAAATTAACTGGCAATCAAACAATGTGCAGCATTGTTAATCAGTGCTGCACTGTACTGAGTACTGATCTGCATTGTTTTATCAAGTCAAGTCAGACCAAGTGGCTTTACTGTCATTTCAACCATGTGCAGTGGTACAATACAGAGTGAATCGAGACAACGTTCCCCCACAACCATGGTGATAAAATGTGTAGGACCAGCATTGTTTTGTGTTTGTGCAAGAATAAAACAACGCAAATCCAGGAATGGCTGATTACTAGATGCAATTTCTTTTCTATCTCGTATATTTCTTCAAATAAAAATATGAGGTAGGCAGTAATTCAGTCTAACAAATACATTTTCTCAAAATGTAGATGTGTTTTGAAAAAAACTACAGTTTAACAGTGAAAATATGTCATAATATTAACAAAAATGTGTAATGATGTGTGCTTATTTTATCCCTGAGATAATGAAGAGAGAGATTCCTGGTCAGTCTGAGATGCCATATTTGTTTTCATTTACATGCTGAAATACAGAACAGAACTCTGCTGTCTTGGCTTATATAGTCTGTGTGTACCGTGTGTGTGTGTGTGAGGTATGTGTTTCTGTGTGTGACTATATTTCACTGTGTGTGTGGATAGGTGGGTAAGAAAACCGCCTTGGTATTTTTGAAGGTGGTGAAAGTGGTTTGTCATGTTAGCGGACTTTATAAGGACCTGTCAGTGTAGATTTCCCTGCAAACTGGTTTTATCTGGTGGCTCTAGCTCAGTAGGTCGCTGGTTTGATCCCGGCTGCATGCCAAAGAACCTTGGCCAAGATACTAACCCCTGTTGCTCTCTGATACGTCTTCTGGAGTATGAGTGTAAATGTAAAAGACTTTGTGAGAATGAGGTGAATAAAGTGGGATTTATGATCCTACAAATGTGTCTGTCCGTATATGCTTTTTGATTGGGGGAGAGAGGTTTTCACCCACGTGAGACACATGGTGGGACTAAGGACAGAGTCTGTCTGATAGGGGCCACTGTATGGGGCCAGTTTTTTGGAAAAAAGACTATCTAAAGTATCTTTAAAGTGCCTTTAACAGATAACCACACTCTCTAACTTTGAGTATAATGTGAAATTAGGGAGCTTTTGTAATGTCTGTGAACGTTCTCAGAGCAATTGGTGGACAGTCCCAGATTTTAAGACCTATTGGGAGTGTCCAAGCCATGCTCTAAATAGTGTCCTTAAGAGGGATGGGTCCAGGACTATCTTAGGGACACTCTCAATAGGGCTGAAAATCTGGGACTGTCCACTAATTGCTTGGAACTGAAGAAGCTTCCGAGATGAGAGGTGAAATGTTTTTAGATGCTTCCAAAACATTTGACAGAGTTAATCAACTGAAGATGTTCGTTAAATTGCAAAGCAGAGGGGTCCCTGCATATCAAATGGATAAAGGATTTTACACTTTTGGTATTTACATCAAACTATGCAAGTTAATTTGGGTACAGAGGTATCTGAACCTTTTTCTGTATCTACAGAAGTCAGACAAGGTGGATTATTGTATTTGTATGTTGGTGATCTTGATGATCTTTCTGTCAAGTTAAATGATTGTACGACTGATTGTATGGTGGGCAACCTTATTAATCATTTAATGTACGTTGATGATGTGGTCATTTTGTCCCACCACAGTGCTGATTACTTAAGAGTTTGTGCTAGTTATGGTGCCCAGTATGATATTGTGCTTAACCCTAAAAAAAAAAAAAAAAAAAAAAAAAGAGTGTTATTGTGATTGCTACAACTAAGAAGCATAAGACCAACTCCCTAAGGCTTCCCTGTACCAGTGTGAGGCTGTTGCCTTGAAACTGTGTAAAACATCCTGCAAAAATGGTCCCAACAAGGGCCCAACAGACTTAATAAGGAAGTCTGTTAGGAAGCACTTTTGTGTCCTTCCCTCCTTATTATTTTACACAGGTGTACCAAATTTCATTCTTGTAGCTCATGCTGTGTTTCCTTAGGACTTTCTAAATGCATAAGGTGCCATTTTGAAACTCTTATGTATGAAACCAATAAAATATGTCATATATGGCATATCAATCCGGATTCTCATCATGTCTGTCAAGTCTGCTGGAGTTTGCAGAATCTGTCACTGAGTTACAGCAGACTCGTTTTAAGTGATCGTAATTTGGTGTGCTGCCATGACAATGTCCTTTCACAAAAACCTCAAAAGCTTTGCATTCCAGCCATTCCGTTCACTGAAGATCACGCTGATCTGATGAAATCCCTACAAGGAGTTTGTTAAAGTACGAGGTCCAGAAATGGCGAGATATGTAGCCAAAATTAGTCAGCAGACTCAACATGGCTGACTTCCTGTTGGGTTCTAAGAGATTCTATGAGATGGCTCTAAGAGACTGTTTTTTATATGAGGCTGTCAAATTTCAGATTTATAGATTAAACATAGTGCAGGGGCTGCTTTTTTGTTTTGTTTTTTAAATGTTGTAATTGTTTGTAATTTTGCAGTTTTGTCACTTTCCAACCAAAATTCACTGAACCAGCAGCAAAAGAAGACCAAGACTGCACTTCATGTTACTTTGCAGTTTTGCTTCCACCAGAATAAAATCCCATTTCCTGCACAGCTCTATCTCTCGGTGTATGTTGAAGCCAGTTTCCCATGCTTATTATGCACTGGTCTGCTGTTGTGTACAGTGTTGTCGGCTGCTGTTTTTGTTTTGTTTGTTTGTTTTTTCCCTAAAAACCACCTCTGACAAGAAAACCTAATTCCTGCTGTTCAATATGGGAAAAATATCTACTTTCACAAATTATAGCAAATTGCAAATCCTAAGCTATGTCTCCAATAAAACCTCTGTAACTTTCTGTTTTCACTTTCTACTATAGAAATTTCATGTTTCTTACAACAGTTAAAAAACAGAAAAAGAAGAAGTTCAAAGATTCGTGCTGACAGATTTCTTTATTTACCACAGCAGCTTTTTCTTTATTATGTAGAAAAGCAGTTAAATATGTAACTTCTTTAGATTGGTCAGGCCCACTTGAGAGCAAAGTGTGGTGTATGTAGCCCATAATGTAAAATTAGTTTGACACCCCTGAACTAGATATAACAATTCAAATGAAGTCTTATACAATTTGACATTACAGTGTCTACAGAAAAATGCCTTACAAAGAAGTTGACATACCCTAACTCTGATTCCAACCCAAGAGGTCTTTCTTAAGCTGGTGGATTTTAAGATGCATCCACCTTTAAGTTAAAACTATTTAGATTTTGAGTTTGTGACATGAAATGTTTCAAATGCACAATAAATTCTTTTGTTTTTGTCTGTGTCTTGTGTACAGGTAGTTCATCAGCTGTTCACTGCTCACAGCCAAAGAGAAAAACTCTAAAGAGACAGGCCTGTGTTGGTCACCCTATCCAAGAACAGCTTTGGGATCCCTGGGTTCACGAGAACACCTCCTCTGAAAAGCTGCGAGAATCACTACCCACACCTTACAGACAGTAGAGTTACTGTTAATGTACACGGCCTTTCTGCTACAATGAATGACGAAGAGAATGTCCTTGAGGTCGATGACACACTCGCAATGACTCCTGAAAATAAATCTGAAACTCCTTCAGAACTTAAAAAGGCGCCTCCAGTGGCACCCAAACCTGCCTGGTTTCGCCAGAGTCTGAGGAAAATTAAGGATGAGCAGGACCAGAAGACGCAAGCAAAACCATCAGAGCAAACATCTGCTGCAAGCTTCAGCAGAAACTTTGGCATCAGATCTGCATCATCTGCAACCAACCAATCAATCAAGCAAAGGATTCACTCTTTTGAGACTTTTTCCAGTCCAGAAGCTCCAGAAAAGGGGAACAACAGAAGACCATTGGCTCCTTCAACAACCCTCTCTCCAGTGGAGAAGGGATCCCGAGCCCCTTGCTCTTCCTATTCTGCCTCAAATGGAGATAATGTGAAGAACAAAACTGAATTTTCCAGAGAGATCCAGTCCAGAGATCCAGCACCTAGTAAGGAGGAAGACAACATACCTGCCTCTGTTGCGCCCTGTGCCATTGCCTCAGCCAGCAATGAAGCTTGTCAACAAACAACAGAAAAGTCCTCTGAAGATGAAACTCATTTTAATCAGTCTACCACTGATTCCATGTATTCTCAGACTATCAACACTGATGTGGAGTCAGGGATAAATGATTATCAGTCTGCTCCAGTGCATGACAGCAGTGAAGCCTTACCCACCAACCTGGAGTCTGAGCTTGTGGATTCTGAGTGTTCTGAAACATCTATGAGATCCAATCAAACTGAAGGTCAAAATAGCTCTGACTGGACAGAGGAGGAAGGAAAGCTGTCAAGGACTGCTCGGAATGCTGCTCCGGCCACAGAGAGTAACACCGTGAGCAACCCAGAGAGTGAAAGCCTGGGGAAAATAATTACCTTCAGTAATCAGGTAATCTCACACATATATTGTGTTTATTTTATATAGTCAAGGCTGAATATTCCCACGTTTGGGAATATTCAGCCTTAACATTTATCAGTACAATATTATTTTGTTCCTCTACCAGCTTCGCTTACATGTGAAAATGGACAGATACACAAATCAACAATCTTTTTGTGGTGTTTGTGAGTAGGAGTGAGTCTCTTTGTATTTTTGTTTGTTACGAAGTGTACTTGATAATGAGGGGTGGGAAGTTATTATAGCGCCCCCCAGGAGCCAGAGGCAGACAGAGAAAGATCCGGGCCATCCATAGCCCCAGGAGTACAGAAGACATAAGACCACACATACTGGCTGTGTGTCCATCCCAGCAGGAAAAGAAGGGAGGCCCCAGATGGGTTACCCACGGCCTAAGAGTGAGAGTCTCAACGAACCACGGGCGACAGGCAGCTGAACCCATCCGAGGCCCAACACCCTGGCACGAACCACCTGGCACTTTCTACAGGACTGGATATAAAACCATTCTGTAAAAGTCCAGAGCCTCTGCGCTTTATCTGAGGATGATGGGAAGTGACTCTACCATCACACAAAGCAAACATCAGTATAAGAGTGCTCCTAAAGTGCTGGGTTTGTTCATCTACAGTAGAGAAGGAGATTTCTCTCTGAGGGAGCCCCTGGTGAAGATTATGATCCTAGTTGATCCCTGGGATGAGCTCGTTTTCCTGATGTTTCTGAAGTGATTCCTCTCAGTGGGTCAATGGAACATCTGACACAGGGCAGGTGTGATTAAAGAAAGGGAGGAAGTTTCTTCAACCTCTGCACCCAACAAACCCAGCTTGGTTGTAATGGTCTCCTTCACTCGTTTTCCTGCAGGGTGAATGTATGTTGTGTATCTGTTGTGTGTGCTGCTACACCCCAGCCTAGAGAAAGCCAGAGAGCAACACAAGAAGACATTGCACCTGCTTCCTGGTCCCAGGGGAGGACCAAGGCTGCCACAGAGTTTCCAGTTTTACAACAACCAAATATTTTATTAGTCTGGTGGGCATCACCAAAACAACAAAGAAAAAGCTCTAGAAATAAAACAAAACTAACTTACCCATCACGAGGAATCCAAAAGAAAATCCAGGCCTCTTACCTGTCTCCCTAACCTAAACAGAAGAAGGGGTTTTGAAAGAAAAAGGCTTCCACATAAATCAGCAAAGGTCGATTTACAATCTACAGATTCAAAATGTTTGTTGGACTTTCCGATGTAATTCTCTTTGTATGTTTACAGTTTCCCCACAAAAATAACATGATTTTAAATTTGTGTCTGATTTAGTGTGTTTTTGTTACAGGTGTCACAAGCATTGATGTGCTCTTTGACCGTCTGTGGAGGTAATCCTTCCTCCACAAACCTGCAGGACACCTCTTCACTGGACTCCATTAACCAGCAGGAGTCTGATCTAGCCTTGGACACGTCAGGCAGAGGATTCTCTTTCAGGTATCACTTCAGTTGAGACATGTGGACATGCAAAATGCACTGCTTTGTTGTTTAACTTTTGTTCTCAGGGAATTTGGCTTAAGTTAACAAATACTCCCAGTTTAATCAAAGAAGGAGTAGTTAATTTTTAAAAACATGTTAAATAGAGCACAGTTCTATACTTGTACCTATGCTTGCGCTCATGGGTACCTGACACTCGTCAGATCTAATGCCTTTCTGTCTCCATAAATACAGCCTGTTCACTTTGAAGGAGTGCATCACTGATCGAGGGGAGGGTGGAGTTCACAACGAGACTGCTTCTGTTTCTGCTTCTGCGCACTCTGTCATCACAGCTATCAATTCACAGGAAATACAGAAGATGATTCAGGAAGTTGAGGCTTTAGATGAAGAAACACTGAAGGTAAAAAAACAAACATGTCGTATATCACAGTTCCATTAATTCACAACATCTTTAGAGACAAGTTGTAAAAACTGTAAGAGATGCTAAACAACAACTGAAAGGAGCAAAATCCTGTGGAGACCGGGGACATCTCCTGCACTGCAAACAACAGAGGGTCTAACCAGTGATCCCATTTGCATACATCCTCGTCAATGAACTTAGGAAAAATTAACTTTAAAGTTTTACTCAGAAATGGTGCGCTCGAGTGCTTGCTCCAAGGGGGTCATTTGATTGATGTTGGGGTTTTCTCTGTATTGGGTCTTTATCTTACAATATAAAGCATCTTGAGGCAACTGCTGTTGTGATTTGGCAGAATATAAATGAAATAGATATATAAGTGAATGCCTGCAAAATAAATTTCATGGCAAATGGTAGAAATCTGCCATGATGCCACGGATACGCCTTTCAACAAAAGCTCAAAAGCATCATAATTTAACATCACCCAAGTATTGGGCCAAATATTAGGCTGGTCTGATATGTGAAAATGTGTGACCACAGGAAATGATAAAATTGGTACTAAAATGTTATCTTTAATTCAAAATGGTGGACTTTATGTTGGGTTTGGGTCATTGCATCCAACCTGCCATATTACACATGTGTACGAAAATTCATTAACATTTACATAACATTAACATTTGCTGCCATGATGCCAGGTCTCTCTTGGAAATGAGATTTTTAATCTCAATGAGATTTTACCTGGATAAATAAAGGACTAATAAACATTGCTCACTGTGTGCTACATGTCTGTAGTACTTTGATAAAGATGTTGTAAGTGGCACTATTGAGCAATTTTGAAATGCCCTTGTCCAAAACCAATAAAGTGCACATATTTTCACCAGACATGTTGAAAGATAGGTTGAGGATTTAACATTTCTCTTGAACAATACGTTTGTTACTTGTGTGCATAAATAAAAAAATATTTTATTTATACAGCGCCAAATCACCACAACAGTCGCCTCAAGGTGCTTTATATTAAGCACGCTTTATACACTCAACAAAAATATAAACGCAACACCTTTGTTACTGCTCCCATTCTCCATGGGATGGACGTAGAGACCTAAAATTCATTCCAGATACACAATATAACCATCCCTCCCAAACAGTGGTCACAAATCAGTCCAAATGTGTGGTAGTGGGCACATCTGCTATATTGAGATAATCCATCCCACCTCACAGGTGTGCCACATCAGGATGCTGATCTGACATCATGAGTAGTGCACAGGTGTACCTCAGACTGCCCACAACAAAAGGCCACCCTGGAATGTGCAGTTTTTTGGGCTATTGGGGGTCTGGGGACCCAGAACCGGTCAGCATCTGGTGTGACCACCATTTGCCTCATGCAGTGCAACACATCGTCGCATGGAGTCTATCAGATTGGCAATTGTGGCCTGTGGAATGTTGGTCCGCTCCACTTCAATGGCTGTGCGAGGTTGTTGGATATTCGTGGGAACTGGTACACGCTGTCGTATACGCCGGTCAAGCACATCCCGAACATGCTCAATGGGTGACATGTCCAGTGAGTATGCTGGCCATGCAAGAACTGGGACATTCTCAGCTGCCATCTGCCCTCAACAATGTGAACCATGATTCATCCGTGAAGCGCACACCTCTCCAACGTGCCAGACGCCATCGAATGTGAGCATTTGCCCACACAAGTCTGTTACGGCGACGAGCTGGAGTCAGGTCAAGACCCCAATGAGGACGACGGGCATGCAGTTGAGCGTCCCTGAGACGGTTTCTGACAGTTTGTGCAGAAATTGTTTGGTTGTGCAAACCAATTGTTCCAGCAGCTGTCTGGGTGGCTGGTCTCAGACGATCTTGGAGGTGAACCTGCTGGATGTGGAGGTCCTGGGCTGGTGTGGTTACACGAGGTCTGCGGTTGTGAGGCCGGTTGGATGTGCTGCCATATTCTCTGAAACGCCTGTGGAGACGGCTTATGGTTGAGAAATGAACATTCAATGCACGGGCGACAGATCTGGTTGACATTCCTGCTGTCAGCATGCCAGTTGCACGCTCCCTCATTGCTTGTGGCATCTGTGGCATTTTGCTGTGAGACAAAACTGCACATTCCAGGGTGGCCTTTTGTTGTGGGCAGTCTGAGGTACACCTGTGCACTACTCATGATGTCAGATCAGCATCCTGATGTGGCACACCTGTGAGGTGGGATGGATTATCTCAATATAGCAGATGTGCCCACTACCACACATTTGGACTGATTTGTGACCACTGTTTGGGAGGGATGGTTATATTGTGTATCTGGAATGAATTTTAGGTCTCTACGTCCATCCCATGGGGAATGGGAGCAGTAACAAAGGTGTTGCGTTTATATTTTTGTTGAGTGTATTTAAGACAGACCCCACAATAACACATGCAGAGAAAAACCCACCAATCATATGAGCCCCTATGATCAAGCACTGTGGAGACAGTGGGAAGGAAAAACTCCCTTTTAACAGGAAGAAACCTCCGGCAGAATCAGGCTCAGGGAGGGGCGGGGCCATCTGCTGTGACTGGTTGGGGTGAGAGAAGGAAGACAGGATAAAGACATGCTGTGGAAGAGACACAGAGGTTAATAATAATTATGATTAAATGCAGAGTGGTGTGGGATGAGGGATACTGAAAAATGTTAACAAATTATTCATGATTGATTTTGTTACGCTGTGCAGTTTGTCTTCTGGAGATTTTCTTTACCACACAGTATCATACATGCTCTAAATATTTTTGCAGTGTCGTAGTTTACTGGATTCTGCTATATTGTGTAGGATATTGTAGTTGGTGTTTGGAACAAAATGACAAGGATGGTTGTATTTCAAACCTGTTTTGAACCTTTTAAATTGGCCTCTGACAATGTATTATATTATACATATTTTAATATTAAATTATACCCTACAGTGAATCTTAACAACTTTCCTGAAACTAAATATTAAAAAAAACCCTCAAAATTCAAATAAGCAAGTGCAACATTTCATATGCATAAATATTACATAAATATTTATGTAATAAATATTACATATACACGTCCCTACACACTGCTCCCCGGGCGCCCAATGGCTGCCCACCGCTTCACTGAGTGAATGGGTTAAATGCAGAGAGGAATTTCCCCACGGGGATCAATAAAGTATACATTATTATTATTATTATTATTACATGTAAAAATATTACATTTGAAAAACATGATCCAGAAAATAGAAAAATGTGTGGATTACTGTTGAAAAAATGCCTTAAAAATGGCTGCTCAAGTAAACCTACATCTTTCCACAGCAACTAGTGGACATCCATGTTGTGATTCTTCATAAAGACGAGGGAGCTGGGCTTGGCTTTACCATTGCTGGAGGGTCTGACCTGGAGAACAAAGCTGTTACTGTAAGATACACACTACACATTTATATTACTGAATTCTAATCTATTTTTTCCAAAATGTTATTCTGTCTAATGTGAAATAAAAAGCATTGCAACTGTATTCACTGAAAAGTTGGCATTAGTTTAAAATGCAGTATAAAAATGTGCAATCGAACCCTGTGAATATCCACTGAAAATAATGTTTAAAAGAAAACATGAAACAGTGATTGACAGCAATCACAGCAAATCAGGTCATCGAATTGCAAGCCCACATCAACTGATTGCTCAGCTGATATTCTGCGACATATTCAGTTGGCTTCACCAACAGATATATCCGTCACATCTGTTGGTGATAATGACCCATACCATCCATCCATTTTCCTCCGTTTATCTGGGCCTGGATCACGTGGGCAGCAGCCTAAGCAGAGAAGTCCAGACCTCCCTCTCCCCAGCCACCTCCTCTAGCTTGTCCAGGGGAACACCAAGGCATTCCCAGGCCAGCAAAAACATGTAATCTCTCCAGTGTCCTGGGTCTGTCCCTGGGCCTCCTCCCGGTGGGACATGCCGAACCACTGTACCCAGGAGGCGCCCAGCAGGTATCCTTGCCAGAAGACTGAACCACCTCCACTGCCTCCTTTCAGTGTGGAAAAGTAGCAGCTCTACTCCCATAGATGCCCCCCTGCCAATCTCCTGCTCCCCTCACCCCTCACTCGTGAACAAGACCCTCCTTCACTTGGGCAGCAACTCGTCACTGACCCAAAGTGGGCACTCCACTCTTATCCAATCCAAGGCCTCAGACTTGGAGGTGGTGACACTCTGCTCCGAGCCACTCCAGTGTAAACTGGAGGGAAGCACCTGATGAAACCAACAGAACCACACCATCTGCAAAAAGCAGAGACGAGACTCTGAGGCCACCCAAGTGGAAGCCTTCCATCACGTGGCTATGCCTAGAAATTCTGCCTGTAAAAATTATAAACAGAATTGGCGACAAAGTGCAACCCTGGCAGAGTCCAACACCCACTAGGAACAAGTTTGAGTTATTACCAGCAGCTGCATAAGAACTGAAAATGCTCATTTAAATTTTGAGTCTAATAAAAAATGTAATGAGGTAGTGAAGCTGTCATTTCAGGCTCTACTTTCTCTGATCCTTAGTGAAGGTAATAAGTGGAGTTGGGACTTCTCCTTATCTTGTAATTCAGCATTAGAAGTTCTTTACTAATAGATTCATGTATTCATATTCAAGTAATCGAGTAAACAAAATCTGTTCATCTGTTTACCAGTACTCCGATACTTACTCCAATCTAGTCAGGATTTGCGTTATCCACAGTGTGTGGGTCAAATCTGGCTTTATTCATTTTTATACCAATCTAACAAAACAACAATAAAACAAATATGAAATCAACTTCTCCCAAACTGTGTTAAGGCTAGTTCTACCTGATCTCTGAATTTGCCGCTGTTTCCTACTTGTGTCTATGTGTCTCACTGATGATCTTGTGTTTAGGTCCACAAAGTGTTTCTCAGTGGCCTGGCAGCTCAAGAGGCCACAATTCAGAAAGGCGATGAGATATTGTCTATAAATGGACAAACACTGTGGGGTGTCACGCACACTGATGCCACCACTGCTCTGCGTCAGGCCCGGAATCTGAAGCTGGCTGTCGTTGTCATCTGCAAGAGAGTCGTGGAGGAGGGAAGAGAGGAAGGAAGCTGTAGGAGCGAAGAGCCAAATCCTGCTGGTCAGTCAGACAACTGGGAATACATTTATTATCCCCAATTTATTTTAGCAGAAATCACACAACCATCAAGCAAAATGCAATACTTCCAAAGAATTGGGGGTCTGTGCAAAATAAATAAAAACAGAATGCAAAGACTGCAAATATCATACACATATGTTTTATTCAAATATTCACAACAGAACACAGAAAACATCAAATGTTTAAACTGAGAAACATTGACAAAATGCAGACATAGCTCTGTAGGTTTGTCCAGGTCAGAATAGACATTTTTATTATAAATACTATGCAGGCTACATATACTCTGTGTCTTTGCTGTCGCAGTGGAGGAATGGGGCGCTCCAATGAGTGTGGAGCTGGAGAAATGTGCTGGTGGTGTTGGCTTTACTCTGGAGGGAGGAAAAGGCTCAATCCATGGAGACAGACCTTTAGTCATCAACAGGATCTTTACAGGTGCGCTCACGAAGCTGGCAGTATTCACAAAAACGTAATCACAAGTGTTTCTTTCGTAGTTTATTTTGGGGAAAAAACGAATTTGATTCCAAAAAAAAGAGCAGTAATCGTAATATTTGGACAGTTATTAAAAAAAATGTCTTTTGGATATTTCAGGGGGAGCGGCAGAGCAGAGTGGTCTGCAGAGTGGAGATGAAGTGTTGCAGGTCCAGGGAATAAGTCTGCAAGACATGACTCGATTTGAGGCATGGAACATGATCAAGGCTTTGCCTGAAGGACCCATCACAGTGGTCCTCAAGAGGAGGCTGGGGGGTGCAGAATGACCGGCACAGCTTATGGGCACTGATTGAAGTAAAAAACAAAAAAAACAAAAACAAATACCCCAGGACAAACAAACAAAAACAACAAACAAAAAAACAGCAGCATACAGCAGCAAACAAGGACACAGATGTTGGACTTTTTCTCTTTTTTGTTTTTTAAAAAATCTCATCAGGTTAATAATTCTTTTAGTTTTATACCAAAGACATTGCAATTTTTTTCATTTTTATGCAGTAATTTTGCATCTACTTACTTTGAATTTCAGAAGAAAAGAGTGAAATTTCACAAGCTGTTGCTTTTCAATCTTGTGGCGAGAAAAAGGAAACATCCCACATATGCAAACAAGACTCTAAAACTGTCAAATTGGTTAAAGAAACACACAAAACAATATTTCTCAGAATTAAAGGACAACTGCACATCTCGAGAAATAATACAAAACCCAGTTAATTGGCAAGGGTTTGAACACTGCAAGGTTCGTTTTGCTTTAACTTGCTTGCTTAATGATATTTGTACAGTAAAAGCTTGTAATGTGGCAACAAACAAAACCAATTTGGAATCTGGAGGCAGCTCAACAGCTGCAGGTACCTGTGCCTGCCTACTGCTGCAGTAGCTTGACACTGAATCTTATTAAGAGATTCAATTAATTACAGAAATTGATATACTAGATTGAATTTTATTTTTAAATTAATATTATTAAAAAGAGTTTCTGTGCTCACAGTCTAAGTCATGTGCCTGAAATAACAATATTAATGGTAATTAATGGTCATAGAGATGATTAAGATGATCACTAGTGTCTTTGCAAATTTGTGAAGACATTTTTTTGCTCCATGACACCTACAAAGTTATGTAGCCTGTGTTTGTTACATCTAGAATGACAAGTGTCACCATTGTCCAAGCATATATGCAGTACATGAAAACCTGAAATTAGACACTGGACTACATTTGAAGTATGTGATAACAAGCAGTTTTACTCCCTCTGCCACCAATCAGGTCATATGAACAACTTCCTGTATCTTCAATAAATGGCTTTAGTCACTGGGATTCAGGTGATGTCTGATTGTTTTCACTCCTACTTGCTACCACAGCTGCCTTTGAAATTGACAATCATTTGAGATTTTTGATGAAAGAGATTGAAAAAACTACAGAAAACCGCCACAAAAAAAGAAACACCGTTAACGATGCAACTGACCACAGCAGTCCTGTGCTGGGCTGTTATAGTGAAATTTGTCATGTTTTAGGTAAAGGTGTTTTTAATGTCTGAAAAACAATTATGCAGTCATAAGTAACAAATGAAAGGAACACCTTTTTAATGAAAGTATAGCACGAAGTCACTTAAGCTTCTTGGATTTTGATCTTGTCAGGGGGTTTCAGCTGTTTGGGGTTGATGAAATTAACATCAGGTGCACTGGAGGGGCAACAATTAGATGACCCCCAAAATAGGAACGGTTTTACAGGCGGAGGCCACTGACATTTTGTCTTCTCATAGTTTCTGTTTTGTTTTTTTACCAGTTTTGCATTTTGCTAGGGTCAGTGAAACTATAGTAAGTGTGAAGTGAAACTTGGACCCTTGCACAGCTAGTCCAAATCCTCCAAGCACATCAATACGTGCCATAGCCAGAAGGTTTGTTCAAGATTATGAAGGAAATTCCAGGAGACAGCCAGAGAACTGGACAGGTCCTAACGCATCAACAGGACCATCATCTGCTTCTTTATTCAAGGAGAAGCAGGATGAGCACTGGAAGAGCCCTACACAAAAATGTCTTGGATACTGACATTCACACCAGCAGGCCAATGGTGTGAATGTCTTTGACAAAACAATCAATAGCAGATTTCACGAGGGTGGCCTCGAGGCACCACAGAGCCTGAATGTGTTGGAAAACGTGAGAGCTTGAAAAATAAAAAGTGCAGAAAAAAAATGTTCTTGTATTCTGACATTTTCACTTGAAAAATATTTTCATAACTTTTTATGATATACAGTTACAGAAAAAATATTCACAAATGTGTTGATTGACGTTTTCACAAATATACTGAGAGCTGCATTCAAAGTTTACTCATATTCATTTATTTTTACTGATTACAACCACAACTCTGTGATTACAACCTCTCAAATCAGTGAATACAGTGGGGACTATTATACACGTGTTGGTTTGAACTTGGTTCATTAAAGTGTTGATAATTGTAGGTAATTGATCATAATGGGATTTTATTTGTCTATGCTGTCAGTTATGGTTCTTCGAAAGGAAATCCAAATTGGCAAAAATTGTCATAATGCTGAAGAAATAAAAATTCCTAATCCATGTGTTCCATCAATAGAATTTGAAGAAACAAAACACTATAAATTAATGTGAAGCTCCAGTAGCACTTTATAGTGTCACACTATTAAGCATTACCTATTAGCAAGTACTTATTTTTTTATATGTAATTAATCCTCCCTAGTATGTGGTTTTGTATACGGACACCGTGTACAGCAATCACTGACACTACATCACTGCTAGCAATAATCATAGTCATGGTCATATTCATAATAATATAGCTATATTTATAAATGGCATAATACAGTGTAATGCAATGTAAAAGGTGAATTAAGCTCTTGCTAATACCTTGATAATGCTTAGTATGACACTTTTATGCATTATTATTAAGTGCTAGCAAAGTCCCCCACTCTGTCTTGAAAATGAAATTAGATTAAATTAAGATTAAAATCAGTGCACTTCCATTCAGAAACGTACGTTTGTCTTTAGGATTTACAAACTGTAACCCCTCCCCGTAAAAAACCCCAAAACACTGCAAATAGACTACTGTAGTTTCTACAGATTCAATTGAATGTTTGCTTACTTGTTAAAACAGAAAAAGATGAAATAAGCTCTTACCCATATTCAGCTATCCTCCATAATGGGTCAGCCAATCAGAACAAAACTTTGTCCAAATATCACGACGCGTACAGCGTTTATTAACATCTGTGATTTTTATCTCTTATATTCATCTTATAAATACCACTTATTTTTATTTTCTGTCTCACTTTCATTTCATCATTATGTTTGTTTCACGTGTGACGTTTACCGTACCTTGCCGATACTTCACCGTAGGGCTGCTCGATTATGGCAAAAATGATAATCACGATTATTTTCACTGAAATTGAGATCTCGATTATTTGACGATATTTATTTAACAATAACAATGTGTTGAATGATGACTTTAAAGACTGTCAAAAAATAATATAAAATAGTGCAAATACTGATAACAGTGCAAATGTTTACAATATAAAAATCAATGAAAAATGTAAACATCTGTGTTTAGTGAACTTTGCAGTGTTGCTCTGTGGTGCAGCTACATTGTAGCAAAGTTTACACACTGTGTCTACTTGATCCACGTCTGACTGAACCCATAATGTTTCCACACCACTGAAGGTTTTTTTTAACCTCTTTTCAACCAACAGCAGTCACTCTCCTCTCCAAATAACTTCTGCTTAGCTTTCCGAGCTTCCCTCGGGTCCTCTTAATCAGCGGTCCCCAACCCCCGGGCCTCGGACCGGTCCCGGTCCGTGAGTCGTTTGGTACCGGGCCGCGAGCGTTGAGGCTCAGGTGTGGTTTTCAGGGTTTTTATCGGTTTTCAGCGTTATTTTGTTATCGTTTTTATCGTTTACTCTGTTTTCCTGGGTCTGTTCACGTGTGTTATGAATAAATCTTTTTTTCGGTACCGGTACTAGTTTCATTTTGTTGTATTTATCCGCGACACCTTAAAGGCCGGTCCGTGAAAATGTTGTCGGGCATAAACCGGTCTGTGGTGCAAAAAAAGGTTGGAGACCGCTGCTCTTAATTGTTGTGACACGTGTTCGAAATGCAGAGAGGTGCGCTCGATTTGCCACACGGAGCAGCGCGAGAGTAAAGCACGAGGGAGGGGCTAATAATCGGCTCAGTCATTTTTAATGATCGTTGAAAGCCCAGATCGTAATCGAGATTAAAATTCGATTAATTGAGCAGCCCTACTTCACCGTCACCGAAAATTTCCTTTTTCTTTTGAATTGGGTTGTAACAGTTTGATATCTTAAGCCAGTTACACAGCAGTTATTCTTATCATTCTGTCTTACACACGCAGTTACCTCATGCCACTTAAAATAGTTATTTTTCAAAACTTTTTACATCAAATCTGTCAGTCGTAGTTTTATAAATTGGTATAAAATTGACAACAACAAAAAAGAAAAACCTTTTTAGGTTTTCCTAAATGAAATATAATTGATTTGGTCATTACTGAACCAGTCTACCAAAGTTCCACTGAATGGAAACTGTGCTTCAGAAAACACAGCCATGAAAGTCACAGGAAGACGCTTCTGCTCAGGTGAACAGCATTAAAAATATCCAATTTAAAGGCATTTTAGGTTCGCCAGAAGGAAAAAAAAAAGTTTTGCTTACAAGGGCTCCCCACGAATTCCAATGTATACTTCATCGTTTTAGTATAACTGATAAAAGAGGTAGATATTCATCGTTTGCAGGTGAACAAAACCACAGGAATTCAAGTACAACACGAACAAGCAGGTAAAATAAGTATAGAAAATGTCACTCATTTTTTAAGTAAATATTTGTAACAGTGCTACTGTCATGAAATTCTAACAGATGTCAGTAACAGCCCATCCAATCCACACATGCAAAGAAATCAAACCATAGATGTCAAAAAATGATGTGTAAGTATTGAACATGGTTACTGAAATTTATCCAGAAGCCTTTGTTGGTGATGGCAGCTTCAAGATGAAGAACTATGCATTGCTGGGAGTTGTGGCCCACTCTTCCCCATAAACAGTCTTTAAGCAGCAGATTCTTATCAAGAATGTCTCCGTACACTCCCCACACATCCTTCATTTACTTATGTGAAGCATGCCAGCACCCTAAGCTGAAAACACAGCCCCACACCTTGATGTTCCTGTCACCAAACTTCACCGTTGGTATAGCGTTTCTTGGATAATATGATGATGATAATAATTTGATAATTTTCCATAATTTCCTTCGGGATTAATAAAGTATTCTGATTCTGATGATCTCTATTATGGCATCAAACAGTTCAGTTTTGGTCTCATCTGAACAGACTTTATTCTCCCAGCATTTGTTTAAAAGTTCAGCAAACTTTAAACGTATTTCAACATGCTTTTTATTCAGCAATGAAGTTACGCATGGTGAACATGGATACAGGCCATGGGGGTGGAGTGCATTCATTTTTTCTTTGAAATAACAGTACCTACTGATCCAGGTGTTTCTGTAGCTTTCTACAAGTGGTCCTTCACTGCTGGAAAACTCCTCTGATTATTCTTTTCACTCCTCTGTCTGAAATGTTGCAGGAATCACCTGGTTGTGGCTGGTTTTTGGTCAGATTATGGTCCCAACAGTGCTCACTGGAACCTTCAGTATTTTAAAACCTCCTCTGTAACCAGTGCCATCAGTATCGTTTGCAACAATAAAGTTGCTGCAGAGCATCATGAGATTCTTGTGTGACACCTTGGTAATGTTACTTTTTATAAGCCATCAGGTGGGACTGAACAAGCTCATATTAATTTGCACTGAGTGGCAGGATTGCGTTCTAATTACTGATGGATTTCAGTTGCAGTCATGACTTTCTTCACGTGTTTAACCTCTGCCCCTTTTTGTTATTATAAATAACTTTATGAACCTCTATGGTTTGATTTCTTTGCATGTGTGGATTAACTGGGTTGTTACACACATAGTAAAAATTTAAGGGTCAATAGGAACTTTAGAAATATATTTACTTGAAACATCGGTGATGTGTTTCATACTTCTTTTACCAGCTGTAAATGTGAGGTATGAAGTTAAAACCAATAAACGATATCAGCATACGTTGACTAAGAGCCGTGCAATGTGCATGTTTACTATACACGCAAGTAAGAAGAGGAAATGTCTAATGCCACACTATTCTCATAAAAAAGGAATGTTTTTCATGCTTTTAACACGTGTACAAATACGTCTATGTTCATGTGATCATCTGATAATCTGAGCTTGTTCGTTACTGTTGACTTAGACTGTTAAAAATGGCATGAACATCTGAACTACTCGTGAGCAGCCCTCAGGCAGGAATTGAACTCTTTGTGTCAAAAGTCCTTGAGTGATTTAACAGACTTGGCCAGGTTGCTGTAGAACTCCGCCATGCTGGAGGGGAAGAATGAGTCAACCACAGAGCGAGGGAGGTAGCCTCCTAGGTCGGTTTGGAAAAAAGTCAGCACCTGGGTTTTGTTGGGCTCTCTGGAAAAAACAAGGGGGAAAAAGAGAGAAACTTTTAACACACACACAAACACACACAAATGAAATGCATTGTTTAGTTACTCACCCTGAGACGGGGACACAGATGCAACCACAGGGATGGTTGAATCCTCTCACGTAGCCAGACTGGGGAGCGCAGCTCGGGTGAATTGTATTGGTAGCTTTTTGATATCACACAAAAGATACAAGCACATAACCATATGAGTCTATTTATACCGGTCCATGTGAGAATAAATCAAAGATTCATAACGTTTTTGAGAATATTAGATTGTAACAATGTAAACGTGCACTTTAACCTCATCACAATAAAAATGCTATTGCATGTCTCACGCATATGAACAGTAACCAGCATATTTTGCATCAGTTTGTTGCATTGTAGTTCCTAACGCTCCACTGATCACTGAAACTGATGGCGTCTTCAGAACAGGCAAATGCTTCTGATAATATAGTGATTTTACCTCAGTTATTTTCTTCTATACCTTTCTCTAACGAATGTCCTATTCATTTATTTATTATGTCTGTTTTTGACCAGGACATGTCCTTCAACGCACATATTAAACAAATATGTAAGACTGCGTTCTTCCATTTGTGCAACATCTCTAAAGTTAGAAATATCCTGTCTCAGAGTGACGCTGAAAAACTAGTTCATGCATTTATTACTTCCAGGCTGGACGACTGTAATTCATTATTATCAGGAAGTCCTAAAAACTCCCTGAAAAGCCTTCAGCTAATCCAAAATGCTGCAGCAAGAGTCCTGACAGGGACTAGAAAGAGAGAGCAGATTTCTCCTGTTTTGGCTTCCTGTTAAATCCAGAATTCAAAATCCTGCTCCTCACATACAAGGTCTTAAATAATCAGGCCCCATCTTATCTTAATGACCTTGTAGCACCATATAACCCCATCGCTGTCCCTGTCATGTGCTTCCTGTTTTATTTTTGATAGCTCTGTTCTGTGCTCAGCTTCTGTCCCCGTCTCGTCTGCCTGATTATTTCCAGCTGTGTTTCCCTCCAGTCTCCCATTCCCTGATTTCTCTGTTGTGCATTTTAGTCCTCTGTCTTCGCCTGCTCGTTGTCGCGTCGTACCCTCAATATGCTGTTTTTCCTTCTGTGCTCCTTGTAGTTTCTAGCTCTGGTTTCCAGTGTCTTAGTGTATATATTTACGTTGGTATTTCTAGTTCCCTGTTTTCAGGTTGTTTTCTGTATGAAGAGTTTTACAGCCAAAATAAAGCTGCCTTCTTCAGTTCTCTCCTTCAATGTCCGTGAGTCCTGCATTTGGTCCAATCTCCTGCCTGCCACACAGCGATTCACGACAAAAACTGAATTGACTTTATGGCCAGGGAGTAGGTCAGCTGCTTTAATCATCCAGTTACAGCCAGTATTTTCAACTCCACTGTTATCATGTCTTTTACAATAAAGTCGACATTTGTGATATCACTGTCAGGGAGAAAGTGTCCCAGACTGTTCATGCGCTGCATTGTGCAGGTAAAAGTCAACTGTGCATTGCACATGGACAGCACTGCTTAAAATAATAAAAAATGACTCATAAAGTTAGTTGTCTTTGCGTATACCACTCTGCTTCTTTGTCATACATCTTTACATCACCAAGTGTCGTCGTCTTTAGAACTTGGGCTGTCTGTCAGAGTGCTGTCGTACTGCTCTCACTTTACGAGCGTACTGGTGTATACGGCTGCAGCAGCCCAAACGGCACACACACTGCTCCTGGCTGCTCCTCCTAAGGCTGTTTTATGCTCACCGTGTTGCTTGTGTCACATGGCGATTTTCACATCACATCCTGCGTTGCAAGACATCATTTTTGTGGCACGTCGGCCGGTCTTGCACCATTTATTTATTTATTTTTTTGCAGCCTGGTGCGTTGAAGAGAAGTGTACGATCATGCAGGTTTTTTTAACCACCGTTTTCAGAGATACACTGACACACAGAGGAAGATGTTGCAACCATTTACAAATTTGAGTTTGTGGAAGGAACTTTGCAAAAAGCAACCACTTGACAAAGTCCTGGCTTCTGGTTTTGACTTCTTCTCGACTTTATCAGCAAGTATGATGCAATATTATCTGAGTGGCGATACCTATCATTTAGGAGAAAACTGCAGCGTCTTCTTGTGCCTTATCGGCGGGTATAAATGACTGCATCTGTGTGATGACTGTGGGGCGGCGAGCGAAGCAACCACTGCAGAGGGTATATGGGCACCTTAAAGGCCACAGTATACTCGCTGTAATGGTCGCGTTGCCCTCTGCCGAAACCTCATTTCACAGACACTTGTATTTATACCCACCATTACGCTGCAGAAAGCTGCTGCGGTATATAACAATATAGGTATAACCATAAGTGTCGCTACTCAGACAGTATCACCACATAAGCTTTGATATGTTGTTATGGCCGAGGCTCGGGCCTCCATCTGTGTATCTGTACGTCTCTGAGCTTCTTTGCTAAAATGTAACTAAAATGGTGCAAAAAACCCTTCAAGATCAATCACTCGTTTCTTCAACCCAGCTTACAAAAACTGAGAGGTGGACGACATGTTGAGTGGCACCGTAAACTGTGTGCCTCAAACTAACCTGACTTGGCTCTGACTCTAACCACATGATTGGGTCAGCACGGTGCTGAAGCAGCCAACGCTGTTCGTTTCTGTGCAAGTTTACAGGCGATCAGATAATTATTTCTCCCACGATTTATCCCAATCATCATAACATCTCAAAGAGCCATGGAAGTAAAAACGGTGCTTAAGTGCGCATCACAATCAACCTTAGAGAGTAAAAAAAGACAGAAGTACAAGAAGAGTGAGAGACAAACATTGAGTCATTACGCACCATTTGAAGAAATGCTGCCATCTTCGTATTGCTTAATTAAAATAACATCTACAAAGTCTCGTGGTGCTATGATGCCCATAGCTGCAGAGGGCGTGACTGTTCGGCAGATCGAGATGTCCTGCACAAGAGTGGACGACAAGGGGACGTACTCAATAAAGCTTAACAAAGAACAAATATGATCCACATTTTGATATCAGTTCATCCAGAAAGTATTCGCAGTGTTTATCATGTTTATCATGGTTCAACCTTATTCCAAAATGAATTAAAGTATTTTTTACCCCTAACCTCCACACACAACATCCTATAATGACAAAGTCAAAAAGTTTGCTTGAAATTATTGCAAATTTACTCAACCCTCTGTTTGCCAACCCTGCTCCATCTGAGATGTTAAGTCTAATTGTTGAATGTTGCCATTGTGTTTCTTAAATTTGTACAGTCTTAGTTCAAGCAGTAGGATCAAAGCTTTGATCCTGACCACCTCTCCAACCACTCTGTGCTGGGGGAGGTTTTATTGTAGATACATCCTATCTGAAAGATCTGTTTCTTTTGATGTAAACTTCCTGGGTTTACGACCCTTTGGTCAGCAGGAGGTCTCACGCACACACACACACACACTCTTACACAAGTCCACACATATACATAAAATGCTTTGTCTTAGAACCAAGGGGGCGTGGCTTTGTTCTGACGTGTTTTGTGTGAACTGTCTCCCAATAAAAGGTAGCAGGAGGTGGTCAGATCTGGGGGTCACTTTCGTGGTGGACACAGACGAGGCCTCCCTTGTGCAAATAATCGATCGATCGACTGTCTTGTTTTCTTCATGATGAATAAGTCTCTAGAATTAGCGGGGCTTGTGGAAACACAGACCCAACATGAACATTTGCCAGTGTTCCTATGCTCAAGCATTCCTCTCAGTCACACCAGTTATCAGTAGCTCTCCTCTAAATCCGTGCACCTGGTAACCAACTGGATTAGGATACAGTGGTCTGGAAAAGTAGGCCCCGAATAGAGCAACCTGTAAGAAGCAGTTAACTATGAGTAAAATCACATACACCTTTGGATTCTGTGTTTGATTCTGTCATTTTTGACTAAAATGAAAGATGATTCACTAATAGCAAACTGACACACAGATAAACTCTGTATCACCTGTAGACATTAAGCACTTTTACCCTCTCTCAGATGTAATGAGAGGTAAACCAGGAGCACTTCAATATCTTTCAGTCCCACCTGTCTCTTGACGGTTGACCAGGTGATGAGCGTGCCATGTTTCCTCCAGATATGACATTTAGCATTCAGACCAAAGAGTTAAATCTTTGTTTCATCGTATCAGAGAATCTTGTTTCTCTAATCCGAGTCTTTCAGGTGCCTTTTGGCAAACTCCAGCTGTCATATGCCTTTTACAAACAAGTGGCTTTCATTCTCTCTCCACATAGCAATGCTGGAGAGTGAGTGGACTGTCACCTCCTTGACTAAGGATCAGATTGCTCTAGGAAGATAACTGGTGGTCCCAAAGTTCTTCCATGTACAGATGATGAAGATCACTGTGCTCACTGGGACTTTCAATGCTGCAGATTTCTTCCTGTACGCTTCTCCAGATCTGTGCCTTCATACAATCCTGTCTTGAAGGTCTACAGACAATTCCTTGGATTTTATGACTCGGTTTGTGCTCTGACATAGACTGCCAGAGGATCTTAGATAGATGTGTTCGTTTCCAAATCACGTCCAATTAACTGAACATGTCACAGGTGGAGATCTAAAAAATGATCAGTGGGAACAGGATGCACCCGAGCTCAGTTGTACCTGTCACGGCAAAGACTGTTAAGTTACTTTTGTTTTTCTATTTTTAATAAACTTGCAAGAATTTCAAGCCAACATTTTTATTTTATTTTCTTTTACATTTCATCATTATGGGGTGTTGTGTGTAAGATAAGATAAGATAAGATAACCTTTATTAGTCCCACACGTGGGAAATTTGTTTTGTCACAGCAGGAAGTGGACAGTGCAAAAGTTATGACGCAAAAATTGTGTAGAACTCTGAGGTGAAAAATACATTTAACCCATTGTGGAGTGCGGCTGTAATGTGAGCAAATGTGGAACAAGTGAAGCGCATAAGCACTTAAAACTGCACCAGGCAAGAATTTCATTTTAAAATAAAGTAAGTGACTTTTCCTAATTGGTCCAATTTATCAGTTTTCATTAACAGACAAACACGTAACCATGGCAAGAGATGTGAGAAGTGCTTTCATTCATACTACTTATTAATAGATGCTGGTTAATATAAGATTTCCAAATAGTTTTGAGGAAAGCAAAAACAAAACAAAACACAAAAAACTGATGCAGCTTTAAATAAAATTAAAAATTGAATGACTTGATGGAACTTTAAAGAATGTGAGGGGAAAACTACAGTGGGGCAAAAAATGATTTGATCCCAACTGCATTTATAAGTTTATTCACAAAGAAATGAACAGTTCCTAATTTTTCTGGTGGTTTCATTTTAATGAAGAGAGAGACAGAATAGTTACTCAGAAATGCAGAGAAACAACACATTACATAAAAGTTGGAAACTGATCTGCTTGTTATTGAGGGGAAAAAGTATTTGATCCAAGCAAACACGACTTTGTAGTGAAACTCTTCCTGGTTGCCAGGTTTGCATGCATCTCAGGACGGGCTTTGGCCCACTCCTCTAGAAACTCTCTAAATTTGAAGTTTCAACTCGTTCCAGACTTTCTATATGAAAACGGGTCTGGAGACTGGCTGAGCCAATCTATGACCAAGTGCGTTTTGTGTTAAGTCGCTCCTTTATTGCCATTGCAGTATGTTTTGGATCACCGTCATTCTGGATGACTCATTTTATGGTACACAGACCTGTCCATTGGCCCCTCAATACAGTCAAACTGTCCTGTACCCTTAGCAGAAAAACAGTCCCAAAGCATAATGCGAACAATGCTGTTCTTGATGTCATGGTCCCCTAATCTGTCTTAATCATTAACAAGTTTCTCCCATGTAGCTGTGAACTGGTCCAGCACCTTTCTCATGATTTACCCATGAGGCAAGATCTTGCATGGACTCCCGACTAAGAGAGACTTGTTGTCATTTTATATTTCTTCCATTTCCAAATATTTGCACCAACAGGTGTCATTTTCATTGATCTCATTTCATCAACACGTTGAGATCAGTAGTATGTTGTTGGATGACTAATCTGTGGGAGACTGAATTCTGATTGATCAAATACTTATCTCAGTGAAATTCAAAGGCATGCAAATCAATTTATAACCTTTATGTGATGTGTTTTTCTGGATTTTTGGTTGATATTCAGTCTCTTGTTATTAAAGAAAACTACTGTAAATTGAAAAAAAAAACAAAAAACGTTTGTTTTTGTGCAAACTTCAGCTTGGGATCAAATAAGTATTTCCCCCAGTGTACATGAAAACTCTATGGTTAAATAAATAATAATAATGAAAATAATCACAAAACATTGTTTGAACAGAAAGGAGACAAAAAATAACACACCTCTGTAATTTGTTCCAGAACCTCAAACCTTTTGACATTGTTGTCCCATTTGACTCTGAGTCCATTGGGCACCGGTTTAAGACATTCCCACACTTTTTCAGGAGTGCCGTTGACAATCCCGTCACCCTTATAACTGCCAGTGTAATCAGATAATGGCACATAGTGAGGAGAGAAGATTATGAAGGCAGGACTACCACACTGTTGTATAAGAAAACAATTTGACCTACGCACACAGATAACAGAAGCAAAACATTCTGTTAGAAATGCCACTTGCAAAAACATTCGCATGCAGGTGATGCACTGAGCATTATTAAAGCTCTGCATTTAAGTATGTAAAGTGGACTCACTAGCTTTTCTGAAAACTGCAATGGCTCCAAACTGATTCCTTTAAATAGGAGCTATGAAATGATCAATTTAAAAAAAAGATATCTAATTAGAGAGCAGCCCATTTTTACCCTCAGTGTCTTTCCTGAGTGCAGTTTTTCCTCCCACTGTAACCAGTTTCTGGCTTAAAGAGGATTATTGGATCATTTTGTAGGGTCTTTACTTTATGTTGTAAAGAACATTGAAACAACTGTTGTTGTACACTTGTGCTACACGAATAAAAGAACTCAGCATAATAATACACTCTGATTTATGCAATGCAGTTCAGCTATATGCCAATTTTTAGGTTCATATCGTCATCAGACATTAGGATAAGTAATAATGATCTGCTGTAACTTTACAAGCTTTCATTATGAGGCCAGTGTAATGAAATAATTTATATTCTACACATATTTAAGCTCCTAAGACCCAAACTCTTTCATTTCGTTTTTCATTTCTCTTTGGGACCTGATGAATGTAAAAACAAAGAATTAGATGTTTTGGCTTTTTTTAATATTTGTTTCTGAGAAAGATGAGATCCACATATGAGGACATTCGCTTTAAATTTCAAAAGAACAGTGGTAGTTTTATGTCCTCGTGCGTGGATATCAGGCCCCAGAGCAAAACTTTGTATTTTGGTCTAGACAACCCAAACTGTGATGTCCACATATGTGCACGCCAGGTCCTAGCTCTGCCCTCAAAAACAGACACAGATGTAAAACTTGTCTATGTAGCTGGACTTAAGAAATAAACGTGCTTTAAAAACTTGAATCACTTAACGCCATCTTGTGGCAGAACAGAATGTGACATCATTGGGTTTGTTGGCTGGTTGCAGTCAACAGACTTGCACTGGTTTCTGTTAGCTAACTAGTAACATAACTGATAACTTGGTGGAAAATAAGAACACTAAAACTAAAAATCAGTCCCAGAGGGTCACTTTTGTGCTGCCCCTGGCAGTAACAAGGAGTTAGTTTTATCTTAAGAAACTGAGTATATGCTGTCCACTATCTGTGTCTCTTAACCAGTAAATGGGTTCCTTATCGTTTGGCCAGCTGCACTGAAAAGGGAATTTCCACCATGAACTGGTAGATTCCCCTTGATACCTGCACTTTAAAGTCAAGAACACACACTACTCTATTTTTTTTTATCTGAGTTAAACTAGAAGTTGAATAAAATCCTCCACAGATAAATGTATGATTACAATTACTGATGAACAGAAGTGCAAAAAACCAATATTCCAGGAACCCCAACAAGCACAAACGTTTTTCTGAGGCATTTCTGCTTTGATATGTTTAAGAAGTCACTATTATCCTTATGTCTGTTTTTATTCTTGCACCTGCACAGCAATGTTTTCTCCAGAAAAGCACTAATCTGTATATTTGATGCGTGCTTAATACTTCAGGAAACCAATAGTGCAAAAGAAGTGAAAAAAGGACAGATTCCTCACAGATTCCCCGGGAACTCAGACGAGGGTCGCCATGACACAATGACATCGTTCTGCCAAAGAAAACGGAACAATAACTGTGAACAGCATTTGGTTATACTGGACCGTGTCAGGTCTGTTGAAAACCTATGCAGAGAAATTTGCATGAAAAGAGTTACACATGTATATGATACACAAGTGTGTAAGATTTACAAGTGTGCACAGTGATTTGTGTGTGACCTTTGGGTACACACAAATGTGTGCTTCAATTCACATACAAAAAAAAAACAATTTTACAAATGTGTCCATCCAAACTTGATGCACACATTTAAAATAAACAGCGATCATCTGTGTGCAACTTTTTTAATTGGAGTTGCACAAATCGAATCATTTTTCTTTTTAAAAGCTTCTTGTGCATACATGTGTCTAAAATACATGAGATCCACAAATGTATGTTATGTTCAAGTCCCATAGGAAAACTGTGACATCTGGGCTTCCACTCTGTTCCCGTTTCATTTTCTAAATAAACAGACCAGTTCATCAACCCTCTATTAGAAAACATAGATTTACAAGTTACAAACCCCACAAATACATTAACCTCTAAAGGTTAATGTTCTTCAGTCAGCGCGTAGCTGCAGATGGGGGAACACTACGGTTGAATATCCCTGTGGCTCATCCTCTGAACTAGGTATATGCAAACGAATCTCTGTATATTTGAATATGGATAAACCAGGTAGTGTGGAACACTTTGATGTTGATCCTACTCTTCTTGGATAACAGCAGGCTAACACTGATATCAGCTTAATAACTAATGATGAAGTTTGTCATCTGAATTCATCACTAAGTTAAACGTTTTCTGCTCTCAGCTAGCATCAGCTTAAATAAACCCTGCAGATGATGATGAATTTCTACCAGTAGACTTACCCACCAGAGACTGCTAGCAATCTGCCAGGTCTCTCCTAGCAGAGAGATTTCCCTCAGTGTTACAAATGCATACATGTAAGATTTACGCATGATAAATGGACTGGTTCTTATGTAGCATGTTTTCTCTTTTTTTCTATATTTAACAACTTTCTATCTAACATTCACGCACATTCACACATCGATGTGCATCAGAGAATTTGGGGTTAGCATCTTGTCCAAGGATATTTGGCATGCACCTTGGAGCAGCCAGGTATCGAACTGCCAAGCTTTCGATTAACAGATGACCTGCTCCTGACCTATAGTCATGTACTGTACAGTGTACAGTGATTTCTGTCTAACTTTTGAGGACTCACAAATTCCAATCCACATACAAATACAAAGCAATTTGACAGATGTGTAAATCCAAACCTGAATTGTGATCATTTAACCTCAATTTTTAACTTTTATACAAATGTCTAAAAATAGAAGTAACAACTCACTTACAAAACCTTAAATGGATGTGCATGAATCGCCTGCTACTAGGAAACCATGACATCTGGACTTCCTCTGTATTCCTGTTTTTTTCTTTTGAATTTTTGTTAAATAAAGTAGAATGTCACCGCCTGCCAGAAAACAGAATTCATTTTGATTCGGCAGGCTCCTAACTGAGAGATGTGACCTGGAAGTATCTGTGTGGCAGCCTTAACAAGAGCTGTTCCAATTCTCCAAATAATAAAGAAAGGAGTTTCAATGCTTCCATTAGCAGAGGGTACACTGGACCATCCTTTATGAAAAGGTGGGAGAGAACAGTGTCCCATAATTCATTGCAACAGACATAATAAACAATTGCTCAGATCACGGAAGTCATAGCATAAATTCCTGATATATTTAGAGTTTTTAACAACAGTTTGTTAAAGTCACAGCTGAACTCTGAACATCACGTTGCTGGAATAAAAACTGCTTGTTGAGTTGTTTCTCCATCAGCTGAAGATTATGATTTACATTCACTGATAAAAATGTGCTTAACGTTCTGTATAATCAGTGTTCATTGGTAACGCACTTTATTGTAGTTTTAGTCTTAGGATTTATTTTTTACTTCAGTACAAGTCAGCTGGGATCAGTGATGGATGGAGGGGATTTTACTGCAGTTACAGAAACTCTTAGCAGGGAGGAGGAAAGAAGTTCCACTAAATGACAAAAGAAAAATATGAGAAAATAAGATTGATCTCATTTTATAGATATGGGACAGATTTACTATGTGAGGCAAATTACTGTCATGTCGCAATTGCAGGATGATCTAACAATGCACTGTAACTTCTGTACAGAGATGCAGGTAGTTCACTTCAGTGAAAACCAGCATTGTGACGGGAGAATGTGAATTAGAGACTCAAAAATTCAATGCAAACTAAATTGCGTCTCTGAGAACAGCGAGGCAATTCAGATAAATGAGGCTGAAGGAGAATCGATATAAGAAATAAAATTCACAGAGTACTGTGCAAAGGGTTCAGAGGATTGGGACTCAGTACAGATTTATCCAGAGGAGAGCTGCAGTAGGAACGCTTCCATACTATAAACCTACCTGTGTGAACAGCTGACCTGTACGAGTACGGAAAGTCCGGACTCCGGTACTGACAAACCACCAATATGTATTCTAGTCAGTAGTAAAACACACGTTTTACTTCTCTGTGGTGAATGAGTGGGATGCAAAATGTTATTAGCGAAGCTTTCAAGTTAGAAATCCCAAACTAACGTTTGTGAACTTTGAACTACCGACGCGGGCCACGTCAGTTAACCCACTAGACCAGAGAACAGCATGTATCTGGAAAATGTAGGGAAATAGTGTTGAGCTCATATGAGGATGTAAGAAACATTTACCGATTTCTTGCAGACTTTCCATCCAGACTCATCCTTCCTGTAGCTCATCAAGCAGTCGGCCACTGCTTTCGCTTTATGTTCAAAATCCATTTTTGGGAATAACAATTAATGTTGCTCACCTAATCCAAACGAGACTGATTAAATAGCTGACGGGAAACACAAAACTGAAGTCACGCTGGATCTTAACAATACAAGTCAGGTCCAGCGGCTAAAAGTACCTAACGAAGGCTAGAAACGCAAACCCTGGTCAGGTTAGTGTGGACCACCGCTACAAAGCTAGCGTTAGCCAGAATGAATGAGACGAGCTGCGCAGCGGCCGCATCGCGGAGCAACTATCTTCCATTGGCTTAGGGTGGTGTGACTTTTGTCCCTGCCTGATTCAAAGCATCAAAATTGTAATTTTGCACAATTAATTTCCCCAAAGTACAAACAAAGCACCGGAATCAGTTACTGAGATATCGCGTCATCAAAAACAATAAACTTCCGGTAGCTTTCAAAACAAAACACCTTTAAACCTTATTTAATTACTTTTCATTCATTCATTAAACGTTAACAAATAGATTTCAGTGAACTTTTAGAAAACGTGATTCCAGTATTCCCATGATAAAAAGCCCAGTGGCTTTTAATAAAGTGATATACTTTTGATTTAGGGAGAGCAAGCTCACATCTATCATATTTTGAAGTCCCTCAGTCCTCATAGAAATGTCTCCAGCTTCACACGCACCCGTGAACACCCTCTTCCGTGATTACAGCAAATTAAGCTGGGTATTTTTAGTCAGCTCGGATACAATTTTATCTATCCATCTATAATAAAAGGCAACCAAATGTAATTATTTAAGTTGTTTATGTTTTTATTGCTGATGTTACACAAGTAGACACATTCTTCTATTGTTCTTTGCACTTCCACAATAGCTAGTGCAATTATTTAACAGCATCAAAAGGATATGGAATCACACAAACACAGAAAGGAAATGACATTTTTGTGTGCTTTCAGTGCAGAGTGTCAGTTAATGCCTAATGCTACATATATTATTTAACAGAAACCAACATTTCAAACATTGGAGCAGACCAGATCATTTGATTCAGTGATTTTTAGATCAAAGCTGGTTTTGGATTTCTTTTTGGCCATTTGTCCTTGCCTGGCTCCAGACTTCAAATAGCGCTCCTTGTTGTGGATAACCTGAATATACTGGTCATTGCTGCTATTCTGCTGGTCACTGCTAGAGGCCAGGGAAGCTGAGTCTGACTCAGTCTGCACATTCTCCAGCTTTTGCTTTGTCTTGGACTTCACATGAGGCTCAACATGTCTGGCCCGAGTTTGAGACAGATACTGTCTTCTCGGGGAATGAATGTGACATCTGGTTTGCAGAAGAAGAGGGTCAACTACTCTCACATTAGCCTGTGACTCAGAGTGTGACTCTTCATCTCCACAGGCTATTTCTCCTACTCCATTCTCCTCTTCATCTACGTCTTGAGCCCCATATCTTCCTTGAGCTGTGTGGTTTTCTTTAGATATAGTTATGTAGGTTTCTAGACGGTCACCAATGTAGAAATGTGCTGGCTGTTGGAGGTTAGACGGTGAGCAGGCCCGATGAGTTTTCCCTAGTGACATCTTTCTCCTGCCTTTCCCTTGGTCTTCCTCCTCATCCTCTTCACTTGGATGTTGCTGTGATGCGTGGGACTGGTAAGGACGTGGTTTACTGTGAGCATTGCGTGGTGTGTAGCGTCTGACATTACGTGGGTACAGTTCCATGATCTCTGTGGGTTCCTCCATGAAATAATGGCGTGGGATCCGTGTGGCTGAGCGCAGCAACTTTTTCCTGGGTTCATGCTCATTGACAATCACATAGCGGGTGGTGTGACCACGGCGTCCTCTATAACTCTGTGCAGTAATGATCCCAGCAGCTTCAACTGGATGAACAGAATGTACAGTCTTCCTGCACAAGGGGTCAGAGTGAATGCTGTCAGAACAGTGAGGTGGAGAATTGTATACCATGTGATGGTAGGACTTGGATCTGCAGGTACCACTAGGACCACCAAGAAAAGGTGGAGGCCTATAATGAAAAAGGACAACAATAACAATCAGCTTTTGTGTTACAGCAGATTACATTTCGTTGTTTTCCATGGATTACAAATGTCAGTGCTCTCCACAGAACACTAGTGTTGTCGAACAGGGGAAAATGATACTGTCTTTACATATCTCTGCCCCCTGATAAAATGCTGATTAAGGATTATTTAGCTGCAAATTGGGGCTGAATGTTTAATCCTTGTTATATCAAAATCAAGAGGCACTTGATTGGCAGCCGTTTGTAGTCAATGATTGACTAAAGCCTGGAACCCATGGACGATCAGTTTGGCAGCATTTCGTCGAATCTGCGTAGTATAACTCGGTTCCCTTTGCCACAATACAAACTTTGTCTCTACCATGTTTGACAGATAATTTAGCATGTTGTGGATCACGAGCTGTTCCTTTTCTCTGCCACACATTTCTCTTCTCGTCATTTTGGTACTAGTTAATCTTGTTCATCTGTCAAACATTTTTTTTTCAGAAATATGTTCACTCTGTTAGATGTTTTCTGGAGAAGTCCTGGCCCTCTTGTTCTGGTGTAACCAGTGGCTTGCACCTTGTTGTAAACCCTCTTTAATTTTGGTGTCTCTTGCCTTGAGAGTGTTCTTGACTTAGCTAGACGTTATGCTTTTGTTTTTCTAAACCATGGAAATCATTTTGTCATTGTTCACTTTCATTGTCTTCCTGTGGCCTTTCAAGTTTCTTGGTGTTGTGAGTGCCTTCATTCTTATTTGATTGTACCAAAGTGTTGATTTGACCACCCCTAAACTTTTGGAGTTCTTTCTAATATTTGTATTTTGTTTTATCGGCCCAGTGATAGTCTCCTGTCTTTGGCCCTCATATTTAAAATACAGTTAAAAGCTTTGAAATAATTTGAAATTCACTACTATGGTGTACAGAGGCAAAACTATAAAAGAATTGTGTCAATGTCCAAATACTTTGGGGCCTGATATATACATATTATTAATAGTATCTCTATATACATGTTAATAAGCTGACTTTAGGGGATGTGGAAGAGGCAGAGACACATACTAGCAGGATGCCATAGTCATGACTTAATGTTTTATGTCTTTGCATGAAAAATTATAGACCTATTTTTTTAGATTATAGTGAAATCTATACAGATTACAGATTTACATAATGGGCAGCATGAGAGAAGTTCACTTCTGAAATGTCATAAGTTAGAAATAACAGTTAATCTTTTAAATATGTATAAAAGAAACTATTTGAATTGCTTGATCATTTTTAATTTACGTTTTTTTCGTTACCAATATTTTAAAGTGGACATCAAAAAGAAACTTTCTCAACAGGCTGTATATGTTTTACCAGGTTTGACCAAGTCTGAGTTCTTCCATTGGCAAACTAGACTGAGACTTTATCAAAACATATCATTAGGCATCGCTCCTGGCTATAATTTCATAGTGAATATATGATACAGGAAATTTATAACACAGTTTCACTATATTCAGCCTTTAAGAGGTCCCCTAAAGTAAACCTGACTGGTTAAAGCAACATGTCAGTGTGTGAGACCTGTTAGGAATGTGCTCCAGCCAATGTTTGGGCAGTACGGTTACTGCTGGACTTCTGATAGATCCGGCCACACCTCCTCTGTTCAGGTCTCCTCTAGATACTGATTTCGTGATGGTGCGGATGCAATTCCCACGATGAACAGGGGATTCAAAGTTTGTGGTGCTGCTATTCTGACAGGGAGATGGGGTGTGGTTAGAGGACTCTTGGCTGGCGATGTTGTTTTCCTCATGATCTGACTTTTTGTCTGCAGCAGCCTCTGGAATCTGTAGTCTCGCTGTAGAAGAGCGATACAGTGGTGTGAAAAAGTGTCTGCCCTTCCTGATTTTGTATGTTTGTCACACTAAAATGTTTCAAATCATCACACAAATGTAAAAATTAGACAAAGATAACACAAGTAAACACAAAATGCAGTTTCTAAATGAAGGTGTTTATTATTAAGGGTAAAAAAATATCCATACCTGTATGGCCCTGTGTGAAAAAGTTAAGCCCTTAACCTAATAATGGGTTGGGCCAGCAGTCAGCTGGGCCTTTATTGATGCCTCGGGACTTGCTGTGATAAATGGAACCATGATTTCTGCAAGTTTTGAAAAGTCCAGCAGCGAGTCCATGGCGTAGAACAGCGGTGTCCAACTCCAGACCTCAAGGGCCGGTGTCCTGCAGGTTTTAGATGTGTCCTTAATCCAACGCAGCTGATTTGAATGGCTAAATTACCTCCTCAACATGTCTTTGGCTGTATCCCAATCCAGGGTTTGCAGCCTTAAAGGCCGCATTTTAAGGCCGATTACGTCACAGCAACGCGACGAAGGCTGTCCCAATTCAAAGGCTGCTCGAAATGCGGCCCTCAAATGCGTCCTTCATTTCACTGAATGTTAAGGATGTGGCGGTGCAGACTTTGTGGCCCAACATATCCCAGACTGCATAGCGCGGCGGTGTGTGTGGATAATTTTGCCAGAAAAAGAGGGCCGGCCGAAGAGTAAACTTTCAAAAGTAAGTACTGAATATTATGTCACTTATTTATGTGCGAGTGTTTAATAACGAAGAACATGAAAACATTACTGTTGGCCACATGTCGGCAAAGTTATGTGACATTAGTGACGTTTGGGCAGGGATAGCTCAGTAGGTAGAGTGGTGGCCCCATGATCGGAAGGTCGGGGGTTCGACTCCACTGAACGGCTACCCTGAGGTACCCCTGAGCAAGGTACCGTCCCTACACACTGCTCCCCGGGCGCTGCACTGGTGGCTGCCCACTGCTTCACTGGGTGAATGGGTTAAATGCAGAGGAACTATTTCCTTATGGGGACTAACACGCACACTTTACTTTACACTTTGTACTAACTTGGTTTTAAAGCCTTTACTTTAAAATAAACGCCGTTCAATAGCTGAGCTTAATCTCACAGAGAATGTGATGATTCTATGGATATTTAAAGTCAGCACTGAGACAAATTTAGTAATGCCAACATATTAAAAGAACAATATTTGTCTCTCATATATATAACACAGTTATATATACAGTGTCAAAGAAACCTGTCTTTGAGTGAAGATTTAAGGTGACAGGAAATATAAATGATATAAATAAATGCAGCTTGAATCTTTACTGAAGCTCAGTATTTGAAACAGAGTCATTCACTGCTGTGATAACTAATAATGATTAAGATAATAACTATCATATTGGCCATATTATATTTACATTACCAAAGTAAGATGACTTTAGTCTCATGAACAACATGAGCTAATTGTTATTTACTAGCTAATCTTAAAATGACTGTTCAGTACAAAAATGAAGCCCAACAATCATGTTTTACACTCGTGTGGTCTCAGCCTCAGATACTTATCACATCACACAAAGCTCATGTAGAAACAAATGAACAAAATATGTTCTACTCCGTTTCTGTCAAACAAAGCTGTATGAAACGTTTCCCGCTTTTAGTATAACGGTTGATAGGCAACCTGGGCAGCGCGAGGGAGGCTAGACCGTCCCATTTCACAAGCCTCTCACTTCCGGCCTTAGCGGTCTTTGAGTACGTGGCCCTTGAGGACCGTTAAGGCTGCAGACCCTGAATTGGGATACAGCCTTTAAGTTCTCCAGAGGTGATGAACTAATCCTTTGATTCGGGTGTGTTGACCCAGTATGAGATCTAAACCTGCAGGACACGGGTCCCTGAGGTCTGGAGTTGGACACCCCTGGCTTAGAAAAAAACAAAATGAAGACTTTGGACAGGCCTAGTTAAAGTGCTGACCTGAACATGACTGAGATGCTGTGGCATGACCTTAAAAAGACGGTTCATGTCGAAAACTCTCCAAAGTGTCTGAATTACAACGATTATGCAAAGATGAGGGGGCCAAAATTCCTCCACAGTGCTGTAAAAGACTCGTTGTCAGTTATGGCAAACATGTGATTGCTGCTGAGGGTGGCCCAACTCGTTATTAGGTTTAGGGGGTAATCACTTTTTCACACATTGGATTTTTTTCCCCTTAAAAATAAACACCTTTAGAAACTGTATTTTGTGTTTACTTGTGTTTTATTTTTAATATTTTTATTTGTTTTATGATCTGAAACATTTAAGGGTGACAAACATACAAAAAAAGGTCATCAATAAGGGGGCAAACATAGAAGACGAGAGATACCTGCAGCCATCTGGAAGACTTTCTTCTTGTCTTCAGTGCGCTCCTGAGAAGGTTTGAAAAAACACTGACTTCAGACGCACACCATTATACTATCATTATGTAATGGCCAGTTTAAGGCTGCACTATATATACGCAGTGACATGACAAAGTATTTGCTCCCTCCCTTCTTTTGCATATGTGTGAGACTTAAATGTTTTAGGTCAAACAAATTGTAATACTGACAACCTGAGTAAATACAAAACACAAATGCGTACAGACAGTATTTATGTTTACAAAATTAAAAATGATAAACATTTCCACTCCCCCTGTCTGTGGTCTTCATCCTTCTAGCTAAGGCCCTCTAACAGAGACCTGGGAGGTTGACGGTCCTTCACAATATCTTTGTTCCTTCCCAACTGAGGGTACTGCTCCTTGTGGCTGTTTATCTTGTAGTCAAATATCTCGCCAATGATATGTTTACTGCCTGAATTGACACCAAAAAAGCCTGAATGCTGCACACATCAGAATCAGAATCAGAAAGACTTTATTTATCCCCAAGGGGCAATTAAGAGGATACTTAATTATGGATACTAGGGTGCTTGGCACTTTAAAAGGCTAACAGTGTACTTAATGGGACTTTGGAAGACAAAGTCAAAGACAATCACAGAGGTCACCATCAAGTGTGGGCATACCAAGGTGATGCCCACTTCTGGATAGGCCTCAACCCTCTAAAGCAGTTTATCAGTAGGATTGGATAGGAATATATATTTAGGTCTGGAGTGACCATCAGCCATCTCCTGTACAAAGAAATTATGATGTACACCAGGAGATCCACTTCAGCATCTACTGTGAGGACATCGTGATTTTATTCGAACTGGATAAGTTTGGTTGAAAACAGAGGAAAGGTGATGCAGACTATTAAGCCAGAAAGGAGAATAGCAGATACAGTGGGGCAAAAACGTATTTAGTCAGCCACCGACTGTGCAAGTTCCCCCACCTAAAATGATGACAGAGGTCAGTAATTTGCACCAGAGGTACACTTCAACTGTGAGAGACAGAATGTGAAAGAAAAATCCATGAATCCACATGGTAGGATTTGTAAAGAATTTATTCGTAAATCAGGGTGGAAAATAAGTATTTGGTCAATAACAAAAATACAACTCAATACTTTGTAACATAACTTTTGTTGGCAATAACAGAGGTCAAACGTTTACTATAGGTCTTTACCAGGTTTGTACACACAGTAGCTGGTATTTTGGCCCATTCCTCCATGCAGATCTTCTCGAGAGCAGTGATGTTTTGGGGCTGTCGCCGAGCAACACGGACTTTCAACTCCCGCCACAGATTTTCTATGGGGTTGAGGTCTGGAGACTGGCTAGGCCACTCCAGGACTTTCAAATGCTTCTTACGGAGCCACTCCTTTGTTGCCCGGGCGGTGTGTTTTGGATCATTGTCATGTTGGAAGACCCAGCCTCGTTTCATCTTCAAAGTTCTCACTGATGGAAGGAGGTTTTGGCTCAAAATCTCACGATACATGGCCCCATTCATTCTGTCCTTAACACGGATCAGTCGTCCTGTCCCCTTGGCAGAAAAACAGCCCCATAGCATGATGTTTCCACCCCCATGCTTCACAGTAGGTATGGTGTTCTTGGGATGCAACTCAGTATTCTTCTTCCTCCAAACACGACGAGTTGAGTTTATACCAAAAAGTTCTACTTTGGTTTCGTCTGACCACATGACATTCTCCCAATCCTCTGCTGTATCATCCATGTGCTCTGTGGCAAACTTCAGACGGGCCTGGACATGCACTGGCTTCAGCAGCGGAACACGTCTGGCACTGCGGGATTTGATTCCCTGCCGTTGTAGTGTGTTACTGATGGTGACCTTTGTTACTTTGGTCCCAGCTCTCTGCAGGTCATTCACCAGGTCCCCCCGTGTGGTTCTGGGATCTTTGCTCACCGTTCTCATGATCATTTTGACCCCACGGGATGAGATCTTGCGTGGAGCCCCAGATCGAGGGAGATTATCAGTGGTCTTGTATGTCTTCCATTTTCTGATGATTGCTCCCACAGTTGATTTTTTCACACCAAGCTGCTTGCCTATTGTAGATTCACCCTTCCCAGTCTGGTGCAGGTCTACAATACTTTTCCTGGTGTCCTTCCAAAGCTCTTTGGTCTTGGCCATGGCGGAGTTTGGAGTCTGACTGTTTGAGGCTGTGGACAGGTGTCTTTTATACAGATGATGAGTTCAAACAGGTGCCATTCATACAGGTAACGAGTGGGGGACAGAAAAGCTTCTTACAGAAGACGTTACAGGTCTGTGAGAGCCAGAGATTTTCCTTGTTTGAGGTGACCAAATACTTATTTTCCACCCTGATTTACCAATAAATTCTTTACAAATCCTACCATGTGGATTCATGGATTTTTTTTTTCACATTCTGTCTCTCACAGTTGAAGTGTACCTCTGGTGCAAATTACTGACCTCTGTCATCATTTTAAGTGGGGGAACTTGCACAATCGGTGGCTGACTAAATACTTTTTTGCCCCACTGTACAAGTGCCTGGGTATCCCACAGGCCAGTGGGAACCATGATAAAGATGCAAAAAGGTCAGGCACAGCCAAATACCTCCAGAAGGTAAGATAGGTGCTGAGAAGGCAGCTAAACAGTAAGAATAGGATCCATGCCATCAGTAGAGATTCCCTACCAGTTATCTGAATAAAAAGCTAGCTAAAAGAGGAGACGGATGCCGCTAATGTGAAGATACAAACATTCCTCATAATGTCCATCCAATCCACATGAAGTCCAGGACCTTGAGGCTCTATGAGCAGTAAAAAGAGCGAGTGAGGATTAGTGACTATCAAAGTCACCATCCAGGATATAGCATAGAACATATGCAAATAGATCAGGCCCATCAAGACAGACAGTGATGCAGAACAGGACCAGGAACCATTATAGATGACCAAGCTTATGCATGGGATGTACCTTTGAAAGGCGGAGGAAGTGGCTGACATGAACAAATCCCACAGTTGCTGGGAAAAGCTGGCTTAAAGGACAGCACAGAGGGATGGTGGTGGTAGATCCACAGGAAGAATCTACTACAGACAACAGGACCCAAGTTAGGGTCTGCAAAAGGTACTTGAGAGACAATCCAGCAGATAGTAGCTTCCAGCAGATCCCAGGCACAACATCAGATGTCTATGTCCAGAAGGACCCAGTCCCAGGAAAGATACCATATGTTTAAAATGCTATCTGGAAAATCATTTGTTCTGTTAAATAGCACTTGGGAAATTTTTGACAAAAACTTTAAATTTCATAGAGGGGCTAATAACTTTGTCCTCATCTGTAAATGCCTTTCTCGCTCTTATTTTTATGTGAAAAAATGCTGAAAGTGATTCAACTTACAGTCTGGAGCTGCATCCTTAGCTGGTTGTTGGTGAATTTGAGGGATCTGGCGATAGACTGGAGATAGTATATCAGCATGCTGAAACACAGTTGAACAATTCACAAGTCATGTAGGATACAGATGTTTGCGTATTTGCATATTGTGAGTGTATGTGTATATGTGTGTGTGAGAGAGAATTAGAGAGAAATTGTGAGTGAGAGAGCGCATGTATACGTGACAGATATATGCAATATGTGTCGTGTGCAGCCTCACAACAGCAGCAGCAGTGCTGGCAGTACGACGACAGGACTGGTGATGTAACTTATTACTTTACTGAACCACACCGGGAAGTCAGTGGCCACTGTCTCAGAGATGATGTCGTAAATCTTCTCTTGACCACTGAAACACAAATTTAAGCATTTTTCTTTGTCTGAACACTGAAACACAACCACACAAGAAGGGGAAAAACAAAAGAGCTGCTAACTTCCACATCGATGGAAGCAAAAATAATGCTGAATAAAATATATACAGCTGCATGACAACATATATTGCCATCCAGTTGACAACTTCAGGGAAGGCTTTGCTTATTTCAGCAAGACAGTCCAGAACATTCTGCATCCATTTCAATAGTATAGCTCCAAAAGGGACAACAATGGGCATCGCTTTCAAACTGCAGCAACTCGTTCCAACAAGGAGACACAACACAGAAGGAAATGGAGATGTTTCCTACTGTTTTAATGTGTATCTGGCAATGGAGTTTAATCAACATTTCATATGAATTGAATGATATTTTTCAATTTCAGTTATTTAATATGATCTTTCTGAAGTATTTAAATATAGTCTTTAAATGGTATGAAAATTACTACATTTTGATTTTATTTAAATACCCTACCAGCCTTTTTGGAAACAGGATTTGACTTTGTATACTATGCAAAGAAAGATCTTTTCCAAACTATGATGCTACGCTCGTAAATTAAAATATGTCCCGTTTCAAAACACACATAAATATGTATTGTGCAGGCTGAGGATGGAAGACACCAAAATTGGGAATTCTCTAAAATATGCATATATCCCTCATTGGTACATGTGGTAAAACATCCACTTCTGTCTTACATTCTCAGCACAGTAAATAAAAAAGGGAATCTGTTCATTAAAAACAAGAAACAGTCAGAGGCTTGCTTCCCTGAGCAGTATTTACTTTAGGGAAATAGTATTGTATTTTGCCTGCATTATCACTTTGACCTTTAGGTCAATTTATTGACCTTTGGGAGAGGTCAGAGGTGAAACGTGACACGATATTCAAAATCTTTATACAGTGCGTTCTACTGTATATGTTGACACCAAAATTCCAAGAGTCATAGTTTCCATAAAGTCTTTTGTCAGTTTCTCACCAATAAATTGTTAAGTTGACCTTGAAGGTCTCGATGGATGTAAGATAAATTTTAATTCCTTACCTGAAAGGTCCGCAGTGTTGTGATGGTCTGTATCTCACTATAGCAAAGATGGTGGGCAGCATACACAAAAACAGCATGAAAAGCAGCATAGCCAGGTAGAAGTTGTTTGACCTAAAAAAGCAACGTGAGAACATGGATGTGTTGATATGATTCATTTTTACATTACTGTCTTTCCTTCATGCTCCTGAGCAGTTCAGTAGAAAATTACAATTCATGTGAATCAACTTAGCAGAAGTATCCCAGAGTATATCTGCAAATATGCTCTAAACAGTTTGTCATCTTCAAAAGGTGAACATTTTTTTCTTTGTTTTTTCTGTGTATCTGACCACATATCTGTAACATCTAACTGAAAATTGACAAAGTAACTAGATTAAGTGTTGTGACTATTCTACTTGCCAAAATACACTGCTCAATAAATAAATAAACTAAGGAAGATTTTTCATCAAAGTATAGCATCGAGTCACTTGAACTTCTGGGATCTTAATCTGATCAGCTAAGTAGCAGTGGGCGTTATTACAGGAGAGCTGACAGGGCTGTAAAAGGTCCCGACCTATCAGCAGAGCTAGAATCTGTTCCTTTGTGCAACGAGTAACAGGATAAGCACTGTTCCCTTTTTGAGCAATAAAGATCATAGAAAAAAATATTCTGACAAATCTTGAACGAATGGTGAATCATGAGTGGCTGCTAAGTCCAAATAATACTCAGGCAGTGTTTACTCATGACAGGATCATTTCTTAAAACACACCAAATAGTGTGTGGTGCTTAAATCTAACTAGCAAGTGAGACTGTCTAAATTTTTTCATGTCTTGACTTTGACTGGCCTCTCTAAAGTCTTCTTTTTTATAGTCATTCAGAGGTGGACTTGCTGGTGTATTTCGGATCATTGTCCAACTGCAGAACTGAAGTGTGCTTCAGCTGGCGGTCAAAAAGAGATGGCCAGATATTCTCCTGCAGGAAGTTTGGTAGACAGCAGAATTCATGTATGTTTGGATTTGTTCCCCCTTAATAATAAACACCTTCATTCAGAAGCTGCATTTTGTGTTTACTTGTGTTATCTTTGTCTAATATTTAAATTTGTTTGATGATCTGAAAAATTTAAATGTGACAGATACAAAATATAGTGTCGCGAAATCAATCAATGCAGAGCAGTGTCACAAACCACGGAGGCCCCAGAAAAGTGCAATCAAACGATGAGTTTATTAACAGCCCGGAGAAAACATCAACATATGTCTTCTGACCAAAATACATGTTGTGGATACTTATAAAGCAGTGGGGTACAAGGCCCCCCATTGCGTCAATGACAGATTAAAATAGGTTCCAGACATTAGTCACAGTTAATCGTACATCTTTAATAGCTATAAGCAGACATAGAACTTCTCTTTTCTATAACACCTTCCATACAAGGTAATAAACTTCAAGCCCTCAGGGTCTCTGAGGCTAATTATTGACTCTGGTCGTCTGTTACCAAGTAGAGTAAAATATAGTGAGACACCAAATGAGTTAAGGCCTCAGGCCGGACACATTCCTAGATTATATGTATTATATGTACTGTAAGCATGCATTGCAGCTATCCTTCTATGTTCTAGTTTCCCTCAGCATGGATCACCTGGACAGTCACACCAGTGAAGCTTAAGACCCTTAATGAACCGAACATCAACTCAAAATAAGCACAAATATGCAATGTGTGTAAAATACTTCTAACCGTACTTGTAATAAAAGTTAACATAATGGAAGGATCCTCAAATGGACATCTTCAATAAACAGCTGTAATGCAGTATCAATACTGTAAGAACAATTATAATGATGCAGATTATATGGCAGCAATAAAAGAATTTCTGTATCTCCACAATAGGAAATCAGGAAGTGGACAAAAACGTTTTCACACCACTGTATTTTCCTTTTACACAGTGAACTGTCGATGCTATCGATATGCACATGTGTCTTGTGTGATTTTCCACCACATCTGGGAGTGGCTGATAAGGACTGAAAGAGGCAATCACAGCTTTTTTTTTAAAAACTTAAATCAGAGTAGCCTGACTGAGTATATGTGTGTATAAATGCTGCAGCAAGAGTCCTGACAGGGACTAGAAAGAGAGAGCAGATTTCTCCTGTTTTGGCTTCCTGTTAAATCCAGGATTCAAAATCCTGCTCCTCACATACAAGGTCTTAAATAATCAGGCCCCATCTTATCTTAATGACCTTGTAGTACCATATCACCCTATTAGAGCACTTCGCTCTCGCTCTGCAGGCCCCTCTTCTGTGGAACTAGCTTCCAGTTTGGATTCGGGAGACAGACACTATCTCTACTTTCAAGATTAGGCTTCAAACTTTCCTTTTTGCTAAAGCATATAGTTAGGGCTGGACCAGGTGACCCTGAATCCTCCCTTAGTTATGCTGCAATAGACGTAGGCTGCCGGGGGATTCCCATGATGCACTGAGTATTTCCTTTTCTCACTCACTATGTGTTCACAGACCTCTCTGCATTGAATCATACTTGTTATTAACCTCTGTCTCTCTTCCACAGCATCTTTATCCTGTCTTCCTTCTCTCACCCCAACCAGTCGCAGCAGATGGCCCCGCCCCTCCCTGAGCCTGGTTCTGCCGGCGGTTTCTTCCTGTTAAAAGGGAGTTTTTCCTTCCCACTGTTGCCAAAGTGCTGCTCATAGGGGGTCATATGATTGTTGGGTTTTTCTCTGTATCTATGAAGCGCCTTGAGGCGACTTATGTTGTGATTTGGCGCTATATAAATAAAATTGAATTGAATTGAATTGAATTATACGTAAGTTGCTGCACAGGCTGATAAGTGAACAGCCTTAAGAAAAATACCCCCTTTGCTGACAATATACTGTACAAGCCTTTGGTGGCAACTTTAAATCTTTGTCAAACTGCAAAGAGCCAAGGATGTAATATAAGAGAATGTCTGGACAAAGACATTCTTGGTGTTTTGATGGTGGTTATGAAAAGTGCTGGGCTGCACCTCCCACTGACCTTGATTTCTCCATAGCGTTTGCACCATTTATGCCTTTTTGCAGCATTTTTAATGGATTTTGTTTTAACAAATTGTGCTGTAAGGAAAAGACAGTCCAAAAGGTTTGTGCTTCAGTTTTGGTGAGTGAAAATTTAATATGTAATTAGTCCATTATTCAGTAGCATCACAGCATTAAACCTGTGCAGATAAGATTACCTGAATTTACCTTTACTTTCATCCAGATGTGGGAAATTCTGTGTTCAAAATGCCAACACGGTGGTAGAAAAAACACTAATATTTAGGCCAAATAAAAGTCATCAAATGATTTTTTTTAACTATACTGGAAATTTGGGTATGTTTCATCTGTGTGTGTGTGTGTGTGTGTGTGTGTGTGTGTGTGTGTGTGTGTGTGTGTGTGTGTGTGTGTGTGTGTGTGTGTGTGTGTGTGTGCGCATCTAACCTGGATGCTCGAAAGACCTGCTGATGGGGAACATTACAGGTAAGTACAGCCCAGCTCCTCAGATACATCAGACCAATCAGCTTCAGCACATTAAAGGCAGGAAGACAGGGAGAAAAAAATGCCCCCATCCTGAAGGAAAGAAAGAGATAGACCAGCCACACACACACACACACACACACACACACACACACACACACACACACACACACACACACACACACACACACACACACACACACACACACACACACACACACACAGGCAATAAGGTCACACTTCATATAAAAGATATGACATTCAGTGGCTCATGATTTCACTTCATTACATTTATTGCTGCAAGGAGACGTTTCTGAAATTAGATGAGAAAATACAATCAAGAGGTGTAGTGGAAAGATTACAGAGAGCTACAGTCCGTTAAACAGGGTAATGGAGACCTGTCAGCACCAGTCAGGCCATTAGCTCTGAAATAGGTCCTGTGGTTCTGGAATTGTAAAATGTTTTTCAGACTTACCAGATCATTCCTTGGTTATAAATTAGATGCAAGACATTCTCGGCTATTTTGAATTCTCCATATTCAGGCTGAAAACAGACAAAACAAAAGTAATCACTGCAACAATCCTGAGTCAGACAAGAGTCTCTCAGGGTCTTTATTGTCTTTTCATGACATGCCAAATGTTTTCAGTTACTGCAAAGGTCTGGTTTGCAGGGATGCCCGGTCATTACCAGGACTCCTGTGCTATGAAGACATACTCTTGTAAAAGATACAGCATTAGCATTGTCTTAGGTTAAAATTTGCAAGGTCTTCCCTGAAAACTACATCTGGATCAAATCATATATTGCTCTAAAATATGCATATAGACCTTTGAGCTTTCATGGTGGTTTTGTAAGCACCAACACAGTATGACAAATCCAGCTTTTGAACCTGAACCAGCTTCCCATCCCTACTGGGTAGTGACCAAAGGAATAATACTGCAGATATAAGCGGCAGAAATGAGCTTTCTCTGAAGATTGAATGGCCTCTCTCTTTGAGATAGGGTGAAGAAGTCGGCCATTTGGGAAGGGCTCAGAGTAGAACCACTGCTCCTCCACATTGAAAGGAGCCGGTTCAGGTGGTTCAGGCATCTGACCAGGATGCTTCCTGGGTGGAGTGTTCCAGGCATGTCCCACTGAGAGGAGGCCCCAGGACACCCTGGAGAGATCATATCTCTCACTCGGTCTGGGAATGCCTTGCTGTTCCTCCATACATGCTAGAGGAGGTGACTGGGGACAGGGAATTCTCAGCTTCTCTACTGAGGCTTAAGAAAACGTGGGATAGATTTAATCAGAGGTGGGACCAAGTCATTGTTTTGCAAGTCTCAAGTAAGTCTCAAGTCTTTATCCTCAAGTCTCAAGTCAAGTCTCAAGTAATGTCAGGCAAGTCAGAGTCGAGTCTCAAGTCACTGGTGTAAAAGTCCGAGTCAAGTCACAAGTCTGAAACTTTGAATTTCAAGTCCTTTCGAGTCTTTAAAAAAAAACGAAAAAAGCATGTTGCAGTTATGCTAAATGTAAATATTAGACCATGTAATTTTAAAATCTGTGTTTTTCTCAACACATGACAAAATGGTGAACTTAGAAAATATACACAAATTGTGAAATTGCACCTCTTTAAAATGCAGCTCAATTAAACCTAGCTCCAAGAATAATTTTCACCGACAGTTCTGAGATAAGCTGCATGTCATTCTTGGATGCGGTTGTAGGACCAGCTTTAAAATCGCATGACAAAAATATCATACACATTAAAAAAAACTGTATCACCAACGTAGCCTGGAAAACATTTGCTAGTTAGATGAAGTCAGCTATCTCATCGTAGCATATTTATATGCATATTTATAATTATACGGTTCTTGGAGTGAGTGCATACACTCATGAAGTTTAGTAACTTCAGGTCACTGCAACAAGCCCAGGTACAGTTTACTGACGGATGGGTGCAGGACCTTGAAATGCACCGTGTAGAACGAAAGACCATCGTACGTATCATAAGTTTACCAGTCTCACAAATCGTCGTCATAAATACACATTCGTTAACCGTTTATTAATAGGACCTTTGAGCTCAACGGTAATTAATTAGTAGTGGAAATAATTTCTGGTAGCATCACAGAAATGTAGCAGTGACAATAATACTGTATGCTGTAATCGTACTGGGCAATTAGTGATACAAAAAACCTGTTTTATCCTGTGAATAAAAGTATATGTTTTTGTCAATGTACCATAATAACAGAAGCGAAACGCAATATTGTGTCAGGACAATTTACTATTTATGCACAATAAACACAGGAGCATAGCGCGACAATTTCTGTTCAGCGCCAGACTTGCTTGTAACCTATATCACCAATTATGTTATGAAAATGACGTATTAAGTACTAAAAAACACTGACCTTCGTGTAAATGCTTGGAGCAGACTAACCTGTGAGCTGGAGGGTTCTGGGACGTTATATTTGATCTTTGAATGGCTGCAATCCAGGCCATCCGTCGCCTCTTTGTTACTTCGGAAACATGGCTCGAACAATTTCTCTTCAACGACGTAATCCGATAACAACCGATCTCTTTACCCGTCGGCTTCCCGTGGCTGTCATGCGACCGGCTATTGCAGTTAATAATACAACAGCTTCTTGACATTTTTTGTGTTTCTTTTTATCGCTGTGTGACTGATTTTAATTGAAAGCCTGCGTGCGCTAGTACCTCTTGCCACGAGTTCCCAGAATCCTTTGTGGTTCTACCCCAGAATGACATCACATTTTCAATCTCTATATAATATGCATGTTACATTTTATATTTGGGGTAAAATATCAAGTCTTTTCAAGTAAACCGGTTCAAGTCCAATTCAAGTCCCAGGTCATTGGTGTAAAAGTCCAAGTCAAGTCACAAGTCTTAGAACATTTTTTCAAGTCAAGTCTAAAGTCATAAAATTAATGACTCGAGTCTGACTCGAGTCCAAGTCATGTGACTCGAGTCCACACCTCTGGATTTAATGATAGTTTTTTCCTCTCAAACCACTTTTATTTTTAACATTTTTACTATATTTTATCATAGCAATCATATTCAGCATTTCCATTAGATTTCCCCCAATATCAAAAATATTTGTGTTATCAGCAAAAATGTGTATTTTTAATAGATCACATACCCTTCAAATGTCATTTATTTAAATAGTGAATAGTTTTGGATCCGGGACAGAACTCTGGATAACATCCAAACATGAGGAGTATTACTCTCCCATCTCACAAATTGTTTCCTGCTGGTCAAATAATTTTTCACGCAATGTAGTACAACCCCTCTGATTAAATATCGTTCCAGTTTATTAATTAATATTTCATAATCACTTGCATCAAATATTGTAAGATTTAGGAATACTCCGGCTGCATGTCGTTTCTACTGTGTAGCATTTATACCCTCCCAAAAAGACAAAAAACAAACTAAAAACCAGCAACAAGCAATTTAAACACAAACAATCACAAAGAAAGCCTGATGCTTAGCCTCATCCACCCCAGCTGTCAAACTCAGAAACCAGTCTTACTTGTTATCATCTATACACCTGGGCCTTACACAGAGTTCTGATTTCTCAGACTTTGTATCTGATTTAGTTCTCAGCTCAGATAAAATAATTATTGTGGGTGATTTTAACATCCATGTAGATGCTAAAAATGACAGCCTCAACATGGCATTTAATCTGTTATTAGACTCAATTGGCTTCTCTCAAAATGTAAAAGAACCCACCCACCACTTTAATCACACTCTAGATCTTGTTTTAACATATGGCATAGAAACTGAACATTTAACAGTGTTTCTCTCCTGGCTGATCATTTCCTGATAACATTTACATTTACAATAATTGATTACACAGCGGTGGAGAGTAGACTTTATCACAGTAGATGTCTTTCTGAAAGCGCTGTAACTAAGTTTAAGAATATAATCCACCCACTGTTATCATCTTCAATGCCCTGTACCAACACAGAGCAGAGCAACTAACTGAACGCTGCTCCAACAGAGGTCGATCATCTTGTTAATAATTTCACCTCCTCACTACGTACGACTCTGGATACTGTAGCTCCTGTGAAAACTAAGGTCTCTAATCAGAAGTACCTGACTCCGTGGTATAATTCTCAAACACGTAGCCTAAAGCAGATGACTCGTAAGCTGGAGAGGAAATGGCGTGTCACAAATTTAGAGGATCATCATTTAGCCTGGAGAAATAGTTTGCTGCTTTATAAGAAAGCCCTCCGCAAAGCCAGAACATCTTACTATTCATCACTGATTGAAGAAAATAAGAACAACCCCAGGTTTCTCTTCAGCACTGTAGCCAGGCTGACAAACAGTCAGAGCTCTTGTGAGCCAACAATCCCTTTAACGTTAACTAGTAATGACTTCATGAACTTCTTCACAAATAAAATTTTAATCATTAGAGAAAAAATTACCAGTAATCATCCCACAGATGTAATATTATCTACAGCTACTCTTAGTACCATTGATGTTAAGTTAGACTCTTTTTCTCCAATTGATCTTTCTGAGTTAGCTTCAATAATTACTTCCTCCAAACCATCAACGTGTCTTTTAGACCCCATTCCTACAAAACTGCTCAAAGAAGTCCTGCCATTAATTAATGCTTCGATCTTAAATATGATCAACCTATCTCTAATAATCAGCTATGTACCACAGGCCTTCAAGCTGGCTGTAGTTAAACCTTTACTCAAAAAGCATCTCTAGACCCAGCAGTCTTAGCTAATTATAGGCCAATCTCCAACCTTCCTTTATATCAAACATCCTTGAAAGAGTAGTTGTCAAACAGCTAACAGATCATCTGCAGAGGCTTATTTGAAGAGTTTCAGTCAGGTTTCAGAGCTCATCACAGCACAGAAACAGCTTTAGTGAAGGTTACAAATGATCTTCTTATGGCCTCTGACAGTGGACTCATCTCTGTGCTTGTCCTGCTAGACCTCAGTGCAGCGTTCGATACTGTCGACCATAATATCCTATTAGAGCGATTAGAACATGCTGTAGGTATTACAGGTACTGCACTGCAGTGGTTTGTATCATATCTATCTAATAGACTCCAGTTTGTGCATGTAAATGGAGAGTCCTCTTCACACACTGAGGTTAATTATGGAGTTCCACAGGGTTCAGTGCTAGGACCAATTCTGTTTACATTATACATGCTTCCCTTAGGCAGCATCATTAGAAGACATAGCATACATTTACACTGCTATGCAGATGACACCCAGCTCTATCTGTCCATGGAGCCAGATAACACACACCAATGAGTTAAACTGCAGGAATGTCTTAAAGACATAAAGACCTGGATGGCCGCTAACTTTCTGCTTCTTAATTCAGATAAAACTGAGATTATTGTACTCGGCCCTGAAAAGCTTAGAAATATGGTATCTAAGCAGATTCTTACTCTGGATGGCATTACCTTGGCCTCCAGTAACACTGTGAGGAACCTTGGAGTCATTTATGACCAGGACATGTCCTTCAATGCACATATTAAACAAATATGTAAGACTGCGTTCTTCCATTTGTGCAACATCTCTAAAATTAGAAATATCCTGTCTCAGAGTGACGCTGAAAAAGTAGTTCATGCATTTATTACTTCCAGGCTGGACGACTGTAATTCATTATTATCAGGAAGTCCAAAAAACTCCCTGAAAAGCCTTCAGCTGATCCAAAATGCTGCAGCAAGAGTCCTGACAGGGACTAGAAAGAGAGAGCATATTTCTCCTGTTTTGGCTTCCTGTTAAATCCAGAATTCAAAATCCTGCTCCTCACATACAAGGTCTTAAATAATCAGGCCCCATCTCATCTTAATGACCTTGTAGTACCATATCACCCTATTAGAGCACTTCGCTCTCGCTCTGCAGGCCTACTTGTTGTTCCTAGAGTATTTAAAAGTAGAATGGGAGGCAGAGCCTTCAGTTTTCAGGCCCCTCTTCTGTGGAACCAGCTTCCAGTTTGGATTCAGGAGACAGACACTATGTCTACTTTCAAGATTAGGCTTCAAACTTTCCTTTTTGCTAAAGCATATAGTTAGGGCTGGACCAGGTGACCCTGAATCCTCCCTTAGTTATGCTGCAATAGACGTAGGCTGCTGGGGGATTCCCATGATGCATTGAGTTTTTCCTCTCTGCATTGAATCATACTTGTTATTAACCTCTGTCTCTCTTCCACAGCATGTCTGTATCCTGTCTTCCTTCTCTCACCCAGGGGCGACTGTGGCTCAGGGGGTTGGGAATTGCATCTGTAACCGGAAGGTCGCCGGTTCGATCCCCGGGCTCTCTGTCCTGGTCGTTGTGTCCTTGGGCAAGACACTTTACCCTACTTGCCTACTGGTGTTGGCCAGAGGGGCCAATGGCGCGATATGGCAGCCTGGCTTCTGTCAGTCTGCCCCAGGGCAGCTGTGGCTACAACTGTAGCTTGCCTCCACCAGTGTGTGGATGTGAGAGTGACTGAATAGTGGAATTGTAAAGCGCTTTGGGTGCCTTGAAAAGCGCTATATAAATCCAATCCATTATTATTATCACCCCAACCAATCACAGCAGATGGCCCCGCCCCTCCCTGAGCCTGGTTCTGCCGGAGGTTTCTTCCTGTTAAAAGGGAGTTTTTCCTTCCCACTGTCGCCAAAGTGCTGCTCATAGGGGGTCATATGATTGTTGGGTTTTTCTCTGTATCTATGAAGCGCCTTGAGGCGACTTTTGTTGTGATTTGGCGCTATATAAATAAAATTGAATTGAATTGAATTATAATCTGCTCGACTGATCCAATTAATGCCCATGCAGTTGAATGGTTCAGTCTGAATCCATACTGACTGTCAGATGTTTCTGGTTTTCTGGTTTTCCCCTGGTTGTGGTCTCTTGTGATTACTGTCAAACTGCAAAAACTGGAAAAAAAAAATTATTGAAACTATTATCAATTAGGGTGGCACAATAAAGTGTAATTCTGTTTGGCCTAGTGATTTTAGGATAGCCCAACTGTTGTGTTAATTCGTTCGTTTTTTATGAGTTTTTTTAATTCAACAGGACAATGTTAAAGTCACCACAGATAAATATATCTGATTTGATATAATTTGAATGCTAGACCCTGGTGCTTTATATATACAGCAAATATTAGAACATTTTTTTATATTCCTTGCAAATTTCAATTGTTATACATTGACTAATATGTTATCAAACACAGTTATCATAGCTTCCACCACCTTGTAATCTATTTTTTATCCACGTACACAGCCCCCCCCCCCCCCCCCCCCCTTTTCCTGGGTTGAAAAGTCCAGTTGAAAGTCCATCCCTGTTTCTGCATTAATCCATATTTCAGATACAGCAATAATTTTGAAAGCTTTTGTGAACTGATTTAAATATTCTTTAACGTTATTGATCATTTATCATTATCATTTAATGGTGTGATTAAACTGTTCATCACTGTGGCAGCAACAGCTGATGTCTTCAGTATTGGAGAAGAAATCATTCTCTGGGTCTATTTCCTTTTTCAGGTCTGAAACATTATGACCTGTGTATTGTGTATGTATACAGAATTCCATTCAATAGAATAAGAATAAATACCTTAATTCTCATGTTTAGCATTTACTTGCTAAATTTTGTAAAAGCAAAAGCTTGCAACCAACTTACAAATTTGCTCTCTAAATCCCAGCAGCAGCAGTCACTGAGGTAGCGAACCACTAGACCTCTGATGAAGTCAATGAGCAGGATGCTCGCCACTGTGAAGATCATGTCAATGATGGACAGCTTCAACATCTCCTAAAGACACAATATACACATATTCATCAGGGAAATTTACAAATACTATATACAAGTATTTTATTTTACATACACACACACACACACACACATACATATATATATCATATATTCCAGGCATAACATTATGACCACTGACAGGTTAAGTGAATAATACTGATTATCTCTCCTGCTACTGGGTGGAATACATTAGTGAGCAAGTTAATATTTTGCCCTCAAAGTTTGGCAAGCGTAAGGATTTGAGCAACCTGAAGGACTGGTTCAGAGGAGCTCCAAAGCTTTTGGGGTGTTCCCACTTTCACAGTTGGGAACCAGCGACAGGGTTATGGGCTCGTGTGGCTCATTGATGCACATGGCGAGGAGAGCTTGCCTACGTGTTCCGATCTAACAGATGAGCTACTGTAGCTCAAGCAATTCTGAAAAAGTGGTTCTGATAGAAAGGTGTTAGAATACACAATGCATCACTATCATTTGATGTTTTGGCAACAGGCAGGTGGTCATAATGTTTATATATATTTTTATCATTTCCACAAATATACACCGTTATCCAATCAGAAAGCAAAACCTGTCCAACATAGGTCTCCCAGCACTGATCCTGTTGTCGGGTGTTCTTTTCAAACACAGCTGTCTGGTTGTAGACGTCCCCTGAGCTGCTCCTGCTGGTTACAGCCAGCACTGTGGCGATGGTTGCTGTGGTGCTGTTGTGATTCTTAGAGAGGGAGATATCTGACACTAGGGTGGAGAGGCTGTTTCCCTCAGGATGAGATATTGTGGCCAGAAAGGAGCTGGACTCATTCCAGTTACTGTTACTCACGTGGACCTTGAAGACAGATCACAATCCATACAGCTGTGTGCTATGCTTTAATTATATGAGTGACTTCAAAGGTATTTCTTAATTCAAGGTCTGCATCCTTAGAAGCTCCATGATGACCGAGAAGGAGCTTCTTCTCTTTATCACAGCGTATTTGTGGAAAAACAATGCACAAACTATAGTTCCTAGTAAGTCTAGGAAAAGATACACAAATTATAATACAGACAACTATTTTAATTGTCAGCGATGTAGTGTATTGATTTGTTAGATAACATTTACTTGTGATTAATGGCAGTTTCCACCAATTAATGGTTTCTGTTAATAAATGAGAATAACCTAAGTTATGTGTGAACTTAGGTCAAGAAAAGATGTTTAAAATGCTAAAGATACTAAACTCAATTTATATATATATATATATATATATATATATATATATATATATATATATATATATATAAAATTATGTATTTTTTATGTATTTTTTATATATTTATATGTTTTATATATTTATACAGCGCCAAATCACTGCTCAAGATGCTGTAGATTCCCGTCAGTAACACTTTCGGTCCGCTAGTAAAACGTAGTTCTATTAATCTGCGCTCATTACTCTCGAACCGGAACCGGATGTAAGTCCCAAAAAACTGAATTGTAGAACTGAAACTGAATGGTGAGAAGTGAATCTGAAATTATTCAAGAACTAAATTTTTAAAGGATAAAATACAGTTTCAAAGCAAATGAATTCAATTTCAAAATATAAAATTCAATTTCAATTTAGTGATGATCCTTTTCAAACCAATAAATTGAATTTCAAATTAGGCTAATTCAAATTCAGTTTTTAAAAACATTTATTCAAGTTACAATTCAGATTCAATCCGAGCAATTCAAATTCAAATTTAACTTATTCAACTTCAGTTTCTGATGGCACAGATTTCAGCCCATAGAGATGCCCTGTCTCAAAGTGAAGCTGAAAAACCTGTTCGTGCATTTATCACTTCTAGGCTGGACTACTGTAATTTGTTATGTCAGGATGTCCTAAAAACTCCCTGAAAAGCCTTCAGTCGCTCTATTCCACAGCATGTCTTTTGTTCCGTCTTCTCTCTCTCACCCCAACCAGTCACGGCAGATGGCCCCGCCAAACACTGAAGCATATTAAACTTCACACCACTAAACAGACCCAGCTTTGGTATCAAAACTGAATTGTATGTGCAGAAGATTTTAAAAGTTATACACAACTGAAGGGAAATCTGGATTTATTTAGTATCAATTTTCCATAGCATCTACACAAACTCTAAAACATGTAAGTTGGTTTTTTGACTGCTTATATTTTAATGTAAAAGCTTTAAAAGCATCACTAACTCGTTACACATCTGAAACTGTAGAATTTTGACATTTTAGACTCTTGTTAATATTTTTGCTACAGGATATTTGAGTGAGATAAAAACAATTACATTTGAGTTTATTCCTTGACTGCATTCCTTGGACCATCCTTTTCAAAAAATATTCTAGAACCACCAATGCGCAATGAATCTTGGGATAGAGTGGGCCACCAAGGTTCCGCCTCATGGATCCTTCAGATCCCGGGAAAACAGTCTTCTTCGCATTGCTGTGACATAATCAGCCTTCAAATGTGGCCTTTGAAGGATGCAACCCCTGAATTTAGACGTCTAAAATGTAGGACTGAGCATTGTAGCATATTAGCTTATTTAGCCTACACAATTAGCATTAGCATTAGTATAAAGATAGTAGAAAATAATTCCAAACTAGTTAGTTTATGTGCATAAAAAGTAAACAGAATACCTGGACACATTTTAAAGACACTGAAGATAGAATGAACTGTGTTTACCTTCTTAAAGTCTCAACTTTGGCTTTAAAATGTAGCAAAGTAATACCACTGGAATTGTGTTGTTAGCATAACAAGTTTACCAGTTATTTTCTGTCCAATGTGTTGCTCATGTCAACATTAAAATAACCTACATACTGAATTTTCACTTGAATGATATGTATCTCAGTTTAACTGTTTAAAGCCATATGTATTGTATTTGATGAGATTTTGTGAGTTAGGGACTTTTACATCAGTGATATTTCTCCCCTTAACAATCAATTCCACACTATATTTTTAAATAATAAATTGCAACAAAAAATAAATAAAATGCCTGAGTCACAATACAGATTTAAACTCATATTAATATTCATCAATATTCGCCTCTGTCAGTGCGCCCCAGGGTGGCTGTGGCTACAATGTAGCTGCCATCACCAGTGTGTGAATGTGTGTGTGAATGGGTGGATGACTGAATGTGTAAAGCGCTTTGGGGTCCTTAGGGACCAGTAAAGCACTATATAAATACAGGCCATTTACCATTTACTTTTTTAATTTCATCAGAAGGTCCACTAAATACTGCATTTTCAAAACATGATTTTTGTAGCAATTCTTCCATGGTTAAATATTTGGTAACTTGTTTGTGCTATTTTCTAGTAACTGTGGCAAAATGAATGACCAGCAAATTAAATTATTAATCTTATATTATTTTCTAAATAGTGTTCAAATTTGAAACTAGATAACAAATTCTTAACTGGGGCTAGTTAACATACTCACAGCAGAGCTCATACTGTTGACTTTATCAAGGAGAGCAATGATGAGACTGTAGAGATTCCCAAGGTATAAGACAAGGACCCTGTAAATTGATGAGCATTGTAAGACCTTTCAGTTATTATATAAATACTGCTCCAATGAGGGCTCTCATCAGATCTTGATGAATGAAATAGTCAAAGTAAAAATTGTTACTGACAAACATTGTATAATTTGTTGAGAACAAAACAACCTAACCCACAAACCAAACTAACTTTGGTTAGTAGAAACTATATTATTAATACCAGTTACCCATAAAATCACCACAAACTTTAAAAAACCATAAAACCAGTTTTTGTACTACTTAGGTTTTAAATTAAAGACTTTAAAAACATGCAGGGCCTGAGTAAGTTGCAACTCGTATCACTTGTCACATAACTAACCAAAGTTAAGGGAAAATTTTAACTTAGAATTTTTGGCATAAAAGTGTAAGGGTTCCATTCATTTTCTGAATAGTATAGTATGCCATTATTGTGTCATTATAGGCTGTGGTTAGACAATGGTACCTGGCCAACTGGAATCGCAGTGAGGTTCGTGGGTGGTACATCTCCAGCTGAGCCACCAGTTCAAAAGCAGATGGAGCAATCATGGTGATGAGAGAAACCACTACACTCACCTGGAATGTAGATGGATACATAAGTAACTGATGGGTAGTTGGTAGTTGGAGAAAAGTTTGTTATTTTAACTGAAATGCATGTAACAAATATGTCTCATTGTTTCTAACAATTTCAGTGATTTCCGAGGGTCCTAATTAATTGATTCATTGATTAATTCATTCATTGAATGTTTATAATAACTGAACATGCTCATTAGGTGCAGTTTTCAGTTATGCGTGTGTGGCAAGAAGTTCGGCTATAAGCACCCAAGTGGCAGTGGCAGTGTACTTTTCACCACTACATCAGTCACTTTAGTGACGTAATGCTTGGATACAGCTGCTTGCCCATGAAAACCTATGAAGCTCTATGCAATGTTCCTGAGCTCTGATGGCCACTACATCCCACAGTATCCGCTGACCCCGCTTTGCAATTTTCCGTGCCTTTTTCAGTCACTTCCAGTGTGGCATAATGCCACTAGCGGTTGACTGCGGAGTATTTGATGGTTGCACGGTACTGCAATGCCCTCTCACTGAGCTCCTGAGAAAGAACGATTATTTCACAAATGTTTGTATAAGCAGTCTGCATGCCTCTACAACTGTGACCATGAAAGTGATTGGAACACCTGAATTCAATAATTTGAATGAATGAGTAAATCCTTTGGGCAACAATGTGTGTTATAAAAAACAGGTCAAAAGATGTAGGCATGTAGCAGTTTTACAGCTTCTGTTGAGAAAAAGAAATTCTGTATGTGTGTATGCACACAGAGTACACATGTACGTGTGTTGCACAGTTGATCAGCATAGCTTACACATTTTGTTGTGAGAGTGAGCTGGTTGCTGTAAGGTGACTAAAGCTCTCTAAACCTGGCAGATGGATATATACATTTAGTAGTTGCCTTCCACTGGATCCATGTCAAGTCTCCACTTTCAGTGGTTCCTTAGAACTGTATTGTATATTGGATTATCCAATTAAAATAACTGATGATAAGGATGGTGACGTCCAGTCTGTTCCTGTACCTCATTCTTCTCCCATAGCGTCAGCTCCGGCTTCTCCTGCTCCAGTTTCTGAGAACGATCCACCACAAAGTAAATGATGTATATGCTCCCTGCTAAAGAGAGGAGCACCAGGATGTTGGCCAAGATCCGTAGACTGATCAGAACTGCACTGAGGGAAAACACAGTGTCATTGGCAATGATCAGTTAGAAAAGTGGATGTAATTGTGATGCACTATTCTTAGTAGACATCTGAAGTGTATGTTGGATGTTCTGAACAACATACACTTCGGATAAGGTGTCACTGCAGCCTCTTTTTGCTATTGCTGACTCTTTCATTATTTACATAGACTTTCAAAAGGACCACCTTCAGCCATGAGTCTGTCTGTAGGATTTTAGCCTCCCTATACCAACACTGAACCTAGAATATAAAATGTCAAGGATTTGGACATGTATAGATTTTAAACATTAGAAAATCTTTGGGTTTAATCAACTTAGACTTCTGCCTAAAGTAAAGTATTGTAGCTCAGTGTCACCAATGATTTACATGTCACTGCCATTTTCAGTTTCAGGACATGCACTTGTTTTTCAAGGAATTGTGGCTACTTAAAGATCTGTATCCATCCATCTCCTGTCATTTATCCAAGCACAGCAGTCTAAGCAGAATTTACCTCCCCTTCCCCAGCCACCTCATCGTTATCTTCTGAGATAATCTAAGAAATCTCTTCAAGTCAAGTCAAGTCAAGTCAAGTTGGCTTTATTGTCACTTCAACCATATACAGATAGTACACAGTGAAGCGAAACAACGTTCCTCCAGGACCAAGGTGCTACATGCAACATAAATTTACAACATAAATTAACAGAAAACACTAAACTAGCTAACTAAGAGGCCTAGTTAGCTGGCTAGCAGAGACAAGACAGACTGACCTAACATAAATTACAACATAAATAACAAAAACTAACTATCTAAGGAAGACTTTTTTTTTTTGTTAACAGACAGCAGACAACAAAGTGCACGTGCAAATGTGCAAACAAGAGCAACAAAGTGACAGTGTGACAAAAAAACACACACAACGTAACATAATAATAAGGTTTTATGATGATGAGTTGAGGTAGTGGAGGAACAGTAAACATTCCTTAGTGTAGCAGCAAAAGGCATCTTTCAGCATGCCTTGAGCCTAGCCTGAGGTACCTGCCCATCTTACAATGCTGTGATTGCAGCCATTCACCAAATCAATGGTTTTTGATCAATGAATATCATGAATATTTGCATATTAATGATCATGAAACTGACCTCATAGCCCATTGTTCATTCTGTGGGCTGGTTTCAGTCATTATGCACTAAATGTACTGTTTATAAGGTTGGGGAAACCTGCAGTCAGCTGAGGCTGAAAAAGTCACTTGGCTGAGTGACGAAACGCTTCTGCATTGAACGCTACGTCCAGATGAACAGAAGCAACTTCTTGGGGTAGTAAATAAACAGTCACTCACCTATAGCTTCAATAGACTGAGCTGGAGGAAGCTGGACAAACAGAAAACATACAAAACAATGCTCACAAACAAGCACTTACAGACTGGTATCCTTCTTCTTTTCTTGCTCCTCGACAATGGCTTCCTGTGCAGAAAAATATTGATAGTCACTTGTGCTTAGGTCATAATTTAAATATCTTGTTCTTAAAAAAGAAATTAATTGCACAGTTCAAGTTACATTCTTCTCTGACCCTGATGTTGTTAACAATGGCAGCTCCTTTGCTCTCTGCAGCCTCTGGGTTTCCTATCAGGTAATCCCAGGCACAGAACACTCTCCAGCAGAAAGTGAAGCTTTCATCAGAAGCACTGGCCAGGCTCAGGCGTGAATTCTTTGCCATTCTGCAGAAATATTATTTTTCAGGGCATGTTATCAGACGATATATTTTGCACATCTTGTTTTTATTTTAATAATAACAGTCCTTCACCATCAGTGAAGCATTAACAGCAACAGGGAGAAGAGAACAATGTGATGCCTTGTGCGATGTTATGCTGGGAAACATTGGGTCCTGACCTTTTTATTTTATATTAAGTTGCTGATTATTAAATGTTGCAAAGATTGGAAATTATGCTAAACATTACTCTGACCATGTTATTGTGAAATGTTATAGATTCAGTAGGGATAAGTAAAGATTAGATTAACTTTTAACTCTTTTTTCCCAGTTTTTCCTCAATTTTTAACAAACTTGAAATCATTCTAAGACATCACATTGCTAACCCATCAGATAATTATAGCATCAGTATAAGTTTTAAAGAGCATAATGATTACTTTCGCAACAGAATGATGAAACTGTAGGCAAAGACAGCCATTCCAACCAGGAAGTAGGCAAGGGGTAATCGGTACCCTGCACTGCCGATTTTCCTCACCCTGCCATAGTAACCATAGAATAACACAGAGTACTGGAGGTAGCCCTGTGAAGAATCAAAGACAACACATTTTCACAAACACACATGGCAATGCACACAAAGAGATAAAAATGGTGAAAAGGAAAACAGTAAAGGAAATCAGTTGGAGCATGATCATTAGTATCCATTAGATGAAATGTTTATATAGGGATGAAAGAATTATGTCTTTACTTGCTCAGTCCTATATTCTAACTCTAATGCAACTTTTGGACTGGAAGAGGTTTCGATCGGTTTTATCTTAATTGGTCAGAAAGGGAGTAAAATAATGTTTAAATAATGTTCTAGTCTATCTGTAAGTAATGTGCTATTGATAGAACAGTAAAAAGAAAGAAGCTTGCCCCAAGAGACCAGATGGTGTCCAGGTCCTGGGCTGAAGCCAGGTGTTCCTTGGGAATAGTTTTACTTCTTGTTGTTCCAAATGGTGCTCCAGCCAGCAGCTAGTGCACACAAACATAGTTCAGTGCACTGTAATTGTAATAAATAAAATGCATTTCAGTCATGTTATCTACAGGTGACCATATCTATTTGGTGGTATGACTCTTCTGGGACTTCCCCTTCCTTCATCCAGAGCCAGAGAGCAATAGCAAGACTTGACAATTCGTACAAGGACATCAGTTTCGCTGACAGCTGAGCTGAGCTGATATTAAGATCGCCTACTGATCTGCAGCTGGACTTTGTAACATTATGCTTGATTTTTTTAGTCCATGCCTCCTGGTTACGGTTTTGCTAGGTTTAGGCACATGGCAGCGTTAGTGTTAGGTAAAGGTCAGTGCAAGGTTACAGAAACTCTGTTGTGATTTTTAAAATTAAAAAAAACTTGGTGTTACTGTTGGATTTTTGATAACCCTTTCATCCCTCCATCCATCTACCTGCATAACAAGATAATTTAATACAATATAATAGCCCTTTATTGACATTGTACATGTACAACCTAACTGTTGGTGCTCCACAACAACTGTGCAGGTGTGAAGCATAAATAGTAAGACAGCAGGGATAAAAAGACATGAGAAATATATACAATAGAAGAACAAGTTGCAAAGGACTTGGTCTGAGTAGCCTCTGAGTGTGAGTGGCCCGAGTGATGAGGTTTACTTAGACAGTTGTTCAGGTGTTAACAATACAAATGGCCTAGCAATGTCAAAGCATCCCAAATGGAAAAGATATACAGTATATAAATCTTATAAAGTTTGTATCTGTCTTGTGTGAAACTTGTATGAAAAGCATACAAGAGTAAAAACAGATATAAGATCCCTTGAAAAATTATATAATGAAACTTGTATGTTTTGTATACTTACTAAAACAATATATGAAAGTAATGAGAAAGTGGCCACTTTCATGAGTAATCACATAAGTTTTTACTATTTCTTTTCCATATGGGATGTGAGGGGTTGTAGATCTGCCTTTTGGAATGAGCTTAAAGATCGTCACCCAGAAGCTTTGTGAGTATTATTATTTTCAAAAATCAACCAACTGTTGGTGTGATTATTATAAAACAACAACCAGGAGGAGCATGTTAATGATTTAAAGGTAGTACCGTAGAAACAAAGAACACAATTTGAAGCACAGTGCGCCATATTAGATTGAAATCTTGCACTGTCCCCACAGTCAAATACGGAGGTAGAAACATTGTTACCAACAAGGGTTTCTCCACCATGTTTTCCCTGGGGATCAAATACTTATTTCAGTTGGCCATGCAAGTCAATTTCTAACTTTTAGCCAATATGTTTTCTACTGGGGTTTTTTTGATTAAAATTAAATGTTTGTTTTTTGGAGGATGTTAATTTCTTTATAAGTGAGCAAACCTACAGCTTCAGCAGCACAGGCTCAAACAAGCCTGTGTTCCACTGTGTGCAGTACATTGAACAACTGAACATTGAACATTGACTGAGGAGCACTGTAAATGTTTTTGAGAGTGTGTTATTAAAGAAAGACAGTGATAACTCCGGTGGACTGACCCTACATTCAAACTCTGTTGAATAATTGGTAAATGGACTGGTTCTTTAATACTCTATGTCAAACTTGCCTCATTCACACAAACACTGTTTTTCTGTACTCTTTCTATGCTAGTGATTTCTATTTAACATTAACATGCATTCATGCTCCAATGGATGCATTAGAGAGCAACATGGGTTTAGTGTCTTGCCCAAGGACATTTGACAAGAAGAGCTCAAACTACCAAGCTTCTGATTAGTAAGTGGCCTGCTCTGCTACCTGAGCTACGGCCACCCACTCAATTCCCAGTACAATACAGAAACATGAAAATGAGAACCTATAATGTTTGATAGCAAACAATATTATTCACTAAGCAAGGTGAGATAAAGGTGAGACGTGCAAATAGGAACAGCAGAGTGCTAATTCCAACAAACCATGAAGTGAGAAAGCAGAAAAATGGAGGATCAAGATATGCAGTGGGAATGACATTGTAAGTTATGTCTGAGAAAATTGCTTGTGTCTGCATGTCAGTGTTAGATATATATCCAGGTGCACCCCCATCCCACTATTACTGTCCGTGCCTTGCCTTGCAAATATTCTATAATCTGTACTAAAGGACAAATCAACAATATATTTACTGGGGTAAAAATTAAATACAAAACTCATCATTGACCATTTGTGTAGGTTTTATTATTTAAGATATTTAACATTTAAATTTAAAAGAAAAGAAAAGGACAGGATATGTGCTGAAAGAGTCCTGCAAGAAAATATTGTCAAACAGTACAGTACAACAAATACCTGAGGAAAACTAAGCGCTTAAATACACTCAAGGTAATTAGGGAGAGGGGAGGAAGCTGGGGAAGACAAGACACAGGTGGATAAAAGATCAAATCTAGCTAACGAGAGAAGGGCAAGCAAAACTAAAGACAATGCACACAACATTACCATGGTAACAAATGAAAACAGGACGTAACTAAACACAGGACACAAGAATGCAAACTTGATATGGAGAACACAGATGGGCAGAAAACATCCAACTATGAAAACAAAATACAACCTGAAAATATCATGGACCCCCCCGAAAAACAAAACAAAACAACAAAACAACAAAAAAACCCCCAGAAATTAAGGCTAGAATATGAAAATCCAAACAAGAATAAAGAGGGATATGCAGAGGGTATAATAACAAGTGCAGGGTCAAAGACCCCAGATCATCTGACAGATGACAGTCGATCCAGCCCGAACTATATGCTTTATCAAAAATGGATCTTTTTTGGTGGTTTTGGTGCAGACTCGTCAAACTCTGGACTTAAATGTAACTGATATCTGTAAAGAAGAGTGGAGCAAATTCCAGCAGGATGTGAAAGACTCATTGCCAGTTAAACTCAACATTTTCACAGCACCGTATGAGAAATAGAAGTTAACACGCATTTATGAATAGAAAATTGCTATCATAGATATCTCTAAGAGTCATAAATCTTGCAATGAGTCTGAATTAGTTGGCGCCAATGAGTGCAATTCATCTATGATATCTCTCTGTCCAGCAGGGGACTTAACTTAGCTGCTGCTAAGTGGTTGTATTAGGATTATATTCCTGTATAAAAGCAAGGTTGTCAAGTGCCTGTGTAGTTTTGCAGCTGGATTACCATTCTAAAGAAACTAGAACTTTCTAGTCCATCCATCCATATATGGTATGAGAGATTTTCTGACCTCTGGTAGGACAATGAAGGCTCCAGTCATGATGGTGAGAACAATGTTGATCCCAAACAACCAGCGGAGGAAGATAAAGTAGGAGGCCACGCCTGACCCAAAGTGACCTCAGCAAGTCAGAGGAAACATCAAAATAAGACTGACTAATACGTTGCACATAGTTCACACACAAACACTGCTGTAGGTGTACACCACTGACAGTAATGCATTTTAATGGTGCTGTTTGATCAAAAAGCTTGGTGGTTTCTTTCAAAGCTTAATCTAACTTAATAATAAACACAGCTCACCGAATAAACTTTTCACATTCATGGTGCCTGGAAGCAAACACTATTTGGTACATTAATGACAAAGAAATAAAAATTTGTTTTTGAGAAAAATATGTCAAATTAGGCAGTTGTACTGGGCCAGCTTACTGTGGTGGCCTAATACGCCATAACACGACTCCTCTCCGGACAACCATCCAAGCATATAACACTTTGGATATAACAGTCTGTTGGACTGTGTTCTGCTGTACCACAAATTTGAATAGCTTAAACACGTAACCAGCAGTATCCTTGGATCTGTTGTGCTGTTGTTCTTGATATGCATTTAAATCAGTGTGTTATTTTCTCTTGAATGGCCCCAGTTCACAACAACGTCTCTTCAAAGTCCATATGCTTATGGTAATGTGTTGATTCTGAGCTAAAATCACAAATATTTCTTTGTTGCTAAATCCAGTTTAATAAGGCCATCTAATGTTTGAATATATCACAGCAAAGCCGATGTGGAAAGCAATGACTTTCCTTGATGAAAAGATGCTATTTTCAAAGTTATTTCTAGCAAATTTCCCATTTTCTGTCCTGTTGAACATCATGAGTGATTTCTTATCCCCCCCCCCCCCCCCCCCCCCCCCACACACACACACACACACCCTGCTCCTTTGTTCTTTTCTTTTTAGCCAGCAGATGTAGGAAACACGTTTTCATGAACAAAGAAAACAGATAACTCACTTTCAATTTTCTTGATCCTGACTTCCCAAGGAATGAACAGCACCACAATGTTGTAAAGCAAACGGGAAAGTTTCTTCAGCAGCTGCAGGAGAGAATCAAGCTGAGAAACACTGACAGAGGTTTAACAAAAAACTACTTCTACCATTGTTTCTGTGATGAAAAGCTCTCAGTAAAGTCTAAAATTATAACAGCAGTTACATTTTTTATTTATTGTGTGTTGATGAACTGTCTAATTTTCAATTTTCAGCATATAATAAAGTAGCAGACACCTGAGATCTGAAACAGTGTGGCTGTATCATTTTTAGAGTGCTGAAAGATAAGAAACACAACTAAGCTGTTAATTGTCAATCAAGAGAAGGTCAGCTGGGCCATTGATTCTGATTTTCAATTAACCGTGAGCCAAACTGTAGAACTGATACCTGATCGTCAGACTGCTCACTGAAAGTCAATTTATTCTAATGGGTGGGAAGCAGCCCAAACATTGAATTAACTGCGCCGTAACATGGGCTATAAATTCACTTGTGCTGCTCCATGGATTATTGCAGCACAACTATCTTTCTCACTGTCTGACTTAATCTTTTTGCAAATACGAATAAAGAGTTATACACATGTGTGTTCAGCCCACAGAGGAGAAGAGCCTTGAAAGATCAAAACTCAGCAGCCTTTATATAAGAAATCCAACACAATTTACTGTTTTGGCTGTAATCATCAGGCCACTGCAGTGCAGAGAAATAAAACTGCCCTGAAATAGCACTTTATCCTGTTGTGGACAAGATCTATAATGCACTATAAATACATTAAGCAATCTGTTTCTCCAATCTCCAGTCCAGCAGGATTAGATTGTTAGTGCAAAAAAAAAAGTCAGTGGATGAAAGGCTGGTGGACGTACATCAGCTCCTGCGGTCTGGTAACCTCTGGTTCTGGTTAGTCGGCCCTCATATCTCAGAACAATCTCTCTGGCCTGCCTGGGAATCACACAGATAAAGTCCACCAAGTACATTTATTTATTTAAACAGAAAAAGATCTTTCCATTCAGTTACTTGCATTTTTACAAATGAAAATTTTGTGAATACTTACGCAGTACACATAATCAAGTGCAATCAAGTAATCAATAACCAAGTGAGCATAACTCTAAATTAAATGAAATCTTAATTAAATGTTCTTGAAGTAGCCCCAACATTTTTACATCACAAAGATTTTCAATATATAAATATTATTTCTCTGATTCAAGTAATCAAACCTGTTTTTGTTATGGCACAAGGAACAACTAGGAAGCCACTCAGTACTGAGTGTGTGAATTGTATAATAATTTACAGACTTTCAAGGCTCAAAAAAGAAACTCCGGCTTTACAATAAATGCATGTTCATTTACAGGGCTGAAGAACAACTCGTGTCTGGAAATGTGGGTAAAAAGCACAAATTTGTGGTGTGAAATAAATTGTTCTTGCAGTGGAAATAATTACACTCACCCTGAGATTAAAGGGGGTTTAAAACTGCACGCTAGCATCCCATCCCTGATGATGGTAATAAAACCTCTGCGGTAATAGCAAACTGCCCATATAAAACCTGTTATTCATGGCACACACTCAGCACATCTCAGGAGCTCTCTATCTACTCCCTCTGTCTCTCTGTGGCTCAGCTTGTTCTCTGTTAGTAGTCTCAGTCGGTACTATTTGTTGATACTATCAAAAAAATTACATTTCCTTATGCAAAAAGATATAATTGGTGAAGGTAAAATTAAATGTGTCCCTCATATATGCTCTTTGTGTACAGTGATGTGAAAACCCTCCCACCTTCCTTTAGTTCCAAGGTTTTATGTACAAGGAAATAATTAAAAATAATCTGGTATTTACCACATTCTAAAATTACAGTGTAACGTGCCATGTAATTGCATGGCATATCACCCTGTGTGCGTGTGTATATGCTTAACTTGTTTCAGCCAGCTTAAAACAGGCTTATCTGTTTCCTGTCACTGGCAGTACTTTCCTCTCCCTTTGTCACCACATTGTTGCCCTAATCTGTGTCAAAACCTAGCTGCTTTGTTGTTTGAGTACTTACCTGTCTGGCCAAGTCTCTCACACACTCTCAGTTGCAAACTGTTCTAGAGGCTTTGACATTGCAAAGCTGGCCCTGTGGAAAAAGTGATATCCTGACACGTGAAAGAATTGTAGTAAACATTTTTGCTGGAGTCATTCTTGAAATTGTTCATTAAGCCCTGTAGAACCTTTCTCAGCTGCATCTGAGTCCTCTGAAACTTTGACAGTTCTGTAGTAGATTTGCTGGTGTGCTTGGGATCATTGTCCCAATTGCACCATTACACAATTTTGGCCTAGCTTTGCAACAGATGCCCTTATATTTGACTTTAGAATGCTTTTGTATAATTTGCTTGCTTTAATATGCACTATATTGCCAAAAGTATTCACTGACACATCAAAGTGACTTTAAGTGTTCCAATCCATTGTTGTTGATCAATGGTCATGAGAATTTGCATAATTATGACTGAGGAACTGACCTCCCAGGCCATTGTTCCTTCAGTGGGCTGGTTTCAGTCATTATGCAAATGTTCTGTTTATAAGATTGGAAACCTGCAGTCAGCTGAGACTGAAGACGTCACCTGGATGAGTGATGAAACATTTCTCCCACAAAACGCTACGTCCAGATGAACAGGATCAACTTTTGGAGTGTTCCAATCCATCTTCCATTTCAATTCACTTTTATTTATACAGCACCAAATCACAACAGTGCCTCAAGATGCTTTATACTGTGAGGTCGACCCTACAAAAATACATACAGAGAAAAACCCAACAATCATATGACCCCCTATGAGCAAGCACTTTGGCGACAGTGGGAAGGAAAAACTCCCTTTTAACAGGAAGAAACCTCCGGCAGAACCAAGCTCAGGGAGGGGCGGGGCCATCTGCTGCGACCGGTTGGGGAGAGAGAAGGAAAACAGGATGAAAGACATGCTGTGGAAGAGAGACAGAGATTAATAACAAGTGTGATTCAGTGCAGAGAGGTCTGTTAACACATACCCACATAGCAAAATTGGTATGGCCCAGATCAGGTTTACCAGAGGTAATCCACACATGGGCCAGCACAAGGCCAGTTGCAGACACATTGATGGTCCTGTGCTGGCCCATGTGTGGATTATCTCTGGTAAACCTGATCTGGGCCACCAAAGGGCCGTCATTCTTTGTGGTATGTGGGCCATGTGTAAGTTGTGTGCAGCCACGGGCCAGTTGCAGACACACTGCTGGCCAGATGTCAGCCTAATGTGTAACGTAATCAAGCCATGTAATAACAACATGTGCCGGAACATAATAGTGCAAAAGTAACATGACGAAACTCTCTTCAGACAGTGAATGCACTGATTCTTATATAGCACTTTTCTACTCTCCCGGATTACTCAAAGTGCTCTATACAACATGCCACATTCACCCAATCGCACACTTTCTCTAGACTGAGTGCTTCCTAACTATTTTCATACACAGACTCACAGATTGGAGAAGCCGGGGATCGAACCACTAACCGATCAGTCGGCAACCTGCTCTACCTCCTGAGTTACAGCCAGCCACTGGCAAAGATGAGTAAAACCTCACTAGGTTTTGGATAAAGTGTACACTCACAAACCTGTCAAATCTGCATTTGAAACGTTGGCTACCATAGCAATATCATATTGCAACATGGCATTTGGGTCTTCTGACTGAAACAGAAAAATAGGAACATAAATAGTGCCATCATTACCAGACCTGGCCCACATTTACTTGGCATACACCCTGCCATGACACTAATCAGTCAGAAGTGCCAGTTTGATGCCAGATCCAGGGAAGACCTGTTTTCTATGAGCCTGGGCCACATAAATCAAACCACAATCGGGCCAGATGTGGCATGCCATCACATAAACAGTGGCGTCATTACTAGACCTGGCCCATATCTGGATGACATACGTCTTATCATGCCAGAAGTAAACCAGCAGTGCCGACTTGATACCAGATCCGGGCCAGACCTGCTTGCTATGTGGGTAGTGAGTGAGAAAGGTGACTGAAAAGGAAATACTCAATGCATCATGATAATCCCCGGCAGCCTACGCCTATTGCATCATGACTAAGGGAGGATTTATGGTCACCTGGTCCATATACCAGATTTTCAGGGCCGAATACACTGACCTCAGTTTTATCTGAATTAAGAAGCAGAAAGTTAGCGGCCATCCAGGTCTTTATGTCTTTAAGACATTCCTGCAGTTTAACTAATTGGTGTGTGTTATCTGGCTTCATGGACAGATAGAGCTGGGTGTCATCTGCATAGCAGTGAAAATGTTTGCTATGGATGCATTGAACTATCTTACGGCCATACCATCCTGAGCGCGCCCGATCTCATCTGATCTCGGCATCTTCCATGGCTACAGCTGTTTAAAATCAAGCACCTAGGCTGCTACTAATGCTTCTGTGAAAGAATGATTCATTCTCATGAGCTCACTGAATTCCAATGTGGTACTATGATAGGATGCCACCTGTGCAACAAGTCCACTTGTGAAATGTCCTTGCTGGGTATTAAAACAAAGTGGGAATGATTGGGAACGATAGCAACTCAGCCACAAAGTGGTGGGGTATATAAATTACAGAGTGTGGTCAAGAGATGCTGAGATGCATAGTGCACAGAGGTTGCCAGGTTTCTGCAGAGTCTAATGCTACAGACATCCAAACTTCATGGCCTTCAGATTAGCTCAAGAATAGTTTGCAGACAGCCTCATGGAATGGGTTTCCATGCCCACTACATCCAAGCCTTACATCACCAAGTGAAGTGCAAAGCATTGGATGCATTGGACTCCAGAACAGTGGAGATGTGTTCTCTGGAGTAAAGAATCATGCTTCTCCATCTCCATCAGTTTGGACTTGGCATTTGCAAGGAGAACAGTACTTGTTTGACTGTATTATGCCAAGAGTAAAGTTTGGTTGAGCAGGGATTACGATGTGAGCTTGTTTTTCAGAAAGTAACTCTTAATGCTTTAGGATACCAAGACATTTTGGACAATTTCATGCTCTCAACTTTGTGGGAAAAGCTTGAGGATGGCCCCTCCAGTTCCAAATTGACTGCACACCAGTGCACAAAGTAAGGTCCAGAGACTGGACCCTGCTGTGAACCAAGCCTTGTGGTCCAACACTTGTGTCTCACCTCACTAATATGCTTCTGAAAGAATGGTCCGAATTCACACAAACACACTCCTGAACCTTGTGGAAAGCCTTCCCAGAAGAGTTCAAGTTGTTATAGCTATAAAGGCAACACCATATTAAACCCTATGGCTTAAGAATAGGATGTCACTCAAGTTCATATGCATGTGAAGATAGATGAGTGAATATTTTTGACAATAAAGTGTAGTGCTTTCCTAGTCCTACTAATCAAATAAAAAGTGCTATACAACAAATCAGATTTGATCTCCAAAAGTTGGTTCTGTTCATCTGGACGTAGCGTTTTCAGTGGGAGAAACGTTTCGTGCAAATGTACTGTTTCTAAGATCGGGGAAACCTGCAGTCAGCTGAGACTGAAGAAGGCACTTGGATGAGTGATGAAACGTTTCTCCCACAAAATGCTACGTCCAGATGAACAGAACCAACCTTTGGAGATTTACTTACCTGGATGATTGAGAATGCATCAAGATGAAATCAGATTTGAATTATACATCCATTGATATTGACTGATTTTATACACTTCAAGCACTTCATCTACCAAAAGTTAATGGCCAATTTAAAATTACAAATAACAATTATACTGCAAAGCTAGAGTACCCAGAGTTAAATGAAATGATTCTTATATAGCACTTTTCCACTCTCCCAGAGCACTCAAGCCGTTTTATATATGCCTCATTCACCTATTCATACAAGTGTTTTCTTCTAGGATTAAGGGCTTTTTATCTACCAATTACACACATTCATACTCCAGTGCATCAGAGAGAGCTTGGAGTTAGCCCAAGGATATTTGGAATGGAGACTGGATCAGCCAGGGATCCAACCACCAAGCTTCTGATCAGTAGATGACCTGCTCTACCTCTAGATTGTTGGATCAGCCAGGTGACGTGCTTGGCCTCAATTCGTTCTGTCTGCCTATTCATCTTACCCTGGAATAATCATTGTTTCTGTGCAGAGCTCTCCCTGTGTCTGGAACCAGTAAACACTAAGAGACTGTGAGTGTGAGCCTTAGGACCGCCTGCAAAACCTCAGCACATCAGTAACAGTGACATTTATTTTTATTATTTTAAGTAAATAAGGCTGTGTGGGTCTATCCTCCTCCCAGCTTATAACAGAAATCTCCATATAGAAAGGTGCATTTTAGGTTTTTATATTTTATGCTCAGTTTTCCAATAATACAGTTTTATTTGTGGCGAGGTGTTTTAATGATGTTTTATTGCTTCTTTTTGTTAAGAAATGGTTTGAAAAATTCCTCCACAGCTGGTCGTTGTGTGCTAATAATAAATAATTTTTGCAATTTAGCAAATATCAATTTAACTACAGAAGAAATAATATTTTACAATTCTTCAGCCAGGAAGGAGGCCAGAAATGTGAAGATGTCCGTGTAGTGTGCAGATAGGCAGCATAAATGTTGTGTTTTAATCTGATCCAATTTATCTTACTTACTAAACAGTGCTAGTTATCCTATGGAAGCTGTAAGGGTGCACTTAGTTTTTCGCACACTGCTTCTGAATTTTGGCTGAATTTTTCTGAAATAAGTGGTGTTGTTTGTGTGCGTATGATAATGCAAGGTGGCCATCTCTGTTCGCCATTCTGTAAAAGCATGCCACTCTTGTATGTAATATCAGAAACACTTTTAAATGTAATGCAGTCCTCTTCAAACCATACATATGTATGTATGTTAGTGACAGATAAAAGAATATTTAATTATTCATATGTCTGCAGTATGAGCATATATCTAGGAACCTATATATATATGGTATATATACCATATACACAGTACACAGAGAATAAGAAAAGCAACAGAGTAGCAGTCTACACAGAGATCCCAATCAAAAAGATGGTTACTTTAGGACTTTGAGTTTGCGCCTCATTGGCCAGGGCCTAGTCCGAATATTGGCGATGATCTCCTTCTGGTACTGAATGTTTTGGAACATCTCCTCTGGATCATTGCTGTCCACCCTCTCATCTACTTTGTCTTCTTCATCTGAGGAGCTACAGAATAGGACACACGGGCAAAGGGAAATATGGTTCTGTGTTACTCTGTTACAAAGGATGGATCTAAGAGGTTTCAGTGTGGAAAAAAAACATGGCTGCAATGTCTCTACTTTGAGATAATATTTTTCATTTGATGTGTCATATTAATCTATATTTCCAGTCAGGCTCACTTTATACAACCCCCGTTACAAAAATTGTTGGGAGGCTGTGTAAAATGTGAATAAAAGCAAATAATTTGAAAATGTCATAAAGTGAGAACATTTTTAAATGGAGCAAATGTAACATATAAAGGAAAGTTGTGACAGGGATACATCTATAGTTGTGTAGTATTTGCATTTTTTTAACGACATTCCCTAAACACCTGGGAACTTATGAGACCACGTGCTGGACTTTTGGGAGAGGAATGTTGTCCTATTCTTGTTTCAAAACTAATTCTAGCTGCTGAACAAGTTATAGCTAAGTCGTTTAGGAAACTCCCCAGACCACTGAGAACTTGTGGTCAATCCTCAAGAAGCAAGCAGACAGAGAAAATCCCACTAATTCTGACAAACTCCACGCATTAACTTTTCAAGAATGGGTTGCTATCAGACAGGAAGTTGATTGGCAGCATGTCAGGGTGAATTGCAGATGTGAAGCAGCAAATTTTAGAAAACCCAATACTTGTGTCACACTCAGATTTTCCAGCCACAACAGTACTTTTCAGCACGGATGGTGGTTTTCAAAATATGCAAGATATGCAAGCTGCCAATTCAATAAGAACTAATGAACCCCGAACAATCACAAATGGTAATTTTGGGCCCAAGAAAACCAAGAACCACCAGGTAAACACCCCCCTCTCCAGCCCACACAGAAGAGGCCCGAGCCACCCCAGACACAACCCCCAGGGGACCAGGTCAGAAGCCATGCCACGGACAGAGACAAATACACATAATGACATGCATAAAGACACACCAACCCACTAATGGATGTGCATGAGAACTGAGCGATGGACAGATCACAATCCTGTTTTTCAATTATGAATCATTCTTTTGCACATGTAGGTATTTCTAAGTTCAGTTGATTGGGTTACAATCTTGCCTCTATGATGGACTGCTGATATTCAAGAAATTGCTGATTTCATATTTTGAAAAAGGTTCTTGGAATTAATTTTTTTTTAGCCATTGCTCCCATCTCTTTTTGTTTCTGCCATTTATTAAAGCTTGATGAGGCAGCAGCCTCATGGCATTTCATATGTTTGGTTACTTTGAGCCATATGAGGCCAAGTTAGAAGCACCGGGAATGAGATTTAGCAGCTCTAAGTCTTGGTTGTCGCTGGTATTCTTGTACTTATGTTTATGTTTTCTGTATGTTGAGATATCTAAACTTATTTTAATGTGATTATTGAATTAAACTGAAACTGTGAAGTAGGTCGCAAGTAAATTATTCAGTTGCTGTTATTTCTATTTATTAATTTTTATTTTATTGAATTTTTTTCCTAAACAAAAAACACCCTTGTCGATGGTGAATTCAGAAGCAGTACATTGATTTTCCACAAAGGAGAGATTTCATATGCAGAAAACTATCTGACAAAAACTATGACCAATATGATTGTCAGATGCAGTACTTACAGCTTACAAATAGTGTATCTCTCTTTTTCTTTTCTTTTTTTTTTTTTTTAAATGACATCAGAAACAGCAGTATGCGACATTACGTGATGGCAGAGCTTCAGTTCATCCTTTGTCATTTTTTTTTATAGTGTATCTCCAGTGGTTTTCTACCATTAGATAGCCCATTAATACAAATGCATTTGCTATGTTGTTAATTGTTGTAGTAAATTTGTAGTTCACTTTTAATAAGAAAGCATTGAAGAAGACAGCTGTTTGCTGTATCTCCAAAAGGAGTGAATCTAATTGTTCTGTGTGTAAACACTTATGGTAATAAATGAGTAACATAAATTATTTTAGCTGAAATATGGAATGCAAAAGTCATGACTGAATATATCCCCATTACAGAAGAACAGCTCGATGCAAGCATTTCTATACACAAACAATATTCACTGTCACAAAGCTATTATGCAAATATGCATTACAATCAATAAGGGACGTCAAATGATGGTATTTTTTCCATATATCATTCATGCAGTACATTTCAAACATCAAACAAAAACTCATCTGTATGCTCTCTGTACCTCTTTGTGTTTGCTTTCCAGGAGTCAGACTCTTTAGTAATATTAATTAATGAGCCAAGCAAAACAAATGTATTTGTAGAGGAATGTAAAAATCTTTGCAGTGAAAGAGCAGCTATAAACAGATAGACAGAGAGATCCGAGCAGCGAGGAGTTCCACAAGTGCTGATAGTAGTAAGAGTGAAGAAAGAACAGAGAGTAGACTCACCCCTCCTGGTGGTCCTGGTAGGCAGAATAAATCCTCCTGGAGGTTTTCCTGATACTCTTGTGTCTCCTGGCTGCAGACAGAGACCTGCTGCTCCCATCTAGAGACTCAGACACTGTACTCATGCTGTCTCTACTCAGAGAATGTGCACGATTGTGTGTGAATAATCTGTGTTTGTGTGTGTATCAGGGTGAGAGCTCTACTTGAGCACCTGTGCTGTCTGCTGCTCTGGCTCGACACTACAGCAGTACAGGCTGAAACTCACTCACTCAGCTGGCCAGTCACAGTCTACACTGACTGCTTAAAGGGACAGTAACAGAGAGATGTGAATACTCTCACCAAACATATACCAGCTTTCTGCTGATCAACAATTTCTGAAATGGTTCTTAATTTGACATATGTTCAAAATTCTGATTCATTTGTTTTATTACTACTATATAATATAATAACAAATATATAGTTATAATCAATCTATGTCTGTGAATTGCTGTAACTTCTTGATTGCTGATCAACTATAAAGTTAATTGCTCATTATTTTTATTCTTGGAAAGAAAAGAACGTTGTTTTAACTCCTCCCCTTTAAGGCAACATTCTTCTGATTGGTTGCCCGTCAGAATCTAAATGCTTGAACAGTAACCAGGTGTTTGCTGCTGTGTTCGCAGCAGGACATCCTGTTCCATGGCAAAAATGAGAAATGCAGACCTGTAAGTGGTTTAAAAAATCTGTGTATCACAGGCCTTGAAGCTAACTGGAGTTTTGCATTACTGTAAGGTGCCAGCACAGTCTCAGGAGCACGGAGGAGATTCCAGGAGACAGGCATACTCTTGGAGAACCAGACAGGTCTGTAGATGGTTGTTAAGCCATCATCAATAAAGGTATCTGCTCCATTGTGCAAGAAGAAACAGGATGAGGACTGCTAGAGCTCTACAAATGACTTTGAACAGGCCTCTGGTATGAATGCCTCTGACCAAACAGAGAAACAGAAAAAACTGTGGCAAGAGCAAGAGGGTAGCCTGAGGGTCTGACATCCTATGTGTAAGATTATACCGAATCCAGACCCACACCAGACTGTTGGTATTTGACATGTGTTTATAAGGATGCACTCCAATCATGATTTTGATGCATCACAGTGAGTAAGTCTTCTTTTCTGTTCTCGGTTGTGTGAAAAAAACATACCATCTTTAAATTGCAGGTTATTATACAAATCAGGACATCATAAAAATAATCAGATCTTTAGCGTGTCCTAAAGGTTTGCCAGCTAGATGAACAGTAACACATGACATATTAAACTAAGTACACCCATACTGTTACCTTAGGAATCAAGAGGGTATGCAGCAGCCAGGTGCTGGTTTTTAAACATACTTGATTAATTGATCATCACCAGATGGCACTCTTCTTCTCTATACAACATGCCCCATTCACCTATTCACATCCATTCATACAAGCAGTTTTTTCAATGCTTTCCATCTAACATTCACACACATTCACATTTTGGATGCATCAGAGATCAACTTGACATTAGTATTTTCCCCAAGGATATTTGGCATGCAGATGGGAGGAGCCAAGGATTGAACTCTACCCTTCTGATTACCTGATGACCTGCTCCAACATGTGAGCTACAGAACTCCCTTTGAGACTGCTTCTCAAAGGGAGGCCCAGTCAAAGAGCAGACCTAAGCCTAACTGAACTGCACTCATCAGACCTTAGGAGAGCTGAGCATAAATAAACTTAAGTAAAGCTGTAAAGAAGAGTGGCCCTAAGTTCATCCACAATGATGTAAAAAACTGATCAAATCATACATGACTACTTAAAGTGACTTCAAGTTCTTTCTACTAAACTAGAAAGAATATAAAATGTTACAACTAAGTTAGTCCACTTTATTTCTTTTTATCATGAGTTAGTTCTTATATATCTGTTACGGCCGAGACCGTTTCAGACGAGTGACAGGACTCAAACGCAAGACGCCGAACAGCTCGTAAGTATATTTTAAGAATAATGTTTAATGTTTACACAAAATATTCATAAACAAAAGGTGAGCGTAGACGTTAAACTAAATAACGATCTGGTCCGGGTCAGAAAGGACAGCTATTCCGGGGATTGGACTGGAAAGCAAGTCACAAAGGGTCCAGGAAAAAGGTCGGGGTCACTGTAACAGAATGCAGATGTTCAAACATAGATAAGGAGGCATATGAATATGTTGTTTGGCTCAGAATCCTCCTTCGTACTGCGTACTTGCCAACGGAGGTCGGGGATGACATAGAGGGGTGAGTAGTCCGGGTGTGTAAATCCAAAAACTCCTGGCGTGGAGGCAGAGAGGCAGGTAGGTAATTTTGGTAATAGCCTGAGGGACTGCCAGAAGGTCCAGCATCCAAGTAGAAGCTCTTCGCCAGGGGTTGACAGTTAGGTGTAGCTGAAAAAGGAGGCGCACAAAAAACAAACATACAGTGAGGCAAGGTGATTCAAAAAAACACGTAGGGAATTTATGGTGGTGGCCTGCACTGACTGATGTTTAGCAGAGAATCTGGCGAAGAGAGATTGAGAACGCTGGCCTTATGAGTCCCCGGCTAATTACCCACAGATGTAAGCGATCAGCAAAAACACTGAGGCCCCTCCCAGGGGTGGAGACGCCGGCTCGGAGGGAGACACACTGGCACACACCCGGACCATGACAATATCACTTTTTCACTTAGGTACTCAAAGCACTTCACAACATGCCTCATTGAAAGGAGCACTTTTTAAAGGAGTTTTCTGTCCAACTTGGGGTCCTATATCTTTCCCAAGGACACTTTGGCATGCAAACTGGGCAGCTACCGATCCAATCACAGGGAAAGGAAAAAATTTAACTTAGGCGTTTCTCTTGGTTTTAATTGACCCGAGCAGTGGATTAACTTTTACACTCGTATCCAATTTTTTTGAACAGCAGTAATAAAGTAATTTGCTTCATTTTCAGTTGGCTCCTCGTTCTAGCAGATGTCTTGTTTAATTACTGACTCTAACTAGACACTGTGGAGTATTTTAGAACAGTGTGACACTCTCACTGAGGACAGATTGCAGTTTCTAAGCACAGAAAAAAAACCCTTGCGTATACAACTTAATCAGATTTTGTGAAAACTGTGAGAATGTACTATTGCACCAGCCTTTCTGCCTGTCTTACAAAAAAATGTAGTGTTTCATTACAGTGTGCAGATGTCACCATGAAGGTTTGTTACACGCACAGACATATACATAATGATAATAATAATAATAATAATGGATTGGATTTATATAGCGCTTTTCAAGGCACCCAAAGCGCTTTACAATGCCACTATTCATTCACTCTCACATTCATACACTGGTGGAGGCAGCTACAGTTGTAGCCACAGCTGCCCTGGGGCAGACTGACAGAAGCGAGGCTGCCATATCGCGCCATCGGCCCCTCTGGCCAGCACCAGTAGGCAAGTAGGGTAAAGTGTCTTGCCCAGGGACACAACGACATAGACACTACCAATCGAAAGAACACCCCTATTTGTCCAGTTATTTATTGCAATTCAAGTCATTCAAGTACATTCAAGGTAGGTGAACTGCTAGAGGTTAAAAAAAGGTAAGGTTAACCAAAACTGAAACATAATGTATATTTCAGAATTATACAAACAGGCCTTTTTCAGGGAAGAAAACATGGGTTAACAATTTAAAGCTCTTCTGCAGCAATGGCGGTTCATGAAGCTTTGAAAGCTGGTGTGAGTAATTCCTACAGGTGTTCCAACTTTTCTGGATTAATTACAACCCCCTCTGTCCGTATAAAAGCAGTGTTGGAATACACTGTGGTACCATACCCTCGTCAGCATCAATTGAACAGTATTGTACTGCAGAAAGTAGTGTGTTGCTACAAAAATGGCGAGAAAAAGGCAATTAACAATGGAATTTCTTGATAACAGACAATCATAACACCTAAAAATGTAGATCTTTCCTACAGAGAAATTTCAAAGAAAGTCAAGGTGTCAGTGAGTACAGTTTCCTTCACCATCAAAAGGCACTCAGAAACAAAGCCACAACTGAATCAGAGGACAAGTTTCTGAGAGTTAACAGCTTGTGTGATCGGCGGCTCACAAGGACAACAGCTTCAAGCACAGCTTAATAGTGGTCGTAGTAAGAAAGTCTCAGTTTCAACTGTAAAGAGAAGACTTCAAGCTGCAGGTTTGACAGGACAAGTTGCAGCAAGAAAGCCATCGCTAAGACTTCAGAATAAGACAGAGGCTTGCCTTGGCATGAAACACCACCATTGGACTACTGAAGACTGGAAGAAGGTATTATGGGCTCATCAATCAAAATTTGAAATCTTCAGTTCATCACGTAGGATCTTTGTACGCCATCAAGTAGGTGAAAGGATGGTTCCACAGTGTGTGCCATCAACCGTCAAATGTGGAGAAGGATGTGTGATGGTCCGGGGCTGTTTTGCTAGATCCAGGGTCGGTGACTTATACAGAGTGAGAGGCACCCTGAACCAAAACAGCTACGACAGCATTCTGCAGCACCGTGCAGGACCCTCTGGTGTGCGCCTACAGCAAGAAGACCCAAAACACAAGTCCAAGCTATGCCAGAACTACCTCAGGAAAAAGGAAAAAGATGGTGAGCTTGAAAACATGGAGTGGCAGCACAGTCTCCAGACTTATCAGAAATAAATGATGGCCAAACCTAATGCAAACTGGATGGAATGGCTTGACACTGAAGGATGCTGTGGTAGCCTTGCTGGTTCAGTGTGCCTACAATTTTGAATAAGTCTCCAAAAGTGTCACCAGCAAAGCACCCCCACACCATCACACCTTCTCCATGCTTCACAGTGTGGTTCGTAGCTCTTCCGTGATTAAAGGTTAGTGGATTTGCTTCTCTTGATTTTGAGAAGCTCATGACCATATGAGGGTTGTGAAAAACAAAAAAAAAGAGCAAAACAAAGACGGGAACACTATTTTGTGTGGGTTGTTGTGTGTTGGTTTTTGTGGTGTGATGTGCGGCTGACAGCCGAGAGCTGCAGCCAGAATAAATAAAATGGCTTTAACACCGAATCTGTGGTCCCGCTGTGTCTCAGTCATACCACAGTATTATTTTAGGGTCGACAATATAAAGCGCCTTGAGGTTACTCTACTTGAATGGTTGTCTGTATCTCTGTGTTAGCTCTGTGATTTATTTTTCAAAGAAATAACACATACATTATGAGAACAATACATGAGTCTGTTAGCTTGTGTAAAAAGGATTAACTAGGTATGGTGCAGCCATATTATCGTTTAAAAACACTCCTCTAATATGGATAATGAATAAATATCATAATTCTTGATCACAAAGCTTTTTCTGTAGAAATTACCATGTCTGCATGAGGACCTGCTTAGAGATACTAACATCTGTGTCCTTTGCTGAGAATTAGAAGTCATCCAAGCGATCACACTCATAAGTCCCATCAGCTGTAAATTATATGAGTTCTCCTTACTGCTGTATAAGCACCCCGAGTCCAGTCTTAGTATTTGATGTTCTCCAGATATTTTAATGTTTACCTCTGCAGAGATCATGACGTTTTAAAGATTAAACTGATTAATCACCTCTACAGTAAACAATCCAATTTAACCTGAGTTCAGTCCTCCTGAGAGGAGAACGATCATTTCAAAGTGTATTTTCCTTGTGAAAATGATACGATGAGAGCATTGCTCATAGGTTTGTTTGAGGCTATTTTTTCTGAATTTCCAAAATAGAACAGGAGGATCATGCTGATCAATGGAAATCAGATTTAGTCTGCTGCAGTTTTTTGTTCTGTTATGAGCTGAAAGGAAATGTGGCAAACAATTTAAAACCTATATATTACTCACGCCTGCTCAAAGGTTTGGAGTTATGTTAAATAGTCTGTTTTTAAAAGAAAAACACATTTGTTTTCATTTGATAGAGGACAAAACTGATCAGAAATATTGAAAATGATGATTAATGATAAACAGAATCATTAATTATAAATCCTTGATGTTGTGTAATGTGATTCAAGTTTAAAATGTTAAAGACTAATCGCTGTCTGAAAAAGGCACAAACATTAATTCATCAGAGCCAAAACGTTCATATCAGTGTTTTGGGGAAAAAAAATGTCAAAAACTAAGATTAATGATGCCACTGGAGAAAATAACAGAGACTGCTTGACTACCACAGTACTTGCCAATGAGTCAAGTACTAACCAGGTACCAACTACTAAATCGCTGTTTGCTTGGGGATGAAATTTTACTACAATTAAGGTAAAACTACAATAAAAATTGGGTACTGTTCATTTCTTTGTAGAAGAGTAGTCTTTCTAAATGAACTCCATTGTGGTGCTAAAGTGTGGTTAGCGGCTCAGCTGCAGATTGAGAAAATCACAGTATAGTGGATTTTCTATACGTAAACCCAGAGAAAAACTTTTTAAATATTTCAGCTTTTATTTTGATGGTCAAATATATAACTGGGCCATGTGTTTGAGCATCCATCCATCCATCCATTTTCTTCCGCTTATCCGGGGCCGTGTTGCGGGGGCAGCAGCCCAAGCAGAAAAGCCCAGACCTCCCTCTCCCCAACCACCTCTTCCAGTTTATCGGGGGGAACACCAAGGCTTTCCCAGGCCAGCCGAGAGATATAATCTCTCCAGCGTGTCCTGGGTCTGCCCCGGTGGGACATGCCCGGAAAACCTCGCTCAGGAGGCGCCCAGGGGGCATCCTTGTCAGATGCCCAAACCACCTCAACTGGCTCCTTTCGATGTGGAGGATCAGCGGCTCTACTCTGAGCCCCTCCCGAACAGCCAAACTTCTCACCTGCTGAGAAGTGCATGTTCATTCTCAACTGGACATCAAGGTCAAGATGATCATTAAGGACCATATTCTCCTAAACCCAGCCTCTCTAACACAGTGCCATACCTAGTCAAAAGTATGGTAAAGATACAGATATTATATATGAAATGTAGTTATTAATAAAATATATTTAATAAAAACCAAGGCTGAAATTAATTCAGTTTATTATTATTTTCTCTGTAGGGTCTGTGTCTATAAAGGCCCTGAATGCTGTAATGTATACAATAAATGATGTGGAAATCATTTTCACAGAGTTCATAAAGTTATATTATTAAATCCCTGCTGATATTTTGGCTGATGTTTCCATTTTCAGTGGATTTCTGTGTGTAGGTTTCTTTGTTGACAACAACTTGGCCTTCTCTGGGAGATAAGGACACAATTCTTTTACTCCAGTTACACCGAATGACTTAACTAAAGTAACAGGTAAAATTAAATCTTCATCGTGCTCCTTAGATATATTACCTCCCTGTCCTGTCTGGGACTCTCACCAGCATCGACCCCACATTGCTATCTATCTTCAAGAGTTCACAGAGGCAAGGTCATGTTCCATCCTATTTTTAACATGCTGAGGCAACTCCACATTGAAGAAACTGAATTTTGATGCCAGCTCTGATTATCGGCCTATTTCAAAATTGTCATTTATAAGCAAATTATTAGAAAATTTTTTTAGAAAATCAGTTCAGATCTTTACTATAAAGATTAGCGATTTTTGACCCTTTTCACTCTGGATTTCAGAGGCAGCACTCCACTGAAACCACTCCTATAATGGCCTAGAATGATTTTTTTTAATGGAGGAAACTATTGACCACAAAATCCTACTTAATAGGCTTAAGGTTTTGGCTGGTGTATCTGGCAATGCCATAGACTGGTTTTCTTCCTACTTGTCTAATCGGACCATCTCTGTTAGAACCGACAGGTTCTCTAACATTGCCTCCCTACCCTGCGGGGTACCACAAGGGCGCCATTTTTTATTCAGTGTTTTCATAAAAGACATTTACTACTGCTAGAGAGAACATGCATCAGAACAAGTTAAAGCCTTTTGTCAACCCCACAATGGAAAATAGCTGAAAACAAAAACAGGTATCACTTTAACCAGCTCCTAATTGAATCAGTTCTGCACTCAGCTTTGCAGTCTTCAGCATGACTGAAATGCAGCCAGATGCTGCCGATTTTACATTTTCACTCTTTTCTTCAATGTTTCCTGACAACCTTGCATTTAAATCCACTCCCTCGTTTCTCTACCTGGCCTGTACATCTACACTTGCCGTATTCTGAACATCTGCACTGTTTCTGTCTTTCACAAAATGGTATGATCCCAGTCGGTCTTTGTATGCGATTGGCCGCATGGTGTGCCCATGTCACAGTAGAAATTGAAACATTAGACCAGATAACGTTTTTATTTTTTTCTATTGTCCAATTTTTGGCCCATGTTGTGGGCTAAAAAGTGGCTAGTGGCTGACATCCTTTAGGCTCAGAAGGTAGTGCAGGTCATCTACTAATCAGAGGGTTGGTGGAAGGTTGACCGCACACAGTCTGCATACTGAACATCTTTGTGCAAGGTATCAAGTTGCTCTCCGATGCATCCGTCAGAGTACGAATTTGCGTGAACGCTAGAAAACACTTACTTGGAAAAAAGGAGGACAAATGCATGTATGAGTGGGAGAATAAGGCAAGTTGTATAAAGTGCTTTCAGTGCTCACATAGAGCAGGAAAGCACTATACAAAAGCCAGACTATTTACCATTTGGACATGCATTACCTGGTTAGAGACAGCCCCACCTTTGCTTTTTTTAGAAGCAGCCCAAGGTACCGGTTTTATCAAGACAAAGCTTGCAAGTATGCTTTTTATACAAATTTATTAAAAATCTTAGCAACTTGTATACAAGTCTACAAAAGTATAAATGGTTCAAAAACAACAAAACAACTAGTTTCTCTAGGTATAAAACCCAACAGCAGCTCACTGTCTCAATGCACCTCAGCTGTAGTTGTGGGATAAGCTGTAAACATGCATTTTTGTACCCAATATTAGTGACAACTTCAATCTCGCAGATTTAAATCCAAATGTTGCCAGAATCTGCCTTAAAGTTCCTATATGATAACACGTGTTCCAACTCTACTTTCAGAACTTTGGCTTAGGAGACTATGCAAAGAAATCAGTGATTTCATTTCATCTTTTCAATTCTTAACAGATAAAAGGTAACAGTTTTCAATTCTATTCATTGCAATTTAATATACATTTTTTGGGGAGACGTTTGAACAAGATGACATCTTTTAAACGTTTTATTTTGTCTGAAAACCAGACATATTCCCTTCATTGTCATGTAGAAAAACTGTCACATCAGGGAGCAGAATCAAATGTGCATTTTTTTTGTCTGTTATTCTTTTATCCAAAATTGGAGGTCACATGACATATCTAGACAGGTGACTTCTTTGTGCTTTGTGTTGCATGTTTTCAGGCTAGAAGTCACCCGTTTTCAGTTCACATTTCATTATCATTTGATACATGGTGACGCTGAGCTGCACGCACACATATCCCATTTGGCCAGGAATTATCTCAGAGTATGTGACGGAGTTCTCTGTGGGGAGAATGTTATCAGTTCTCCACCTCTTCCTCCTCCTCGGCTTCATTCTCGACCTCAGGCTCCTCTTCCATGCGCTCATCGTCGTCCTCTCCTTCCTCATCTCTGCTCTTATTATTCTCTGTGTCGACCTTCTTCTCTTTATCTTTCCGTTTCTGCTCAGACACCTTCTTTCCCTTCTGTCCTTGTTTATACACTGTTGACAAATGAAAAACACCTGCTGTTACTTGCAGTTAATTATATTTTACTTTAGGGCTGCGATGATTTGTTGACATAATTGATGATACTGACTAAAAAAAATAAATAAATACTTTTTTTTTTAATTTTTTATAAAGGGTCAACATGTGATTTTAATGTTTAATGAGGAAATTAGCTTTCTCCAAAAGGTGGATGGGCAATAGGGTGAGGATTTCACTCATTGGTTAGGGGTTCAAGGTAGAGTTGCTACTTCTCCACATTGAAAGGAGCCCACTAAGCTCCAGATGGGCATGTCTTACCAGGAGGCGGCCCCAGCGTAGACCCGGGACACGCTGGAGAGATTACATCTATTAGTTATAGTGCATGCACCACACTACTTAGTCGCAATTTAACATCAGTGTGTTTTAAGTGTTTCCTTCTTCGTTGTCTGTCTGGGGATGTGTAAGGTTGATAATGCTCAATGAGAGGTGCTGCATTGTTAAAAAGCATGATATACTATTGAAGAATGTGATAAATGGTTTAAAATGCCTCTGTTTAGAAAGTTTGGGGCAATAAATAAATATTAAAGTTAACTTACTATCAGAGTGTATATTAGCTTTAGAGTTGTCTGTTATTAGTTTTTGACATTTTCCATTAAACATTCTCAAATTTCACTTGATATCTGAGCGTCTCTCAGTTTTAGTCTGGCGAGTTTACTTTTTGTCCCACTCATTTAGAAACTAGTCACAAAAACATCCCTAATACAAACATTAGTGTTGTTTTCACAACTTCACAAGGAAATGAATAAAAGTCCTGATGTCACTGAACTTATTGTGGACTTATTAAAATATCTTTAAAAGCTGAGAGTATTTTCAAAGTTTCACCTTCCAAAGCTTCTCTGAGGGGCTCCAGGAACCTTTCGAACTCCATCTCCTCCATTGCAGCCAAGACGTCTCCTGCATTCAGAGTTTTTCGCTTGGCCTTCATAGCAAAATTATTTGCGCTGAGGAGAAGAAGAAAAAAAAAAAAAAAAAAAGCAGGGGGGAAACAATAAAACATTTAAACTGAAGCAGTTGTTTGATTCAGTGTTTGTGAATTAACATTCACATCATAGCATTCTTAGCTTGCTGCTGTGCTGGAAATTAGAATAAAAATTGATTTTATTGTCGTGCCAAAAGCACAACAAAATTACATGCACTCTTGATAAACTTTTATTCTATGTATAAAAAAAAAAATTTAAAAACAGAATTTCGAATAAATAAAGTACAAAAAATATATATATATATTAGGGGTGCAACAATACTCGTATCGATATTGAACCGTTCGATACAGTGCTTTCGGTTCGGTACACATGTGTATCAAACAATACAAAATTTTTAATTTATTTTATCAACTTTTCTTCTGACGATGCTGTCTGTGTGGAGCGCTCAGTGGATCTGCGTTCGACTACTCCGCCTAGGCTGCACTGTCGAGCGCAGATCCACTGAGCGCAGCGCAAGCTAGCAAGACAGAAGCTAAGCTCGTTGCAACATGGCAAACTGAACCTCCCCCACCCTCATTCAGATCTGGTGTTTGGAACTATTTTGGTTTTCATGTGAAGTATGACCCTGAAGATAAGCGCGTCATGGACTAAAGTAAAACAGTATGTTGGATGTGCCACGCAATGCTCAATTGGTCTCACCGTCCAGCCCCACGCACGATTTGCCGCGTTATGGCGCGTTAATGTCATTTCAACGAGATTAACCTGAAAGCACTAGTGGGAACACAACGAATATGACTGCACATTTACTCCGACAGCATCCTAGTGCAAAGACAAGTGGAAGCAGACAAAAACAACAAGCACGCATGCTACAAACTTTACCCGAGTCGTTTAGACAGCCGTTAGCACAGGATTCTCCTTATGGGGACCTGATATGTTTAATATGCTGCTGAGAATATAGCCCAGAAGAAGCGTATAGTAGAGCTTTTATTTTGGAAAGAGCCATTTCTCTGTAATAAACTCTCTTTTCCAAAGATGAGTGATTTCTCCATCAGATAGATTTTTTTATTACTTTGTTGTTTCAGCAACATTAAATTTAAAAACTGTACTTTTGAGTTAAAATATATATTTAGAATTTTAATAAATGACAAATTAAAAAGGCACGAACATTTTTTTGTATCGAAAAAAATATCGAACCATGACACCAAAGTATCGAACCGAACCGTGAATTTTGTGTATCGTTGCACCCCTAATAAATATATGTGCATGTATGTCGGAGTCATTATAATTTAGGGCTGGGCGATATGAGGAAAATGCAACATCGCAATTTTTTTTGCGTGTGTGGCTATACCGCAAAACATGATATATTTCGTGATATGTCTTGAGCCCCAACACCCCCTGGGGGCAAAGGGGGTGAGCTGCAGTGTAAGCCTCAGTGAAGTCAGGTTTTTTTGTTTGTTTGTTTGTTCTTTTAAAGAAAATATCAGCATGTGTGGTCCACAGAAACCTCAGAGTCTCAGCTTCTTGCCGATAGGCGTTGTAGCTCATATGACAGCGGGTTTAAAGTTGTCTTTGGTGTGTGGGGAGATGTTCACATGCCGAGTTTAAAACAGTCTTAATTTTGCAGTGGATGACTTTTCAGCTGGTGGAATAATTTCGTGGTACTGCTACCTTTTGCGCCAATAATTTTACGGCATGTTTTGCAAATTACTGTACTTTGACATATTTTTCTCTATATAAATATATATAAACACGCATGCTCAGTGTTGGGCAGGGGGGTTATTGATGAATTCACAGCATGTGAGAGAAAATAAAAACTGACTTAAATGCAGACAGCTTAATATTTCCATGGCAACCTATACTCGATGATTATGTTTAAGCCATTTTAACCATCATACGTGGAAAAACTCGAGATACAGCAAGTATATTAGAAATATCGCCCGCCCCTATTATAGTTGCTAAAATAAATAAATAGTGGTCACATTATGTAAATGGGATTTATTAGTTCTTACCAGGAGGTGGCATATAACACAAACACACTGGCTGCTTGGGATATGGCTCTTCTTGCTTCTTTCGACACATTCACCCCATCTGGGAGCTGTTGAAAATAAACATTACAGAAGTGTTATCTCAAGGGTACACTACATACACATTATCAGAAAACACAGTCAGCCAACAAAGGCCCATAAGGGGTTGGCCAGTATTGCATTAAATTATTTTTTCATGAAGTAACAAGCAAATGAAGCTGCACCTGGAGACGATTCCAAGTGTTGAACTTATATTTGGTGGTTGTTCACCAAAACTCAATATCAGGTCCAACATTGAGCCTGACTGATACATCGGTCAATCAGTATCAATACCAGCCAATAAAGAAACAAGGGACAAGAGTAACATCATTTAACCTGGTTATAAGAGTCGATGTTACAAAATTTGCCCACCTGAGGGCACTTGGCATCTTCCCTGTTGGCAACACCTGTTTGAAACGCCATAAACATAACCAGCTGAGTCAGGCAGAGCATAATAATTCACAACCTTTTAGTCACAGCATAACCTGCTAAGCCTGCAATAATCATTTATCTTTTCTCCAACAACACAATCATAATTATTGATAGTCTAGTTCTATAAGTACAGTGGAACCCCGACTTACGAATACCCCGTTTCACAAAAAATTCAAGTTACAGGTACGAAGGCACTGAACGGCAATGTTCAGTGCCTTCGTAACTTGACTCTGATTTCGTTACTCGGGAAATCCGCTGGCTTTGATTGGCTGAGCTTACAATGCCTTCCGAATCATGTGACAATCCCTTGGCTTCCATACTTGCGCTTCGCTGTTGCACTTGAACGACGTATTGTTGTTCTAGTTAGCAATTAGCCTATTGTTCAGCATCAGTCAAAAAGGCACGATGGGTGCTTCGACTTACGAAAGGAACGAATTAATTTTGTAAATCGGGGTTCCACTGCAGTTCTGTCTCAAACTGTGCAATTCTTATCCATGCTTCTCTGCATTGATAATGCAACACATTTCTGACTGCTTTACTTTTTCGAGTGGTGACTGAAGTTACATAAGGGCGATCGCCATTGAACATAAAAACAAACAAACAAAAACAGAACGTAATGTAGCTTACATTCACAGGTGATGATGAATATGAAAATCAAAACAACTGGAATTTATCATAAATGCTTTCAAAAAAAGAAAGCATATATAGATGTCAATAACCTGCGTATGTGTACAAAGTTTTGTTGAGACTGGCCCATTAGGTTAGGAGATAATATACACAGAGACATATATGCTTACATATGCTATGCTTGTTACAGTAAGGTGTAATGATAGCAAACGTGGCCATTAGGACTCATTGTGGAGATGGAATCTATATACATTTATATCCCTCTATAATATTCCGGTACCAGATGTGCTTTCCAGTATTTGCCAAAAATGATCGGTCGGGTCAGCCGGTTTACTGATAATGAGGTTATTTGTGGTCTTATCTCCTCTTGCTTTTGAGCAGAACTGTATATCAGGCCACGACCAACATGTAAACTCATTCTTAGATGAGGGTTCCTCCTGTCACTATGGTCTATCAGCTGAGTCAAGCCGGTGAATATTCCTCCAGAGCTCAGACTGTACGGAAAATCTTCATGTAGGAAAAGAGGGAGAATGGGTGAAATTGGAAGGCAACTCAGGTACACAAACCTTAGAGACTGCTATAAGCTTAACAAGCTATAAGCTTGACTCACTTAAACATGAAATGAGGAACACTTGTGTACTGGGGCAAGGACCTGGAACTGACAGGGTTTGGTATTCCTTTTCATCTTGACCGTAAAGCAGAGACTACCAACAAGCAACTGTCTCTTAAGCCGCGCTGCAGGACGCACTGGATGACGCAGACTGGGACATGTTTCGGCGCAGCTCTGATGACATCAACATGTTTACGGAAGCGGTTGTGGGATTTATCGGGAAACTAGCGAACGACACAGCAGAAAGAACTATCATCCGAACGTTTCCCAACCAGAAGCCGTGGGTGGATAAAAACATCCGCGACGCTCTGAGATCACGCACCGCTGCCTACAATGAAGGGCTTGTCTCCGGTAATATGGACCTATACAAGGCTGCGTCCTACAACGTGCGCAGCGCGGTCCGAAAGGCAAAGCGGAGCTACGGGGAAAAACTAGAGTCACAGCTACGACAGTGCGACTCTAGGAGCCTGTGGAAAGGACTGCGGACTATAACGGACTATAAACGACCAGCTTCTTCAGTGATGAATGCCGATGCTTCACTGGCTGATGAGCTGAACACGTTTTATGCTCGCTTCGACGCCGCAGCAATTAAAACAACAAACGGCTGCGTGCGCTCGGAGTGCACCAGTGAAGAAAATGCATTCGTCATCACAGAGCATGCCATGAGGAACACCTTCAGGAGGGTGAACACCAGGAAGGCAGCAGGACCAGATGCAATCCCTGGCCGGGTCCTTAGAGCCTGCGCTGATCAACTAGCACCGGTGTTCACGGAGATCTTCAACCTCTCCCTGGCCCAAGCTGTGGTTCCCACGTGCTTCAAACGGTCCATTATTGTCCCTGTTCCAAAGAAACAACAGCCCGCTTGCCACAATGACTACCGTCCAGTAGCACTGACTTCAATTGTGATGAAGTGTTTTGAAAGACTGATGAGAGATCACATCACTTCTTCACTTCCTCCCACCATCGACTCACTTCAGTTTGCTTACCGGACTAATCGTTCCACAGACGATGCCATATCTCACCTGCTCCACACATCCCTGAGTCACCTGGACACTGGCAGAGGGAATTATGTTAGGATGCTGTTCGTGGACTACAGTTCAGCATTCAACACAATAATTCCCTCTAAGCTTTTCACCAAGTTGACGGATCTTGGACTCAGCTCATCACTGTGTCAGTGGATCCTCAACTTCCTCACAGACAGACCCCAATCAGTGAGGGTAGGAAAACAAGTCTCCCCCTCCATCTCACTCAGCACTGGAGTGCCTCAGGGCTGTGTTTTAAGCCCCCTGCTGTACTCACTGTACACTTATGACTGTGTAGCCACATCCGACACCACCTCCATTGTCAAGTTTGCTGACGACACTGCTGTTGTGGGCCTGATCTCCAACAACATCGAGACGGCCTACCTGGAGGAGATTAGGAACCTGGAGACCTGGTGCCAGGAGAATAACCTCCTCCTAAACATCAGCAAGACTAAGGAGCTGATCGTGGACTTCACTACAAAGCAGGCGAGGAATTACAAACCCCTCATCATCAGTGGCACGCCAGTGGAGAGAGTGGACAGTTTCCGATACCTGGGTGTCCACATCACTCAGGACCTGTCATGGTCCTGTCACATCAACACCCTGGTTAAGAAAGCCCGTCAGCGTCTCTTCTTCCTCAGAAGACTTAGAGACTTTCATCTGCCACTGAAGGTGCTCAAGAACTTCTACTCCTGCACCATCGAGAGCGTCCTGACGTCAAACATCTGCACCTGGTTTGGGAACAGCACCAAGCAGGACAGACGAGATCTGCAAAGGGTGGTGCGCTCGGCAGAACGCATCATTCAATCAGAGCTCCCTGACCTGCTGTCCATCTACACCAAGCGGTGCAAGTCCAAAGCTAGGAAGATTATGATGGACCTCTCCCATCCCAACAATGGACTCTTCTCACTGTTGAGGTCTGGGAAGCGCTTCCGCTCCCTTAAGGCCAAAACAGAGAGAATGAAGAGGAGCTTCTTCCCCCAGGCTATTCGGGGCCTGAACCAGGTGTAGGACTGGACTCTCCCAAACACGTCACTATAAGACTGGACTCTCACACACGTCACCACACGCACCACCACACATTTCCTATAATCCTATAATTCCTATAATTTATAATCCTTATCTTTATAATCTCTTCTGCTATTTGCACATTCTTTACTGTAAATTCCTAAGTTAATTTGTAAATTTTTGTAGTAAATTGTAAATATTGTAAAACTTTTCTTCTGTCATTTAATGGTCGGGCATTGTACAGCTACAAGCATTTCACCCCCATGTCATACTGTGTATGGTTGTGTGTGTGTGACAAATAAAATTTGAATTTGAATTTGAAAGTAGTAAGTGGCTTTATGTTTTTATTCCAACTGCACTGAAACACAAAAATCCAGCTGTTAGTTGTAATGTTTGGGTGTGTAAAGCACTTTAAATGGGGCCCGTGTCATGGAGAGCCTGTCTGAATCGGGTGACAGGTCGTTCCCTGGACCAACAAGCTGGAGACTGATTTACACACAGCGTAGTGAGGAAAACCTAAAGTGTTGGACTCCAAATTGTCTGTCTGGTGACTGGGCTCTCCGCTGTTCTCATTTATAATGCGTTTTACAAATCCTAACAGCTGGATTTTCCCATGTGAGTGCAGCTAGCTAAACAACAACATCGCTAACATAAACTAATTTAAGTCTGTTAGCTGCAAACAACCAACCCAGTAATGTCAAGTTCTGTAATGACAAGCTGATGTGTTCTAAAAACTTTAAGCACTTGTGTCTTAAATCCAGCTTCACAGGCAGCACTACATCTATGTCTGTTTTTGAGAGCAAGGCTCCATAGTGTCAATCATCTCTAATTTCAGAGGGTTAAAGCTGGTGGTCCCGATGCCATTTGTGGGCATAAATTAGGGCTGTGCGATATGACCAAAACCTCATATCCCGATATAAGACCTCTATCGTCCGATAACGATATAAATCACAAAAATGTAACATTTTCTGTAAATTCTGTGAATCGCGGGCAGCTCGACTTGCGTGAAGTGTTTCCAGCTGTGCGTCATGTAGCTGGAGTCAAGTGTTTTAACCGATGAATGAAACGATACATTTTTAGACATAAGTTGTAACTGCCGCCGTTTTCTTTGTGAGTATTTATTACACGGCGTGCTGCGGGGAGAAGCCTGTTCTAACGTTTGAGTCTAAGGTTTATTTTTTAGCACCTGGCGGCTCTTTTTTACTTCTCATCCGTAAACAATCTGCTCTTTCACGTGATTCAGTTTATTTTGAAAAGTCTCAACAGGATCTTGAGCTTTATTGTGAAAGGTTTATGTGGAACATAAACAAGCGGACACCCGATGCTGTTACCGTCGTTGTTGCTAACCACAACGCATAAAAACAAGCGCTTGTCTGTCAGTAGTGTGGTTATATTAAATATAAGAGAAAGAGAGAACTTTAAGAAATGAATATAGCCACTACAGTGTCCATCAGAACCATGAAAAAATATTGCTGTAAACAGTTTATTTTGCAACACCACGAATCAAACGATAGCGTAAAATGAAATAGACGTTTTTATATCGTCATCCGATATATATCGAACAGCCCTAGCACACATTGCATCATTATGCTGACCAGCTTAGTGCGGTCAGCATTTTATTTCCCCAAGCGGCCTCGGACCCGTGGATGTGGTGTAGACCAGCGGTCCCCAACCCCCGGGCCTCGGCCCGGTACCGGGCCGTGAGCTTTGAGGCTCAGGTGTGAAATGTATGGTTTTCAGGGTTTTTGTCGGTTTTCAGCGTTATTTTGTTATCGTTTTTATCAATAACTCTGTTTTCCTGGGTCTTTTCACGTGTGTTATGAATAAATCTTTTTTTCCCAGTACCGGTACTGGTTTTATTTTGTTGTATTTATCCGCGACACCTTAAAGGCCGGTCCGTGAAAATAATGTCGGGCATAAACCGGTCCGTGGCACAAAAAAGGTTGGAGACCGCTGGTGTAGACCACAGAAATCTTTGCACGCTTAACCGAGCCGGAGCATCTGATGTTAGAATCTACACCCTTCAAATGGCTCTACTAAATGTAAGATCTTTAGCAAACAAGACATTTGTATTAAATGACTTCCTAAAGTCCCAACAGCTGGACTTTCTGTTTCTGACAGAAACATGGCTTCAACCCGGTGAGTCTGTAGCTTTTTCGGAACTGGTTCCTCCTGATTGCTCATTTTTCAGCCTCCCTCGGTCCTCTGGTAGGGGGTTGGCTTGTTCAATGCTCGATTTCATTGCCATCACACATTACAGCACGATTCATTTTCTAGTTTTGATCTCCAGCTCTTTGAGTTACACCTGAGCTCTGCTGCGCCTTTGTGTGCCCTCATATATCGTCCTCCCAAGTTTAATAAGGATTTTATCAAAGAGTTTTCAGATTTTATGGCTGGAATTGTTCTTGAATTCGACAGTTTTTTAATCCTTGGTGATTTTAACATCCATGTCTGCTGTGACTCTAAACTTCTGGTCAAGGACTTTTTAAATATTATTGACGCTTTTAAATTGACCCAGTGGGTTACTGGTCCCATGCATGAAAAAGGTCACACACTAGACTTGGCGCTTTCCCACGGACTGTATGTGTGCGTCACGGAAATATCTGAGTTGGGAAGACACAAATGCATGGACAAGAACCTCTGCAGTGTCTGATTCTGGCTATGTTCCTCAAATGATAAAAGGCGGTCTTTGTTATCTCTTTTACATGAGATTCAAAGGAGAGCACCATATCGAACCACACACCCAAGTTTTTACCTTGTTCCTGCAATTTATGGCACTGTCATCAATTTTCAAGATGAAATTTTGGGACAAGTGCTGAAATTTGTGTGGCCCAATGACCATCAACTCTGTCTTATCAGTATTTAGGAGCAAGAAATTATCCGATAACCAGCCCTTAATTGCAGATAAACAACATTCTAGTTTAGAGACTTCAGCACAATTTCCAATGGTTAGAGGGACATAAAGCTGCAGGTCATCAGCGTAACAATGAAAGGTTACATTAAAAGAACGTAAAAGAACACCAAGAGGCAGCAGGTACATAGAAAACAGCAATGGTCCAAGTACGGACCCCATGCCTCACTGCACAAGTCTCTGAGAGATCATTTTTCAAGCAACAGTCTGAGACCTCCCAGACAGGTAAGATCTCAGCTATGATAAAACATTTCCTGTAATTCCAATAAAATGTTCAAGCCTATTCAATAAAATCCAGTGATCCACAGTGTCAAACGCAGCACTTAGATCCAGCAGTAATAAAACTGAAGTGCGATCATTGTCTGCATTAACCAGCAGATCATTTACCACTTTGACTAAAGCTGTTTCTGTGGAGTGATTTGGTCTAAAGGCAGACTGACATGGTTCAAACAGATTGTTAGTTGACAGATGCTCAGTGAGCTGCTTAAAAACCACTTTTTCAAAGATTTTAGACAAAAAAGACAGATGTGAGATGGGTCTATAGTTTGCGACCATGTCAACATCCAGTCCAGGCTTTTTCAAGATCGGCACTACCACAGCCGATTTAAAACATTCAGGAAAGACTCCAGTCGTCAATGAAGTATTTAAAAGAAACAGAATGTAGGGTCCTAATGCTGACCACAGTTCCTTTATAACCCAGGCTGGTAGAGGATCCAAAGAACAGGTTGTACATCGAACTGCTTTTACAACCTTAGTTAATCCAGACAGAGAAATAACCTTGAAGTCAGAGAACAGTTTATCAGCACCAACAGGCAAAGCAGCTGAGTAGTCTAATGAACACCTAGAGTGAGTAATACGATTTCTAAGTGTTTCAGCCCTGTCTCTGAAAAATGTAAGAAAGTCATAAGCTATCAAATTAGAACAGCAGAGAGTTGACTTACTCTCTTTAATTTGCACACTGTTGAAAATGAGTTTTGAGTTAGGTTTATGGCTCATGATGAGATTTGAGAAATAATTTGCTTTCGCTGTCAACATCGCTGATTGAAGAGAAGACAATGAGTCCTTCCAAGCCTGGAGAAATACTTCTAGTCTGGAAGATCTCCAGTGACGCTCGGCTTTTCTGCAATTTCTTCTCAAGGTCAAGAGCTCCTCATTTAACCAAGGCTTAGGGTTCCTTTTTGAACATTTCAACACAGTCCAGTAGTTCAAGAAGTGCATTATTAAGATTGGCAGTCAAGGTGTCCACACATAACTCCTGGGTAAAAATAGGGTCCAACACATCAGGTAGATGTAATTTAACTCCAAGCAATGTTTTGGGGCTAATATTACGAGATGATCTGAGGGGCAATCTTCCCCTCTCAGAAGCTGGAGATTTAGGGATTAAAATATCAAATAAAATTGCGGAGTGGTCTAGAATAGGTAAAACACAATTTTCAGTCATTGATACATTCAGCCCGTAGCCCAAGACAAGGTCTAGAGTGTGGCCCTTGCATGTTGGCCCAGACACAAATTGTGTGAAGTTTAAGAGAGCTAATTTAACTCTCTGTCCATCCGTGGCAGCAGGCAGTATTTGTAGGTTGTTCATATTTGCTCCACCTCCCCTCGTATCCCGTCAGCATGGCGACCAATAAAGCAGCCTCAGGTGAGCGTGCTCCGATGACGTCGGGTAAATAGGAAGAAGGCAGCGCTGTTTGAGGCCAAAATAAAGTCCTAAACAGCCACGGTCACCGATGGTAAGGACCCACCGCATCCAATTTCTGACCCAAACACGCTTCCCAGAGCTAAATTTGCTGTTGTTGTAAACTGTTTTTTGCAACTTTTTTGTATTTAAAGTTTTGAGGAATAAACCTCTTAAATTTCTCCAAGTAGAAATATATGTAAAAAAACAAAAACGATTTTCAATTTTTTTGTAGTTTATTGCAACTTTTTTGCAATTTATGTAGTTACTATGGACATAATGCATACATATTATTAAAATATGGGCTATAACAGTTGTATTGATGTATAGCAACTTGAAATGCTCCCAAAAATGGCACTACAACATGTAAAAATATAAAGTAAGCTCTGGCGGACTTGGTTCTATGGTAGGTCTTAAAGGGTTAAGCAGCGTCTGTCGCTCATATACCAACAGGGAGTGGGTTTTTAAAACTAGCAGGGACACCACTAAGAACATAAAACATAAACGTTGCAGAACCGAGAGACGGCGTGCCATGACATCTGGTGCCATCAAAAACTGCAAAGACACAGTTTGTCTCAAACTTCGTGTCAGTAAACAGTCACACGCCTCAGGTACTTTTTAATGTCCTTAATCTTTTTTCTTAGTTCACGTGATAATGTTGGAGTCATTTCTTCACCAAGTATTTGTGATGATTTTTTTTAGCATTTTTTACGACAAGAGTCTATCTATTAGGGCCCTTGTCTCGTCAACTGCTACCTCAGATCCTAGTCTTTCTCCTATGTGCCCAGCTGTCTTAGAGCAGTTTGAGCCAGTCTCCCTTAATGACTTGACTGAGGTAGTTAGTAACCTAAGATCATCACACTGCCCCTCTGATTGTCTCCCCCCAAGCTTGCTTAAAAACACGTTTAATACTGTTGGGCCTTTTATCCTGAGATTAATTAATACGTCCCTTGCTACGGGCTGTGTCCTATCATGCTTTAAACAAGCTATAGTTCAGCCTCTTCTTAAAAAACATAACCTGGACCCAACTGTCCAATTACAGGCCAATCTCAAAGCTTCCTTTCCTGTCTAAAGTTTTGGAGAAAGTGGTCTACTTACAGTTGCAGGCCCACCTTGATTTTAACAAGAACTCTGAAAATGCCTCTGTTTAGAACTCTGGAAAAAAAAGCAGGGTCAAACTAGGGCTGGGCGATATGGCCTAAAATTCATATCGCGATATAATTTGAAGCATTTGCGGTAACGATATATATCACGATATATTCTTTTCTTCTGTATAACTTATTATTTTCCACACTATAAGGCACACTAAAACTTGAATTTTCTCAAAAATCTAGAGTGTGCCTTATGTATGAATTCTGGTTGTGCTTACTGACCTCGAACCGATTTTGGCTGCAGAAATCTGTTAAAAAATGTTTTAGTACAACTTTGGTAAGCCGCACTGCTTGATGGATTGTCAGAGCATTACGGCTGCCGTAGTGAGGAGCTTCGCGAAGTAATCTGGGTCCAAACCTCCGTCCCTTCAGGTCCCAAAGTCAAACGAACACTGAGAGTTAAAAACGGTCTAAATTCTTTCATCTTTAATAAAATCATCAGCATTGCTGACTAATTAAACTAATTCAAACGTACAGCTCTGCTACCACTTCTGACATAAATGAAGACAGAAAACTAAACAGCAGTGACGTTTGTAGGGTTACTGAAGTTGGACTACCTGGTATATAATGTTGTGCTATGGGATTGCTAGTGACACAGCTATGTTAGCATAACATTAGCACAGTGAAGCTGGAGGATGAACGCCAACTTTTTTTCCACTCATTAAAAGTTAACGTGAGGGATTCTGGTGGTCAGGGACAAATGCAATCGCATAGCAGGATGCTATACACGGGCCAAACGTCAGTCAGGAGAACAGCTGAGATAATCCATCCACAATACGAGGTTAGTTATTAATATACTGCAACAACATGGGAACAGAGCAGCTGCGAGACAATTCAACATTAATGAATCAATGTTAAATGTTACGGAAGTGGAGGAAGCGCAGTTTTTGGCTTTCCCCATATTTCAAAAGTGCTTCATCTCTTTGCAGATGATAATGGTTGTAGCCGCTGCGATGCTTTTGACCAAAACAGGCGCAGCTTGATAGGGCTGAACGATATATCGCATTTGCGATAATATCGCGACATGATCAAGTGCAATTTTCTAACCGCAAAGGCTGCGATTATACTCTGGACATGTCCAAATTCATGGGCTGCATCCTCCTGAGGCCGCATTTGTAGACCGATTACGTCACAGCGACGTGCCGAAGGCTGTCCAAATTACTACCATATCCCAGAATTCATAGCGCGGCCCAGCCAAACTCCAGTTTCCAACAATGGCGGCCGCTACTAAGTTTTAAAATTACTCATACTAATCTTTCTGGGTCACAAAATAAACTTTTAACATATTTTCAGGCGAGAAAGTAGTTGTGTAAACATCGAATATCTGCTCGGTTTATCAAGATATCCCATATTTGCAAAAGTGCTTCGACGTTTTCAGAGGCGTCTGCTACCCACCAGCTCGACAGCTAGCCGGGAGCTCGAGGGTTACTGATGCGGCCGAGAACGGCACAACTCCCGGCACATCATTTTCAGATCACCGCGGAGTTTCGCTGCTCGGGTTAAACGTGATATATAAGTCACTTAGACAACCTAAAAATGTTATTGTTGGGCTTTTTTCAGTGTTTTGTTTGTTCGTGAGTAAATCGGTTTGGCTGAGATTAAAGTTATTAGATTAGATAAAATAAAACTTTATTAATCCCCCGGGTGGGTTCCTCCTTGGTTTTCACACAGCTGACTAAACGTCAAACAGAAAACTTATTAAACAGAAGTATGAGACAGTCGAGAATTTACACCAGTGTCTGGTTATATTTTAGATAGCAAGAAGCAGATGGCCGAGTTTATTAAACTCCACCGAGACAGCGGTGACGCTAATCAGAACTAGCCTTCTGATTCAGAAGGCTAGTTCTGATTAGCTAATCAGAACTAGCCTTCTGATTCAGAAGGCTAGTTCTGATTAGCTAATCAGAACTAGACCGTCCAATTTCACGCCTTTAAATTTTAAAGGCGTGTTTGTGTGTGTGTTTATACAATTGCTATTATGTTTGCACTTTATGTGTAATGTTACTGACTGCAGAGATCAGTAAGCTGTGTGTATTTTTTATTTATTAGTTTTATTTATTTAATATTATTTTTTAATTGAATGACTGTCTAGTAGTTCACAGATGTCGAAAAACTGAGTGTGGTAAAGCCACTGATTTTTTTTATGTATATTTCTGCAATCTGCACATTGTACTGACTTTCATTTTAATGTTTACACCAGGGTTCCTTGCCAGCACTTTATGCTCAGATGTTTGTAAGCTAAAAATAAACTATTGTGTATGTTCAAATATACTGTTGTGATTGAAGAAGTTAAATAAAAATGTCAGTCATCAATTCATGCATCACCTCATGTCATCATAACAGAGGTCTGTCTTCCAGGAAAGAACAGTTTAAAATTAATGTAATATAGTATTGGCCATACTATATGATGTATTGCTTGTCTTTGTTTAATAATACAGAAGACAAAGACCTTAAAAAATAATCGCATATCGCATCGCAATCGCAATATTGGGGCAAAAAAATCGCAATTAGATTATTTTCCATAATCGTTCAGCCCTACAGCTTGATGACATCATCAACATGCCCTATTGCGATAGAGATTTTGACTATCCGGTTGTTCAGTGATGACACGACGAATCCTACTTCCGGGCCTAAAGTAGTCTGCGTTTAATATGGCTTTTGTGTTGTGAACATGTTTAATGTTTTGTATTTTCTTCTATTTGATCTCAAAAAGCTCCTAAAACAGTCAGTGATCCCTGTTGACCTCCCTCGGCTTTTATTACCACTAATCATTTATTTAAGCTCAGTTTTTAAAACCTTACGATGTACAGCCCAGCCCATGCAGCAGTATATGAATGACTAACCTCGTATTAATAATAATGGATTGGATTTATATAGCGCTTTTCAAGGCACCCAAAGCGCTTTACAATGCCACTATTCATTCACTCTCGCATTCATACACTGGTGGAGGCAAGCTACGGTTGTAGCCACAGCTGCCCTGGGGCAGACTGACAGAAGCGAGGCTGCCATATCGCGCCATCGGCCCCTCTGGCCAGCACCAGTAGGCAAGTAGGGTAAAGTGTCTTGCCCAAGGACACAACGACCAGGACAGAGAGCCCAGGGATCGAACCGGCGACCTTCCGGTTACAGATACGCTTCCCAACCCCCTGAGCCACGGTCGCCCGTCGTATTGTGGATGGATTATCTCAGTTGTTCTCCTGGCTGAAGTTTGGTCCTTTTACAGCATCCTGCCATGCGATTACATTTGTTCCTGACCACCGAGAACACTCACGTTAACTTTTATCCAGTGGAAAAAAAGTTAGCTTGTTTATATTATGCTAACATAGCTGTGTCGCTAGCGGTCACGTAGCACATCATTATATACCAGCTAGCCCAACTTCAGTAACCCTACAAACGTCACTGCTGTTTAGTTTTCCGTCTTCGTTTATGCTGGAAGTGATAACAGAGCTGTACGTTTTAATTTGTTTCCAAAACCCCGCAGTCAGGACATGCTATATTGTATTTAGATAGAAGCTAGCGAGCTAACTCCCTGCTAACTTCTAACTCCGTTAAATGTCATAAATTCCGTTTTCATGGATGCCTGGATGTTAAACTCAATTGTTACACCTGGTAGAGCAGAACGCTGATCATTTTATTAAAGATGAAAGACTTTAGACAGTTTTTCAACTCTAAGTAATGCCATAGTGATCGTTTGATATATGGACCTGCAGCGGAGTTTAGACCCAGACACGGCTAGTGACGTCAGACTGAATGAACAACCGGATACCGCTCTATCGTTGGCCAAATTTATATAGTTTCTATCGTATATATTAATGGATTGGATTTTTTATATAGCGCTTTTCAAGGCACCCAAAGCGCTTTACAATGCCACTATTCATTCACTCTCACATTCATACACTGGTGGAGGCAGCTACGGTTGTAGCCACAGCTGCCCTGGGGCAGACTGACAGAAGCGAGGCTGCCATATCGCGCCATCGGCCCCTCTGGCCAACACCAGTAAGCAGCAGGGTAAAGTGTCTTGCCCAAGGACACAACAACCAGGACAGAGAGCCCGGGGATCGAACCGGCGACCTTCCGGTTACAGATACGCTTCCCAACCCCCTGAGCCACGGTCGCCGATATTGTTTATATCGCCCACCCCTAGGTCAGACCATCCCCAGCTCTTATTACGCTGCCTTGACGACATCAAACATTGGATGTCCTGCAGGATTGTGTGGAGCTTTGGTTCAACTCACATGAGTCACTCTGAAGGGGCACACAAACTGCAGCAGCGCTGCACTGAGGAAACAAGCTACATTCGCTTATTTTGTGCAGAATACTGTGGGGCGTTATAGTATATTGATCAGCAGCTGCCCGCATTAACTTTCACCAGTTAATGTAGTTGTGTTTTCTGAATCAGCAGGTGTTGTTAAGCAGGTGAACAGGATTTCCGGTGTTCCAGATTATCTGGCGTCGCGAATTAACTGGTGAGGTAGACTTTGTTTTCAGGAGCCGCTACCGACAACCCAGCAAATAAACACTAAATAGTTCATCTGTGACATTTGTGAGGTTACCTCAAACACAGTCCGTCCTGTTGCTCGTGAACAACAAGATATTTAAAAATGTTGCGAGTTTACCTGGTGATATTCTCGTGCACGAGGCGACCGCGAAAACAGCAAACAAATAAACGTCACCACGCCGATGCTGTTCACAAGACAGCAAGAGTAAACGATCTGGAGAATCTCGTCTTCGTTATAGTTTCCCTCGTGCGTTTTATTACTCAGATTTCAGCGTTTTCGCTTCACAACTAAAGCGTGCAGTTTGTGTGTACTCAAATGCTGGTTTGTCGGTAGCGGCTCCTGAAAAGCAAGTCTGCCACACGTCTGTTCGACCGTCACCAGTTAATTCGCGACGCCAGATAATCTGGAACACCGGCGAGCTGATCGATGGTGTCGTGAGGGAAATGTCACCACGTTATTTATGTTACAGAAAGACAGCGAACGGAACATCTGAAAAACGGAGAGTGGAATACGTAAACAAATCTAATCGGTTAACGTAAAAAAAACAGTTAACCTGGGTCACCGGCGACCTCCCAGAATTGCGTCGTGTATTTGTTTAGCGTATTTAACCATCCCCGGCGTGTATAAAACACACAAAAAGACCAACCGCGCGCGACATTGTGACTGCTACCGTGTTTCGATGTTCACACTCACCGCTTCCTTGATGATGCGGGTGATTACCGCGTTGGGAAGGTTCAGGTCTTCTGGCCTCTCTGCCATTGTTCTCACTGTTTAATGTGCATTTATCTGGGCCCGTTGTATGTGCGCCGCTGTTTCCGCCGTCCTAGGAGAACAGGTTTAGCCGTTATCGTTGCTAAAAGGCTGTTACCGCTGAGCTAACCGATTAGCGTCGTTGACAATGCTGTGTGCGTGGAGTTCCTCAGTTAAGCAAGCCAACGTTAAAACTCTCTCCGTTTCGTACGTTATATGAAGACACTGATATTTTATCTGGTAAGTCTGAAAGGTTAAACTACAAACTCCGGTTGAAGTTGTACGCGTTCACGTCAGAGCCGACTTGTTTTCAGACATTTCCCGCGAATCTTCCAACTACCACGAAGCTCCTACGTCAGCAATAAACTTCGACCTCTGACCTTCTTGTGACGTATGTCCGCTGTTGACCATTGACTGACATCTGATAAAAGATCAGCAAGATGACTGAAATACTTTAAGTCCACTCTGTAAGTTACCTAACATTAACAGGTATTTCAACTACCTCAGGCTCCCAATGTTACTGTTCAATATTTGGGCAGGGATAGCTCAGTAGGTAAAGTGGTCGCCCCATGATCGGAAGGTCGGCGGTTCGAATCCACTTAACGGCTACCCTGAGGTACCCCTGAACTCGACCGAAACCGTCCTACACACTGCTCCCCGGGCGCCTGCTTAGTGGGCTGCCCACTGCTTCACTGAGTGAATGGGTCAAATGCAGAGAAAAACAAGTAATTTCCCCATGGGGATCAATAAAGTATCCATTATTATTATTATTATTATTTAATAATTTGAGGCACTTGTATATGCTCCAGGCAGCATGGTGGCACGATGGTTAGCACTGTTGCCGCACAGCAAGAAGATCCTGAGTTCAATTCCACCATCAGGCTGGGGTCTTTCTGTGTGGAGTTTGCATGTTCTCCCCGTGTTTGTGTGGGTTCTCTCCGGGTACTCCGGCTTCCTCCCACCGTCCAAAGACATGCAGCTTGTGGGGATAGGTTAATTGGATAATCCAAAATTGCCACTAGGTGTGAATGTGCGAGTGAATGTGAGTGCAAATGGTTGTCTGTCCCTGTGTGTTGGCCCTGCGACAGACTGGCGACCTGTCCAGGGTGTACCCCGCCTCTCGCCCTATGACAGCTGGGATAGGCTCCAGCGCCCCCCGCGACCCTGAAAAGGATAAGCGGAAGCGAATGGATGGATGGATGGAGGCACTTGTATATTGTATTTTTTTGTTTGTTTTGTTTTGCTTGAAATACCTCAGGTTCATTAGGTAATATGTTTACAACCAATAATATCCTCTTTAAATTTTCTATAAAACTTTCATACCTCCAAGTTAGGTGTACCAATACTTGGCAAACATTATTATGGTTATGTTTGGACTTGCTTATGTTTTACAGCGTGAGTAGTTAAACATCCTACTTTTATTGGTGTATAAATGTTAATTTGCTTAAGTATTTGGGTCACTTCAATGGGGAAAAGAAAAACAAATAGAGTCTGAAGACTTTTACTTAGGTACTCAACATTTAGTTTTCCTGTTTGAGAGTATCTTTTAGGTGTTTATACCTTAGCACCTTATAAATTTCTAGTTAATTTTACAGACATCCAGTTCACTTTATTCATTCCCTTCTTCTCTTATGACAGACTTACATTTCAGTTCCTTAAAAATACTATCCCTTAATGTTAGAGGTATTCGCGACAGTACCAAAAGAAAGTCAATTTTCATTTTCTGTAGACGGAAAAATGCTGATTTGATTTTTCTACAAGAAACTCATTCGAGTGATAATGATGTAAAATTCTGGAAAGCACAGTGGGGTGATCAGTGTTATTTTTGCCACGCCTCTCAACATTCGGCAGGCGTAGCCATTCTCCTTAACAACTTTAAAGGTAATATTATTGAATCATTGTCTTCAGATGAAGGCAGATGGATTATTCTGGTTTTCAAATTGGACAACACCTTCTTTATAGTCTGTAATTTATACAGTCATAATAACACAACTCAGGCCAAATCTATGTGCATACAATTATCTGAGAAACTTGATTTTTTTTAAATCAAAATATAAGGGAGCCCACATGATTCTTGGAGGAGATTATAATGATGCTCCAGACGATCTTATAGATAGAGTACCAATAAGAACATCTCAACACTCAAAATTTAAAAGCACTGCATTTTTCTGTGAACAACTTGCAGTTATAGATGTATGGAGATTCTTCAACTCTGATACAAAAGAGTTTACCTGGAGCAATGCAAATAGATCTCTACAATCCAGAATTGATTTGTGGTTAATATCTTCTTCGTGTTTACAGTTTGTTTCAGAATCTTCTCATGATTTTGCTCCATTAACTGATCACAAATTCATCACAATTCTCTTAGTTGGCAATAAACAAAGTCAAAGTAAACTACGTGGTTTTTGGAAGCTAAATAATAATTTATTGAATGATGATACATTTTGTAGTATAGTGGAAAAAACGGCAGAACAGATATTCGGGGGTTTACCAATATGAATCACACACTAAAATGGGAATTTTTCAAATTCAAGGTAAGGAAAGCGGCAATAAGGCGAAGCAAAGAAATTAAAAAAAGAAATGACACTAAAGAAATCAGTATTATGAATGAATTAAACATATTAATGAAGAAAGATGCTCTATCAGATGATGAAGAAATTAAATTGAAAAGACTAAAGGAAGAAATAGATAATGGATATATTAATATGGCTAAAGGGGCTTTTATAAGGTCCAAAGCAAAATGGCTAGAACTAGGTGAAAGAAATTCTAGTTACTTTTTTGCTCTTGAGAAACGAAACCAAAGAAGAAACAATATATCTGCTCTTAAGATTGATAATAACATAACCACTAATTATTTAGATATCTCAAAACATGTTGGTTCATTCTACAAAGATATATACAAATCAAACTGTAATATCAATGATTGTGATAGATTTATCGAGTCAGTTAAAAACTTTGCACCAACTATCTCAGAAAACTTTAAAACTAATTGTGAACGTCCCATAACAAAATCAGAAATTTCAGAGGCAATTCGATCAATGAAAAAGGGCAAATCTCCAGGTAATGATGGTTTGTCAGTGGAATTTTATTTACAGTTCTGGGATATCATTGTTGATCCTTTATTAGAATTGTTTAAGGAATGCTTTTATGGAAAAGAAATGTCCACAAGCATGAAACAGGGTATTATAACTTTAATTCCTAAACCTGATAAAGATCTTCTTGTTATAGAAAATTGGAGACCTATCACGCTTTTGAACATAGATTATAAGATTATCTCATTGGTCTATGCCAAAAGATTAAAGAAAAATCTGGATGAGATCATAGCTGAAACGCAAACCGGATTTATGACCAACCGCCATATCAGTTCAAACATAAGGCTTATTTTTGACCTATTAGACTACTCTGACAATATAGATGATGATTCCCTTATTGTGTTTCTTGATTTTTATAAAGCTTTCGATACAGTAGAACATTATTTCGTATTTAAAGCACTCAAAACCTTTGGTTTTGGTCCAAACTTTGTGTCAACTATCGAAATGTTTTATACAAATATTGACAGTTGTGTTATACTATATCCAAATACTACTAAAAGATTTCCAGTCATGAGATCTGTTCACCAGGGTTGCCCAATTTCACCCTTTTTATTTTTGATTGTGGCTGAACTACTTTCATTACACATTTTAAATAGCCCAGTCATTAAAGGTTTATCTATTTTTGGTAAAGAAATCAGAGTGACTCAACTAGCAGATGACACCGTTTTATCCTTAAAAAAACAAAGATCAGATTGAAAATGCTGTTTCATTAATAAATGATTTCTCAATTGCCTCTGGATTAAAACTAAATAAATCTAAATGTGAAATTTTATGTTTGTACCAATCAAATGTCAAATCCTTATACAATATTCCTGTCAAAAACTGTGTTAGATACCTTGGTATTCATGTCTGTAAGAATGACACAGAGCGTCAACAACTCAACTTTTCTCCCAGGATGGAAAAACTAAAACTATACTGAACTGATGGCTCCAGAGAGACCTATCAATTTTTGGTAGAATCCTTTTGACTAAAGCTGAAGGTGTTTCCAGATTTGTGTATCCAGCCCTTTCCCTTAATGTGTATGATTCCACATGTAAAAATGTTAATAACTTATTTGTTAACTTTGTATGGAAGAATAAGCACCATCATCTAAAAAAATCATTGCTTTGTGGACCTAAAGACAAAGGTGGTTTTGGCCTTCTGGACTTCATGGACCTGAACTATACATTTAAGGTGAAATGGCTAAAAGAATGCTTAAAATCTCCTGGATCATTATGGCATTTCATTCCACATAACATTTTTAGAAATGTTGGAGGTTTACACTTCCTGTTGTCTTGTAGTTACAGTATATCAAAGTTACCAGTTAAAATGTCTGCATTTTATCAACAGGCATTGTTGGCTTGGAAATTATGTTATTCACATAACTTTTCTCCACATAGATCTATTATCTGGAATAACGAATGTATTACTAAGAGGAACAAATCACTATTTGCAGAATTGGATTGATAAAAATATAATCTATTTAAAAGACTTATTTGACTCTGAAGGCCAGCTACTTAGTTACAATGACTTTATTACAGAAAAAACATTCCCTATCAAATTTAAAGATTTTAGCTCTGTAATAAAGTCCGTTCCCAGCGGACTGACTGAGTTGATGAAAAGCTACATAAAACAGAACACACCACATGCATCCGTTAACACTCTTTATATAAATGGTATTGATTTCTTAAGCAAGAAATGCACCAATAAACATATTAGAGAATGTTTGTATAATGCGAAGAAAATAACTCCAAGGGGGAAGTTGTTTTGGAATGCTATTTTTGATAATATCACCTGGGATAAAGCGTGGCTTGTTCCTTTTAGATTTTGTATTACAAACAAAGTTAGAGAATTACATTTGAAAATATTACATAACATATATCCATCCAACATGTACATTTCAAGATTCTGTGACATTGATAGAAAATGTACCTTTTGTAAAACTGAACTTGAAAGTGTTACTCATTTGTTTTATGGCTGTTCATATAGTGCTACATTTTGGAGAGAGCTTGAAAATTATATACTGTGCAAGACAACATACGAAATCAAAATTGAAGGGAAGAACATTATCACTTATTTTGAAACTAAAGAAAAAAAAATATGTGCCATTGTCAATCTTTATATCTTATTAGGGAAATTCCACATACATAAATGTAAATTTCAAAACACAACCCCATCATTTAATTTATTTTTGATTGAAATTGAATATTATTTAAACTCTCTTAAATTAACTTCCAATAAAAAAGGTTTATCATTGATTGAAATTCATTCAGAAATGTTTAACAAATGAGCTGTCACGACTTTCAAGTACAAAGTTGTTATGAAGTCTGTCACATTTCCCCCCCCCCCCCCCTTTTTTTCCCCCCCTTTATTTATTTGTCCATCTTATTTCATTGTACTGTATATTGTTACTTTTATTTGCCGTGTATGTTTACTGGTCAGGCTGAACTGGAATGACTGGCTGTTCACTTTGTAATTTCAATAAAGTTTGAGGGGAAAAAAAACATCTGATAAAAGCAGGGAGCAAAGCACTGAGCAGCATATCAGTCAGCATATAAAAATGCCATAAATTTCATCAGTTAGGCTGGAATAATTTGTTTCTAGTGGCTTCTATTGTAAGTTCTCTATATTTCAACATGATATCCTGTATGTGTCCTACACTGACGACATTTGAAGCTGGTCATTTTCTTGGAATAAAACCAAACAAACTTTCATAAGAGATCTTCATTCTGCAATAAGGGATATTCAAAACTTATAATGTTATCATTAAAAATATTAAAATGTGAAATAATCATCAATCTTGAACAAAATCCAAATAATCTGTTTATGCAATACCAGGTGCTGTAATCTTCTACACACAAACATCAGAGGGCGCTGCTGCTCACTCAGTGGAGACAGCATCAACACAAATATCAATTAGATCTTAACAGTTGGGGATTTTGCTTAGAAAAACTACAAATGACAGTTTAAATATTGAAACTAGTCTTTTAGACAGTTTTCTAGTAGAGGTTTGGGTTGTGAGTTTTACACAATGAACACTTTCATAGATGCTGCAATGTCAAATTCTTCATGTGTGTACATGCACAGACCACATGTGCATACTGTTGTGCACATAAACTCACAGATGTATATGACAACTCAGGTTTGTGGCATTAAATTTGTATTCTAATTTTTAAAAATGTAATACGTACACATTTAATACAGATTTTAATAAACACTTTTCGGAACACAGCCTATGCCTGATTCTCATACATGCATTTGTTTACTTAAAATGTGGATATTGTGTGGAAAAAAGCAGATCAGCAAATCTGTAGCTGCCAGCTCCCCTCTAGGCTTCACCTGTGCAAAACCTGTGTCTCTGAACTGGACCTCAACAGTGTTTGTGGTCTCATAAGCTCTCCTGTCAATTTTAGTTTGCATACTTGGATTGTTCAAATATATTATGCTAAATATAGACAGATTTTTCCACAATGGACATGATAGTAAGAGTTAGTAAACCTCTATTAAAGTCTCCCTCTGCGGCCTGTCCGGTCGTTAAGCGATGACGTGACGAATCTTCCGGGCCTAAAGTAGTCTGCGTTTAATATGGCTTTTGTGTTGTTAACATGTTTAATGTTTTGTATTTTCTTCTATTTGATCTCAAAAATCTCCTAAAACAGTCAGTGATCACTGTTGACCTCCCTCGGCTTTTATTACCGCTAATCATTTATTTAAGCTCAGTTTTTAAAACCTTAGGATGTAACTACAGCCCAGCCCATGCAGCAGTATATGAATGACTAACCTCGTATTGTGGATGGATTATCTCAGTTGTTCTCCTGGCTGAAGTTTGGTCCTTTTACAGCATCCTGCCATGCGATTACATTTGTTCCTGACCACCGAGAACACTCACGTTAACTTTTATCGAGTGGAAAAACAGTTAGCTTGTTTATATTATGCTAACATAGCTGTCGCTAGCGGTCACGTAGCACATCGTTATATACCAGCTAGCCCAACTTCAGTAACCCTACAAACGTCACTGCTGTTTAGTTTTCTGTCTTCATTTATGCTGGAAGTGATAACAGAGCTGTACGTTTTAATTTGTTTCCAAAACCCCGCAGTCAGGACATGCTATATTGTATTTAGATAGAAGCTAGCGAGCTAACTCCCTGCTAACTTCTAACTCCGTTAAATGTCATAAATTCCGTTTTCATGGATGCCTGGATGTTAAACTCAATTGTTACACCTGGTAGAGCAGAACGCTGATCATTTTATTAAAGATGAAAGACTTTAGACAGTTTTTCAACTCTCAGTAATGCCATAGTGATCGTTTCATATATGGACCTGCAGCGGAGTTTAGGGCACACCTTCGCTCACAATAAAAGAAAGAAAAACCAAAGTTCACAGAGGGTAAGTTCTCACACACATACACACAAAGGCCCGCTGCCCAAAACTCTACAGCTCACAGCTCTGGCAAACATGGGGAAAATGGCAGGGGGTGTGGCAGTTTAGGATGGCAGACTATATGCCGTGGCTGACGAGCTGGAACACACCTCAGCTGCGGCTCATGAGGCAGACTTGCAACACAAGAAAAGGAGAAAAACAACTCTTCGACAGAGGGAGAGCCACTAGAGGTCAGCGACCGTAACACCCAGACACGACTAGTGACGTCAGACTGAACAACCAGATAGTGTTGATTCAGTATGTGCTACAAAATAAAAGCTTTTCCTTTACAGTAGGTTTGTGGGCATTTTAATTTGAATTGTTCGAATCATGGCACTTCAAAGGAACAGCCTGTGATGTCAGAGTGCACGTTCTACTGGAAAAACCCTTAAATAGGGGAGACATTCAACCAACTTTAGTGGATCTCGGATGGCAAAAACACAAAACAACCTGGTTGTTAAAACAAAGACAAGGCAGACACAGAGAAACGCAAACGCTGACGCATCTACAATGGCAGAAGCAAAAATAGAAATGGTCATCACACCAAAAATAACAATCGTGCAAACGCCAAAACCTGAGCTTGAAAAAGCCGCACAACCAAATCCTGAAAAGTCTCCTGTGGCACAACCACAAAAGGAAATGGTTGTGAAACCAAAGAAAACAAAAAAAGCAAAAACAGAAAAGAGTGGCCGAAGAACCAAGAAGACCAATTACTCGGGCATATGCCTGGACTTTTCTTGAAGCTCAAAACAGCATGGGTGATGGAGCAAACCCGAAAAATGAAGAAATGCAAGAAAACACCGAAGCCACTTCTGAAAGGGAAAAAGCTGAATCCCTCACCATTTCAAATGCAAAGGAGGACATGAATATGGAGAGAGAGGGAAATGTGAATAACCCCAGCAGACCAAACCCTGGGCCTAATCGAGGGACTTGGCAATATCAACCCAATCCCACATTTAGACCCCATCAGGACAGTGTCCAGTTTAATCCCTGGCACGAGATTGCTGCTCTCAGACAGCAACTGGAAGCCTCCCAATACCATCAGAACTACCTTTACTGGAAAATGGTAGCTGCAAACAAGAGGGCCTCTTATCACCAGTTTCAGGTGAACAACCTTCATGCACAAATGAAGGACAACAACAGAAATCATGAGGAAATGATTAAAGACCTCATAGAGCAGCTGGAGGAGGCTTCTAGCAATAAGCCCAATGACATCAGTGAGACAGACACTCTCACAAATGACAATGAAGCTATTGTCATACTGGATGAGGTGATGGTTACCCTGCAGGACCAAATCAGCCACCCTACCACAGAGCAGTGTGTGGAGTCTGCCACTCCAACCACAGAGGCTTCACACATTGACTCTGTAGGAATGTTGTCCTCTAAGGAGGCTGAATTTGAGGTCCAATGTAGGATTCAGCAAGAGCAGATCGAGATGCTCCAGAAACAGCTCCTAGCAGCTCAAAATCAGCTTGAAGAGCAGGCCATTAAACATAGGCAGGAGCAGGAGACACTCAACCTGGAAATCAGTGACCTGAAATCCCAGCTCTGCCCCAACAAGGCCCTTCATGATTTGAAGGTAGAGTCTCTTGGACAAGAGCTGAAAGAGGCCAAAGCTTCCTCACTTAAAATCGCACAGGAGCCGGAAGAACAAAATTCCACCGATGCAAATGAAATGCAAACATCTGAGCCTCTGAAAGAAAAACACGCTGGAGGAGAGAAGATGGAAAAAGAGGACTCACTGCCATCCACTGCAATGTCTCTGCAGGAGCCTCTGAAAGAAAAAGACACCAGACAACAAGAAAAAGAAGAAAAAGAGGACTCGCCTGCATTGTCTGTGCAGGAATCTTTGCAAAGTCTACGAGACAAGCAGAAAATGTTCACTGTGAAGGTGGCTGAACTCGAGACTGAAGTTAAGAGCCTGCCAGAGAGTCCACCAAGTAAGAAGAAGAAGAAGAAGAAGCGGAACTGTCTGCGTCCCCAAGTTCACCTAATTGGTCTCAACATCACGTTCTAAAAATCATATTTATATACAACCAAATTGTCAGTGAACATTTGAACCCCACTCAGTTGAGACAGAAGGCCACCCCTTCCTGAGCCCAGTTCTGTCAGAGGTTTCTCCCCCATTAAGAGGGAGTTTTTCCTCTCCACTGTCGCCAAGTGCTTGCTCATAGGGGATTTGGGGGATTTTTTTTTTAACACCAACCACTGATAAGCTCACTGACGTCAAATTTAGGGCTCAGCAAATATATAAATGGATGAGGAATCATCCATTTAAAACATGTTTGCTGAGTCATATTTAGTTGTATATAAATATGATTTCTGGGACACTAAGGCCAATCACAGACTAATTTGGACAATTGGTAAAAATAAATAAATAAATTGGAAAAAGTAGTTGTGTCATTGTTTCATGTAGATTTCAAATAACATGCCATTTTATGTCAACATATTTTTGTTACATTAGTAGTGCTCGTGGTCTTATATTCTTATGATCCTGTTCATTTGATGAGTATATCCTTGTGCCTTGCTTCACATATTTACTGCTGCTTGGCTAACTTTAGTCATGCTAGCATCAGCACGGGTAGAAACAGATACACATCAGAGGCATTGCATGTAGCTTGTGTTTATGTTCAGAGTGACATCTGATTTAAAAGCAGGCAGCAAAGGACACTGAGCAGCATATTAGATAGCAGAGAATTCAGCATTCTGACTATTTTCTTAATATTCTTACAAAGAACATAAAATTTAATGCAACAGATCTGAGACTTTGGTGGTTGATCCTTACACACAGGCAAAGGAAAAAAATCCCCCTCAATAGATGGTTCACAGACGCAGGTCCAGTGGAACCCACTTTCACAAGGAAGGAAGCATCAATTACATAACACCTTTTTGTCAGCTCCATCACCCAGAAACCTGTCACTGCCAAACAATCCGTTTCTAAAAGTTTTCTAGAGTCAAATGTGAGGACATCTGTGTGTCAGCTAAAGCTTCTTATAAATTAGGCCATGCAAAAGGATAATGACCCCAAGCACAGCAGCAAATCTCCAGACCTCAACCTGACTTAAATGCTGTGTATAAAGGAATGCTTGTAAATGTCAATGAATTGAAGCAGCTGAAGTAACTGCTGCTAACTGCTGGTTCTCTAAAATACTCATAGAATGATTGTGATATCGAACTAAAACAAACGCCTGAATCCTAAATTGTGGATATCCTATTGTGGTGATCTAAAATGTAACACTAAATGTGTTTCAGAATTCCTTTTGTATATATTATTATACATCTAGGAGTGAATATATACTAAAGAGTATATATTTTTCATTATGGTCAACAATAAAAGGGACTAAAATCTGGATTTAGATAGATGAAAGTCATTTTGTGCTGTCGCTTGCATTTATGTACTGTCGCATACATTAAGCCTAATTATTGCCTGAGACTGTTCTTGTTAAATGATGAAAAACTCAAAGGCACGTTTCAGCAGTGGATCTGTGTGAAATCAGCAACTTGCAAAAGTAAATCAGAATGTGGGCTGTTGATTCTAAAAACAGAAATTGCAAAGAAAGTTCAACACTTACTAAAAGTGCAATGAAATCATCTCAGCAGCTTTACTCATAAAATTATTGCCGTTAGCTGAATTCATATATTGTATCTTTACACACACATATACACACAACCCACTGATGTGGGTTGTACAAACATCAGTGGGTTGATGTACGAAACCTTTCTGATGTATGAAGCCTTTATTTGTCAGTTACAATTTACAAAAAACAGTCAGTTAAAGTACAGTGGGGCAAAAAAGTATTTAGTCAGCCACCGATTGTGCAAGTTCCCCCACCTAAAATGATGACAGAGGTCAGTAATTTGCACCAGAGGTACACTTCAACTGTGAGAGACAGAATGTGAAAAAAAATCCATGAATCCACATGGTAGGATTTGTAAAGAATTTATTGGTAAATCAGGGTGGAAAATAAGTATTTGGTCAATAACAAAAATACAACTCAATACTTTGTAACATAACCTTTGTTGGCAATAACAGAGGTCAAACGTTTACTATAGGTCTTTACCAGGTTTGCACACACAGTAGCTGGTATTTTGGCCCATTCCTCCATGCAGATCTTCTCGAGAGCAGTGATGTTTTGGGGCTGTCGCCGAGCAACACGGACTTTCAACTCCCGCCACAGATTTTCTATGGGGTTGAGGTCTGGAGACTGGCTAGGCCACTCCAGGACTTTCAAATGCTTCTTACGGAGCCACTCCTTTGTTGCCCGGGCGGTGTGTTTTGGATCATTGTCATGTTGGAAGACCCAGCCTCGTTTCATCTTCAAAGTTCTCACTGATGGAAGGTGGTTTTGGCTCAAAATCTCACGATACATGGCCCCATTCATTCTGTCCTTAACACGGATCAGTCGTCCTGTCCCCTTGGCAGAAAAACAGCCCCATAGCATGATGTTTCCACCCCCATGCTTCACAGTAGGTATGGTGTTCTTGGGATGCAACTCAGTATTCTTCTTCCTCCAAACACGACGAGTTGAGTTTATACCAAAAAGTTCTACTTTGGTTTCATCTGACCACATGACATTCTCCCAATCCTCTGCTGTATCATCCATGTGCTCTCTGGCAAACTTCAGACGGGCCTGGACATGCACTGGCTTCAGCAGCGGAACACGTCTGGCACTGCGGGATTTGATTCCCTGCCGTTGTAGTGTGTTACTGATGGTGACCTTTGTTACTTTGGTCCCAGCTCTCTGCAGGTCATTCACCAGGTCCCCCCGTGTGGTTCTGGGATCTTTGCTCACCGTTCTCATGATCATTTTGACCCCACGGGATGAGATCTTGCGTGGAGCCCCAGATCGAGGGAGATTATCAGTGGTCTTGTATGTCTTCCATTTTCTGATGATTGCTCCCACAGTTGATTTTTTCACACCAAGCTGCTTGCCTATTGTAGATTCACTCTTCCCAGTCTGGTGCAGGTCTACAATACTTTTCCTGGTGTCCTTCGAAAACTCTTTGGTCTTGGCCATGGCGGAGTTTGGAGTCTGACTGTTTGAGGCTGTGGACAGGTGTCTTTTATACAGATGATGAGTTCAAACAGGTGCCATTCATACAGGTAACGAGTGGGGGACAGAAAAGCTTCTTACAGAGGACGTTACAGGTCTGTGAGAGCCAGAGATTTTCCTTGTTTGAGGTGACCAAATACTTATTTTCCACCCTGATTTACCAATAAATTCTTTACAAATCCTACCATGTGGATTCAAGGATTATGTTTTTCACATTCTGTCTCTCACAGTTGAAGTGTACCTCTGGTGCAAATTACTGACCTCTGTCATCATTTTAAGTGGGGGAACTTGCACAATCGGTGGCTGACTAAATACTTTTTTGCCCCACTGTACATGTGTAAGAAAGCCTACCAAGCGGTATGTTATCCCAGTGGAGACGGCAGGTGTTGTTGGTCCAGGTGCATTGCTGGATTCCTAAGGAAATATTTGCATCAAGAATGACTGTTGCCTACCAAATAAATAAATTAAGTTGTATTTTGTTCGATGTCTGTCTGCTGCCTACCAAATTTAAAAAGAAAAAGTGAGGACTAGCTAAGTAATTTAGTTATGCTAGTTTAGCTAACACTGCTATCAAGCCATCGGCGATTGTGAAGTGGAGACTGCAGCTGCTGAGGGTGTTCTACTGCTGAACGTTTGGATGGCCGACAAAACGGCTCTTCCGATGTATTACATAGGCTTACAGGAACCATAACATTTACAAGGAAGCCATGTTTTACATGGAAGCCATGTCCACGGTTAATCACGTGACCTTTTGAATGTCAGTTTTTAAATTTAAATATGTTAAATTTGCTAACGAAAAAGCGAGGCAGTGACGGATGTTCGGGACCACTGTGTGCTGATTATTAATAAACAATATATTCCTATATGACAACATGCATAAAACCAGAACGGTAGGCAGGCTTGCTAGCTTTTGCACAGCTTCATCGGGTCAGTCTGAAAATTAAAAAGAAGAATGAATGAACTTACCGTTATAATCAAGGGGGTTTAAATATGTTAAATTTCAATACATCAGATGTGATATTCAAGATGAACTGGATCAAAATTTTTCATTAGAGACAAACATAGATTATGATATTTAACACCAAACCTTAAGAATTCCTTCTTAAATGTGATTTTGATGTCAACAAAATTCCCATTCACTTATCTATTTTTCACAGACAGGCATGATCATGTTGGCTTCTACTCTGCACATTTTTGCGTTTTCACCTTCAGATCCCCCGTTCCACCTGCTGCTGGATCAAAGACTTCCTTACCAACTGACTGCAATCAGTCCAACTACTTCCAAGCACTTTTTTCTCCAAAGTGTGCCTTTCTATTGTTTTATATATATTCCTATGGTTTGTCTATATTCCTCTTGATTGTGTTAATTTCTCATTTTTGTCATTTATTGGTGCTGTCTTACTATTTATGTTTTATTCCAGTTTTAATTTCGTTATACATGTGACATGTGACAATGACAATAAAGGCATTATTCTATTCTATTCTATTCTTGTCTACAAGCATAAATTTCCCCAACATAAATCTCTGATTTGAAATAACAAAAATATTAAATACAAAAATAAATCAATGTTTTATAAGAAATGGATCTAAAATAATATTAATTATGCATCCAAACGAATGAATGAAAAACATCAGGAGTTGAGGACTTTTGATGTCCCAGGGTCTGTGAGAGAACACAGTACAGTTTTTGATGCAATTGCAATTATTTTTTTAAGGCTGCTACAAGACAGAAATGGACCAGATATAAAGATGTTCTCATAAATAAAAAATTTCTTAGGTATATGATTCATTGTCCTGTAACTGCTCATTGTCAGTTTTATTGGAATGGTAACGTTATGAATACTAATTGTTGGTGACTTAAGTCTTTAGTCACCAACAAGGTCAAAGACATTTACTTTAAAATAATTCATCAAATATATACAACAAACCATTTTATTAAAAAAATATAGAAATGATTTGGATGAATCTTTTACCTTCTGTAAAACAGTCAGAGAATCAATTTTGCATTTTTTTTTACGATTGTATTAATGTTCTGTTTTTTGGACTGAAACTGAACAATTATTTCAACTATATTTTAGTATTAAAATGAACCTACAAAATAGATTCTATTTTTTGATTCTATTTGGAAAACTCTGATACAAAACTCAATTCCCCTTAATTCAAGGCTGAACTGAAAGCTCACCTTGGGACTTTGAAAGGTTTAACAGATTTGAAAAGCCATAAAAAGTAACTTTAACGCCTTTAAAGATTGTGTTTAAAATATCTCACATGTGGGGTACATGTCAGGTATTTCCTGTATGTTTCATTATTTCTTTTTCTATTTCTTTTATTTATTGCTTTACATTGTAAATGTTCTCAACTTCATAAGTCTCGAATTGATATTTTTATATAATATACTTAACTGTATTTCATGTCAATACTGATAATAAAATAGAAAGGGGGGAAAGGGAATGTGAAAGATAATTTGATTGTTAATCTGTTAGCTAATATGGAAGTAATCCCATACTTAATACCATGAAATAAATCTTTGATTTTTAAATCCTTTTACTTATTTCTCTTTTTTTAATTGTATTTTAAAAAAGATTTTGAAAATCTATTATTTGATTTAAAATTCAGAAAACAATTTTTTTATTGAAAGGTTAATTTTTTAATGTGAAATCCATTTTTGATTTGAAGTGTTTATTAATGGATTAATCAATTTTGAAATATTGGCTCAAGTAATGTTTTCTTTTAAATTAAATTATCAAATAATAAATTACTTTAGTCATGTTTAAATAATCAAAATAAATGGTGATTAAATTTTAAAATGCATATTTTATTTTACAATTCATTACAAAAGCACAAAAATTCTTTATTTTGATACATCTGGCGCTTCTGGTCCTCCATACAGTCCTCTTGAAACAGAGCTGAGGGTGCAGTCCCCATACTAATTCTGCTTTATGGAGTATTGGGGTTTATGCATAAACCCCAATTGGGAGGGTACTTTTGAAACCCATTTATAATTAGTAAGGTGTAATTAATGAAGGTAACAAATATTGGAACGTCAGAATATATTTTATAACAAAAATTGGTTAGGGCTATTCTGCGTATAAATACATAAGGATAAGCCTATATGAATGAGGACTACTCTCATTACAAAGTGATGTTGGATAAAAACAAAAGTGCAGAACAAGAAGGACTTTTGTGTTTGGGAAGAGAAGTTTCCATACCCCGATGTCGTTCAGATACGGTTCTCCATAAAATATGCAGCAGAACCAGCTCTTCCCACACCGGTGGATTCTTTAGGAAGTGTAACGAGGTTTGTTTATGCAGCACTACTTTTGTGTACCTCCGACAATTACTGCTACAAACTAAGATACCAATTTTCGGCGTTGTTTAATAAAAAAAAGGTTTAGAAAAATCCCCAATCGTGACCATTTTTCAAGTTTTACATTGCGTTTTTTAATTATGTTTATCCTTTAAGCACAGACGGTAGAGATTGCGTCGTATTTGTTGGACCTATTTTCTTTAGGATGGCTGTGCTGCGTTTTTCTCTGTCCCTCTGTTGTCCGTGGCCGCCATCTTGAATTTTAATGTTAATTTCTTTTAAAAAATGTGTTTCCTGTGTTATTTTCTTTTAGGGTATCGTGCTACATTTGGATTAGTTTAAAGAAGAGCTGTTTTGTTACGCGACGGTTTAGCGTTTTAAGATTGTAAGTATTTTGTGTGTTTGGTGGGGTTTTTTTTGTTGTCGACTGGGGTTATTTAACGATACCAAGCCGTGTAACGCTCTCAGCTTCCTTTTGAACTCATTATGATGTATAACATTACTTACACCCGGTAACTCGTTATTTGCTTTCTTTGATAACGACAGTATATTGTATCTACATGGATTCAGGTACATTAAGTAACTTTTAATTCGCTGAGAAACTGAATATTTAGCCCATCGACCTAGCTAATGGCTTCCATATCAAACAACCTGTGCTAATGCAGTTTGATAGCGTGCGTTAGCTGGTGTATTCCAGTTGTTTGTAGGTAGACTGCATACCGTAAACTATTTGTTGGGACATGCTGGGAGCTAAATGCCGTGTAATCACCGAATATTTCATGATTTTTGAGACGACATAAATTTGATGAGGAGAGACTGAATAACTGCAATTAGTCGTTGCTCACTGACGATCAAGTTAAGTTAGTAGGTGAAGTTTCATGTCGGCTAACATGAATCGGGGAGTGCGTTAATGCTTGAGGATACGCTGAGGGTTTAAATCAGCAGGCCCGGCAAACGAGCCGTATTTGGTCTTTTTTTTTTTTGCTGAAATTTAGCAGCTTGATAGGGAAACGTCAGAGCAGTTTGTGATGTCGAATTGGTATATTGTGGCATGAGATGGTCCTTAAATATGTGCATCAGTCTAACAGTACTCGACATCAGTCTTTGTTTTTAATTGCGTTTGATGGGTAGTATTTGTGAGACGTGCTTAGTCTTTGGAAAATACCTAGGCATGTAGCCGGCAAGCTAACCACTCTGGCCTCGTTCGTGGTAATTAGCCTCAGGCTAACGAAGCGAACGGTTGGAGAGAGGGGAGTTGTCAGCAAACAATACCCTGCTATATTCACAACTCTGGTACAATTTCGGCCTCAGATTACGGTGTGGCCTTCCGGGTTTCTACTGCCTCTCCCATTCCCCGAGGATGTTGTGTTCTCCAGTAGCTAACGTTAGCTTTTGAACCATAAAGACGAAGCACATTTGCTTCGATCACAACTGCGATGATGCCACACTATAGCGCCCTGGAAACTGCTCGTATGACAGACTTATAAACACCATGGCATGGTAATGAAGCCGAAAACGTGTCTGTCATATGATGCATACATTAACAGGGCAGCACTGTGTGGATGGATGACAGGAGAGAAGTAATTTCTGGTGCACTTGACAGTAAGCCAATGCAGTATGTGGAATTAACGCTAAGCGGCGCTCGAGGATTATTTTTCTGTACTGACATTGCCCAAACCTGAAGTGTCTCACAGCGCTGGGTTCATTCACTGATGCTGATCACATTATGCCAGTAGTGTTTTAAATGGCAGTTTACTGGGCAAACAAAAATAATAACCAATTGTCATCATTGAAAAGCTAAAAGCAGCAAATGTGTCCTTTTTGCTTGAAATTAGTTTGAGATTGATTAAGAGAATAATATTTGTATGTATGTTTAGTCAGATATCAGTGAAATCAGAAAAGAAAGAAATGCAAGAAATGTTTACCTTCACTGTTCTACCTCTGTGATTGCCAAATGGTATCTGAGTAACTTTTCAAATCAGTCTTCTTTATATAGCGTCATTTCACAGCATTGGTTACCTTGGTACAAACCCTACAGTAACTGTGTTCCGCTGTGTTCTCATTACATTACAAACCCAGGTGATGAGGTATCTAAAATGAAGATGCCTTGATGTAGCGATGCTAAACAGAGCAAATAGTGTTCTTAATGCAACATGAAACGTTTGTAGCCAGCAAATTCAATATTAGTTTGTCATTTAGTCAAAAAAATATTCAGCTTGCCTTGAAGTTAGGAACAAAATATTTTATACCTGATTATACCTGATAGATTAACTCTATCATTCCAGTTTATAAGATATTTTCTGTTAATCAATTGAATTTTTGCAGTTTAAAAATTTCTCGTCCGTTTCTTCTTTCACCAGGTTTCAAAGTCTTGTCCCCAGTCTTCCCCACTCAAGAGTGTTGCTTCATCTCAGAGACTAAATGCAACTGGACCAGGGGTCTTGTGGGCATGAAGTGGCTGGGCGAATCCAAGAACATGGTATTAAATGGCAGACGACATGGAAACAAGTTGACTGGCGAGCAGACTGTGAGCCCGAGCCAGACTCGCTCTCAGCATCCACAACGTGCATCTCTGCGCCACAGCAAGAGCCACACCAGAAACCGAAGATGTAGCCGCAGTGAGTTCAATATGCTTGCTTTTACTAATGCAATGATTCTTCAACTGCAGCATACTTTAACTTTAGCATGCTTGTGCTTTTTGTAGGATTTAATGCAGCCAGTCTGGAGGCAGAAAGGCGCTATGTACCCTCCTCTGGAATGACTGCCAAGGAGTTGTGTGAGAATGACGATCTAACCACGAGCCTCATACTGGATCCATATCTGGGCTTTCAGACACACAAAATGAACACCAGGTTAGCAAATATGCATCTGCTAATTTTCTTGCAGCTTCTCCTGAGATTATCCCAGATGATAAGCTTGTAGTTACTTTTGTATCTCAAATGTCTCCTGATAGATTTCGACCTATTAAGGGAAGGCAAGAAGAGCTGAAAGAGATAATTGAGCGCTTCAAGAAACACGACAACTTGGAAAAAGCTTTCAAAGCTTTGACATCAGGAGACTGGGCTCGAAATATATTTCTCCACAAGACGAAGGCTCAAGAAAAGCTCTTCAAACAGCATGTAAATACACTATTATTATTTTCCCACTATTGTGCAAGCCAGCCATCCAATCACAAAGCTCATTATGTGTTTTCCATAGGTGTTTGTTTATCTGCGCATGTTTGCTACAGACAGTGGGTTTGAGATTCTCCCTTGTAACCGTTACTCATCTGAGCAAAATGGAGCTAAAATTGTGGCAACAAAGGAATGGTGAGAACCAACTGATATATGTTATTAATAACTGTGAACTTTGGTTTTGTTTAAACTTGGCCATTGTCTAGTTCAAAGATAATTCTAGTTACAGTGATTTCAAACTTTTGATCTAATAATAATAATTGTAACACTATTAAAAGTCCTTCACAGGATGTGAGTAAAATATATTAAAACATAAAAAAATAAAACTGCAAAAAGAAGAAACATAAGCAGTTTATTAGAAGTTGGAAGAAACAGATAACCAGAGTTGTGGTAGGATGTGATGTTAACTTACAAACTTGTTTTCAACCTGGGTGATAACCCTTTCTGCCTAATTTAATATCGCAGGAAAAGAAACGATAAGATTGAGTACTTGGTTGGGTGCATTGCTGAGCTCTCAGAGAGCGAGGAGAACTTACTGCTGCGGCATGGAGAGAATGACTTCAGTGTCATGTATTCGACCCGCAAGAACTGTGCGCAGCTGTGGCTTGGACCAGCTGCATTCATCAATCATGGTAGTAATCTTCGTTTTACTTGTGGAAATCTTATCACACCCTCTTGTTAAAAATTTTGACATCACTGTTTTTCACGAGTATATTAATTGCTGTGCCCTCCCCTCACAGATTGTCGGCCAAACTGCAAGGTAGGCTTTCTTCAGCGTCTTTTGGGATCAGTCACTTTTAAATGTGGAAACTCAGGTTATTAAGACTTTTTCCGTTTGTCTTCTAAGTTTGTGTCAACAGGTCGGGACACAGCTTGTGTGAAAGTTTTAAGGGACATTGAGCCAGGAGAAGAAATCTCGTGCTACTATGGAGATGGTTTTTTTGGGGAAAACAATGAATTTTGTGAATGCTATACGTGTGAAAGGTAGGAGTATACGTCATGAGAAAACTAAACACAGTGTTTGAGTGTGGGTTGGAAAAACAAAAGAATTTGAGTAAAACAAACTCAGAATCTCAGTTGAGTACGATAAGAACAATTAAACCATACTTTCTTTTTCCCCCCCCTTCTGTCATGTAGACGAGGTACTGGTGCTTTCAAATCCAAAGCTGGACTGCCAGTGGAAGTACCGGTGATCAACAGCAAGTATGGATTGCGTGAGACAGACAAGCGCCTCAACAGGCTGAAGAAGCTAGGGGAGGGAAATAGGACCTCAGACAGTCACTCTGTAGGCTCGCACACCGATGTAGACTCTCAGGAAATGCCAAAAACACATCAATGTAAGAGTCCTCTAACAGTTAAACATGTATTTCGTCTGTTGCAGATGTGAAACTCCTTGGGCAATACTGTCTTATATCTCTTAATTGTACCATGAATCATCCCCAGTAATCTGTATTATTTGTGCTGCAGGACTCCACTAGAAGTGCAAAATGTTACATTTTATTTATTTTTTTCTATATGCAGTTACTTATCTAAAAACATTATAATGTGCAGCCTTTTCTGTTTTTCCTCCAGCTGCCAGAAAAAGAACATCATCATCGTCATCATCATCTGGCCTGAAGTATAAAAACAGGACTCAAACCAGACAGACTTTGTCAAGAGCCCTTACTACCTCATGTTCAAAACAAGGTCGCGCAAACAATAACAGGGTACCAAAGAGACTAAGATCCCAATCTAAGCCTTCGCTAAGTAAAGTCCAGTTGCGAAGTCGGAAAAGGGGTGCAGAGCCCAAGGCACTGGCCAAACGAGAGACCTGCCAGTTGGGTCTCACGGACTCAAAGATGTCGCTGTGTAAAGGCGTCACTGTAAAGAAGGAGAAGGATGGGCAGGAGCTAGTGCAGCAGACACTGGGCCAGCAAGGCTATCTGACACGTCATACTGCCAAGGAAAATGGCCACCTCCCAGCTGTGCAGAGCAGCGAAGGCAGCCAGTGTTCGATGTACAGAACTCGCAGGTCCACAAGGACCCTTGTAAAGGCTCGGGAAACAGCATCTGGTGTTAAGCTAGAGCCCAGCGCCATGGATGGTTTGAGTCCAGTCCCTGGTGGGGTGGTCATCAAAACAGAGCCAGCTGACATGGAGGAGTACCTCCACCACGGAGTTGAGCTAGAACATCCATCATTAGATGCTGGCTATGCCAGAAGACGCTCAAGCACCAGGCAGAAACGGCCAGCACGGATCAGGGCCGAGCGGACAATTAAATGCGAAGACACATATGGGGAGTCCTTCATGCAAGTGGTTGGCAGCCATGCTGCAGAGTTCTCAGATTGTGGAAATATGCTTTTGAGCTTTGCTGACCAACATAGAGACTACAATTGCGTCACCCATGGCAGCAAATCTTTCCACCGGGACAAGGGAAAGGGTAGTTGCCGGTCTCAGGACAAGGGGAAGAAGAAGCGTCGGATCACAAGATACGATGCTCAGTTGATCCTAGAGAATAACACAGGCATCCCCAAACTGACGCTCCGCCGGCGGAGGGATAGCAGCAGTAGCAAGACCACTGACCCCAACGATCCTGTTGGCTCCTCCCATCTTTCGGCATCTACGGTCAATTCACCTTCTTCGAGCAAAATTAGCATAAAGTTCAGCAAGGATCATGACAAGGATAAAGGCAGCTCCTACATCGCCAAACTGAATAACGGTTTTGCCCCTGTGGTCCACAGCAATTCCACCAAGCTGAACATCCAGTTGAAGCGGGAGGATGATGCACGAAGACTATCACAGACAAAGGTGGACCAGATTTCCTTTAATGGAGACATGAGTCAAGGTCTAGAGACCAGGAATGGTGGACATCTGACCCAAAAGGTCCTGGCAGACCCTTCGTCTGATGATGAGGACAAGGAAATGGAGGATGACGATGACTACTTTGATAATGAGTTTGAAGACGATTTCATTCCACTTCCTCCAGCAAAGCGGCTCCGACTCATTGTGGGTAAAGACTCCATAGACATTGATATCTCCTCCAGGAGGAGAGAGGATCAGTCTCTGAGGCTCAATGCATAAGCGGTGGACTTTTCCCTGTAAATATAGACGACCTGCTAATCAACTGTTGTGTTGATGTAAAAGAAGTACAGTAATTTAAAAAGAGAGAGAGAGAGAGAAATTGAACATTATTAGAGGGTGCTGTTAACTTGAAACAAATTTGTTGTTCACTCTGTCACTTTATTTCATATAAAGACCAACCACCCAAAATATTGATTTATGGAAATTTTACAAGTCCATCCCGTGATAGGAATCTTTCTCATTTTTGGGAATGATCTAGCTGGCTCCTAAGTGAAAACAGAATTTGTTTTAAGCTAAACTATTCCTTTAAGTAAATGCACTTGTTTATTCATAATGGACGTGGATATTGTAGAAAGTGTACAGTATGGTGATTATTCCTCTCTGTCTCATAGGCAGGTATTTTACTGAACTTTTGGTTTTTGTCTCTAGTTGGTAAGTTTCAGTAGGCAAACTGCACTGAATGAACAGTGTAGAGTGGTTGGTCCAGAGGCATTGTAACATCATCCAGACAGTCCTTTAGGATGCAGGTGCCATGTTCTCATTATTCCAGTAGTTTTCCTGGGAAAGAATGTCTTTTTTCAGAGTATAATTTAAGTTCATCATGTGTATGTATGTGTAGAATTGAATTATGATGTTAAATTTGGGCTATCATGGGCTTACCCACAGGAACAGTTTTTATATATGGTATATCAGGTAGGTAGAGCCTGATCGATCCTTATACTAAATCTTTGCTACCCAAAAATTCGGTATTGCATGCTTAAATAAAAATAGCAAGTGAGTTGTATTGGAAGAGGGACATGCATTAGTTTAAAGTGAAAAATGAATGAAACGTCAAACGTTCCTCTTGTGGTAATATGATTACAGCTCCAAAAGTTAGTCAATCTCTGTGGACTCCCATGATAAAAAGTGTTACACAGTTGAACAATTACACATTTTACAGCAGAGTTTTGGTAGCTACTTTGGGAGGTTATTACTCCCTTCGTAACAACTGTGTGACTCTAGATTTTGCTCAAGTCTTTATTGACTTAAGATTATGCATCACTTTTTGTATAACTGATAGTTAGTGCCACACGCTGTCTGCAGGATGTCACCTCAGGTGATTGAAGTCACAGAACTGGATCTCTTGTCTGTGTTTTTTGTTGTCTGTTTTAGTACAAAATGTTTTTTTGAGTGGTTATTTTTCTGAGAAGTCTGTTCTCCAGGTTTAGGGTGTCAGATTCCTGTGTTTTTGTGTTACTCAGTACTAATTTGCAGGAACAGGTGCGATTCACCTTTCTACCAAACAAAGCTAGCATTAGCTGTTAACATAGCACCCCAGCCACTCATTGTCATATGGTCACTTCAAACAAACCAAAAAAAAAAAGTAAAGCAAGCCATAATGCAAATGCTGAGGCTTTAAATAAACTTTTATATTTTGTCTACAGTAATTCACAAAGTAGTTAGGAACTTGCAGTGGAGGCACCCCACCATTTTTCCCCCGCCGTGATGCTACTTTGCTGCAAGTGATATGGACAGCAAGAGGATCTTTTTTTTTTTTTTTTTTTTTAATTAAAAGGTATTAATATTGAGGTTTCTCAAACAATATGTGTGGGTCTACAGATAGATCTGTGGTAGGCTTATATATTGGTCAGGCTCTGTTATGTGTTGGAAACAACTGACAGAGTAAACAAGTAATCCAGCTTTAGCAGCAAGGAACGTGTGTTTTTCATTGTTCAGACATTGAGCACATTTCTTTGTGGTAAATCCCTGTAGCTTGTTCAGTGATGTAAATACACACTTTAAGCAGCATAATTTAAAAAACAACAACATCAAAAACAATTTTATAATCCAGCATACATAAAATTGTATTCTTCAAAGTTTTTCATTTCTGGAGCTACTCTGTAATGGTAACATGGCACATGTGGTAGTTCAAGGTCATTCAGATCCACTTTTAAAGGCTACCAGTATATGCTTTTGAAATCCGAAATGTTAAAAGTAATGTACAGAATGACTGGCTTCCGTGTCATCGTTGAATGATGTTTTTCTCCACGCTCACTCTTCACTGTGAGAGTTTGTAAAATCAGAAGTGATGTCTGTTGACACTAGACTTTGCAGAGGAACCTTTCACTGTTTCAAATGTTCTTGAACTTTTGAATCTTGTACTGAGGCTTTCTTTTTTTCTGTTTTTTTTTTCCCAATATACATTCTGTGGTGCTACTTTTATTTCCTTCCTACCTGTTTGATTTTCTCTTCCATGTACGAATGGCAGCATTAACCTAGAATTTAGAAATACAGTGTATCACTTATATGTTTAGTCACTTGTTGTTTTTTTTAGTTTCCTTTACAGGAGCGCATATACTTTCCAACAGCATTAGGTGCCTTAAAGAGCATTTTGACAAAATTTCTCACATAGCTAATCATGAAAGAGTGTAAATGCTAAGCCATCTGTTTTTCCCAGAGAAACACTTCATCAAAAGCCCACCGTCAGTCCTTCTGTATATTATTTTCTTATTGTGTGGATGTAAATGAACAGCCCAAGGGATCAAGACTGAGACTCAATGTTAATCTTATTTCCTGTGTTTAATATGTACTGTTGACATCACCAGCAGCTAATCACCATTTTGACCATGCTCAGTGTGGCCCCAATATCCCCTCCTTTGGACTTGTCCATCCCACACTGTAAACTCTTCCAGGTGTTACCATCTGTGTGATCCTTGTCCAATAGAAAGCTGTCACAATAACCAGCTCACTCAAAAAGTAAAAAGAAAAACATCTAAACAAATGTGAATAATTTGCGGAAATTTTTAGCGTGTTGCGTGGGTAGTGGGAATCATGTAAAGACAAATAAAAATGGGCAGTGCATATATTGTCCAATATGTAAATCATGTGAACACATCTTGTACTTATTTAACAGTTTTGAATACTTGAAAACTATATAAAGTTTCTTTGTGACTCTTGTTCCTTGAGCGTTTTGAGTTCTGCTGTTAAAGTGTACAATTTCCCCCTATTGGTGCTAGGACATGTGCCTTGAAAAGTTCAGTTGTGCATTTTCCGAAGAAATTGCAAACTAATATTAGAAAACATAGTTTAAACACACGATGCAAACTAATCACACCATTGTGATGAAAGTTCTATATAGCATGTTATTTCCTAATATTAAAAACGCTCTGAATCTGCTGTAAGCACTTCAACTGGAATAGCTAAAAAACAGTATGTACCTTTTAGTTCTAAGGTTTTACATATCAACCTCAGATAAATAGCAGCACATTACACAGTGCCATTATTCAACAAAAACTAAGCCAGAATGTAGAAGCAGTGTGTGAAAACTAAGTCTGCCTTTACTGCTTCTATTAAGAGGGCAGGTAGCAGCCAGATTCTGCTAATCAGATGTGCTGGATGAACTTATTATTCCAAACAGTTTAAAGTGTCATTCTTCAGCGAGAAACATTAGTAAGTGGAAAATGCCTGAGACAGTCAGTATTCCCGGGAGTCAAACCATGAAATAGTGAAATAATTTAAAAAAAATCTGAAGACAAAAGTCTCAGGCTCTAAGGGCCTCAGCATGTTAAATGTTGAAAAAAAAAGTTGAAGTTCATGACAGTTAAAAAAAAGACAGAATAAATCAATATGTAAATATCTGACCATAATGCACAGTACCATGTTTTGAGAAAGCTTAACAGCATATTGATACCCCCCCCCCCCCCCCCCCCCCCCCCCCCCCATATCAGCTGTCAAGCAGTGGTGCCGGGTTGATAATTTGATTAAACTTCTGATATACCAAAGTATTCTGCAGTTAAATGTGAAGCTATCTGTCTGAAAGCTAAATAATCAAGTGGTGGAAGGGTCCAGTCAAAGTAATGCCCAATTGATGGGGTCTTAGGTGAGTTGTGCACAATAATAATAATAATAATAATAATGGATTGGATTTATATAGCGCTTTTCAAGGCACCCAAAGCGCTTTACAATTCCACTATTCATTCACTCTCACACACTGGTGGAGGCAGCTACAGTTGTAGCCACAGCTGCCCTGGGGCAGACTGACAGAAGCGAGGCTGCCATATCGTGCCATCGGCCCCTCTGGCACAGTAGCACAGTGAAAATATCTGTAAGCTATATGAAGTTTCTTTGTATCTCTTGTTCGAGTTCTGATATTGAAGTTCCACGCTTGTTACAACAAACATCCCAGTATGATTTAATGCAAAAAGTGAAGATATCAAAACAAAGTTAAGATTTTGCCATTCACAGTGTTGGTCAAGTTACTTGAAAACAGTAATTAATTACTGATTGTTTCTCCAAGTAAGTTATTCCGTGACTTTAATGATTATTTATTTTCAAATCTAATTAGTTACTTTATTACTTTTTAAAAACATGACACACAACCTGAATACATTATAAAGTAATAGACCTTTCAGACCAATTTTATTTTTTCTGCATAATCCATCATATAACCCAGAAACCATTTGCTCTCAGCTCATTAAGTGTCTGTCCTCTGCCTTGATGCTGGGTTTTCTCATGGAACTGATCTAAAATCAGGTGTGTAATTATGCCATGTTTGGGTAGGATTATTGGATGCCTCGTGTCAAGCAGTAAGGAAGCCTTCATTAACCGCCCTCCTACCCTGAGAACACCGTCTTGCAATATTGGGTCAAGTTGGAACAAAGGATGGCTCTGTGGTAATTTACCATGGTTCAGTGCTTGGATTTCCTCCTTGAAAGCATCTTCTTGTGCTAATTTTATAAGCACATGACTTGCTTTTCTCCTGTCTTCCACATTTATACCCTTTGTTGCATTGGCTCTTTTGGCTAGTTGCTGGATCCTGGCAACTACATTTACTGCTGTATGCCATTTTGAGAACCTTTAGAGTCTCTCCAAGAAGTTCCTGTCCTCTACTACCTTTGTTTGTAGTATTTGTGTCGTTTTGACCTCTGGATCACCTACCAGAAGGTCTGGAGTTGAGTCTGGTGTGACAAACTCTCTTTCCCACAGGAAATGAGGTCCAATGAGCCAATTTGAACCTGAGGCCTCTGGTTTCTCCTCCAGGGCAACTTTAAAGGAGAAGGTGTCACTGCTTACACTCCACCTTACTCCCAACACAGTCTAAAATGGGAGTTCATGATGACTGATGTCCACTTCCTGGGCTCCACTAGCTCGTTCACTATCTGGAATTAACTCCAGGACTTCTCTGTTGGCTGCTGTGGGATGTTCCCTTTCATTTTGGCCCGCAAGATACTTCATTGCATAATTTGCGCAGCCTGGTGAGGATGCGGCCCCGAAAAGATGGACTTTCATGCGATATTCTTTTGGCTCTGTGTTTGTTTCACCATTTTCCCACCACAGTAATTTCTGTCCTCTCTGTTTACATGAAATCTGTTAAACATCTTCTCTACATCACAGATGATTGCAATTGGGTGTTGGCGAAATCGGCAGAGTACTCCAGTCAAACTGTTAATGAGATCAGGTCCAGTCAAGAGGTGATCATTCAGAGCTGTGCCACTGTACTTTGCAGAGCAGTCAAACACAACCCTGATTTTTTACGGTTTTCTCAGGTGATAGACGCCTTGATGTGGAATATACCACACATTTCCTTCTCTGGGATCATCTTCAGCTCTTTCAGCATCACCTTCCTTGAAGACATTGTCCATGAACCTTACATAATCGTCCTTAAATTTGGGATTTTTCTCAAACTTCCCTTTCAGGTGCTTAAGTCACACCAGAGCCAGAAGTTTATTTTCTGGCAGCTGAGGGCGTGCCTTAAAGGGAAGTGGCATCTCTAGGTGCCCATCAGCATTCTGGTGTATTTTCTCATTTAGCAGTTGCATGAACTGTATGTCATCTTGTGATATGCTCTTTTCTCCAGGAGCTGTGTCTTTGAAGTCTGACTCAAGCACTCTGATGATGGTGGCTGGTGTCAAGGGTGGAAGTTCCTTAACAGATAAGCGATGGCACAGGCCTGTCACTTCTGCTGATGTTGCCATTTTTTGTGAACTGCCAACAATGCTCCAGCCCAGGTCTGTCTTGATTGCATATGGCTCTTCGTCACTTCCCGCGATTACTTGCCGTGGTGCCAGTGCTCTAGGACAGTTGTAGCCTATTAACAGCCCGACCTTGCAATCCATTAACTCAGGCATTTCCTGTGCTATTCTGATTAGATGTTCCCATCTTTTGGCAGTTTCAGAGGTGGGAATGTGTGAACGTTCAAGTGGGATGAAGTCTCTGGTTTAGGCAAGCTGATAAAGCTTTTGGGGGAAAACCCTCTAACTCTGAGCCCACTAACTCTTTCGCTCTGAACAATGTAATCTCTTCCCATCATAGTGGTTAGCTTTAACTTCACTGGCTCTAAACTCATCCCCATCTCCTCACATACCCCTTGATCTACAAAAGTGTTGCTACTCTGTGTATCTAATAGAGCATACACTAAGGTCTCTCTCTCTGGAGTGGTGGTTGAAGAAACCCACACAGGCATGATCATGGATGTGCTCCCACCATCTCCTCTGTCCATGCAACAAGAAAGTGCAGATATGTTTTCTTCTGCCTGCATTCTACGTGATGATGTGTTCACTGCAGTCGTTGGACGGTCTTCGTGAAGAGCTGTTGGATGATGTTTTTTACAAACCCCACAAGTCGCCTTGGGCTTACAGTCTTTTGAATTGTGTCCTCTTCTCAGACAGCCAAAGCACAGGTTATTGTCAAGTATGACCTTTCTTTTGTTCTCCACGGACATTTTAGCAAAGGTCTGGCATTTGTGAATAGAATGGCTTTCTCCACAGCAGATACATGTGACTGAGTTTGATGGCAAAGCATTTGCTTTTCTTTCTATATCAGGCTCATTTGAATTGTTCTCCACTCCGCTGTATCCTGTGGTTGTTCTGTCTGATGCTTTCACATTTGTGATGTATGCATTAGCCTTTGGACGCTTTATGTCCCTAGCTGACCTTTCTTCAGTGTGTTTCAAGGCATGAAATGATGTTACAGGATTGCATGCAACTTCCGCTTCTTGTGCAACAAAATCAGCGAATTGCTTGAAGCTTGGATATTCTTCTGTTTGCCGTAACTGCAATGTGACATGACGATTCCAACGAGAAGTCACCCAGTCAGGAAGTTTTTGGAGCAATTTTTGATTCTCTTCACAGTCATTTAACACCTGCAGTTCTTTGATGTATGGCATAGCATTGCTGCAGTCTGTCAGAAAATCACTGAATTGTCTCAGTTTAAGCGACTCTCTTGAACGAATCTTTGGCCAGTTGTTCAGTTTTTCCCTAAATGCATGCTGGATTATAAAGGGGTGGGCATACTGAGCATTCAAAGCTTCCCAAGCTTAGTCATATGCTTCGTCATCTTTTCTGTAAAAGCTTCCCTCCAATACAGACCGTGCTTCTCCACTGATGTATTTGCGTAGGTAGAACAACCTGTCAGCTGGATTTGTGCATCGCCGTTCTATCAAAGCTTTGAAACTAGTGCTCCACTCTAAGACCTTAAGTGGGTCCCCTGAGAAGACGGTCAGTTTTAGGCCCTATTCTCTTCTCATTGTATTTGCTCCCTCTAGGCTCAATCTTTGAAAAATACAATATCGCCTTCCACTGTTATGCCGATGACATACAGATCTATTTTGAACTTGCTGACGACCTTGCTGTGTCCCTGCACTACTTTCAAGAATGCATGCGGGAGGTCAAAGAATGGTTCCTGAGTAATTCCCTTGTTTTGAATGATAAGAAGACTGAGACTGTGGTGTTCAACAGTAAAATCCCTCGTGCCCAACTCTGTGCTGCCCTGGGTTCCTTTGCTAGTTTTTCTTGTGACTATGTCAGTAACTTGGGTGCACTGCTGGATAGCTCGCTCAAACTCGATAAGCAAGTGTCTGCTGTAGTGAGATCTAGCTTCCACCAACTGCGCCTTATCTCTAAGGCTAGGCATTATGTTCTGCACGAGGACCTGGAGAGGCTTATTCACGCTTTTGTGACCTCCAGGTTGGATTATTGTAACTCCTTGTACTACGGTCTTCCCTCTTCTCTTCTTCTTAGACTGCAAACAGTCCAAAATCCAGCAGCCCGCCTCTTGACTGGTACCAGGAAATTTTGCCATATTACCCCTGTCCTAGCTAGCCTGCATTGGCTGCCCATAAAGTACCGTATTCAATTTAAAATATTACTCCTTACATTCAAAACTATTAATAAATTAGCGCCAAGTTATCTTAGTGAACTTCTCAAACCACATACTCCTGCTAGAACACTCAGATCTGCCACTCAACTACTTCTGACCCAACCCAGATCTCGGCTGAAGTCCCGGGGTGACCGTGCGTTTGCTCTGGCTGCCCCGGTACTGTGGAATAACCTTCCTCTCGACCTCCGCGCATCTGATTCCATTGCACTGTTCAAATCACGACTAAAAACCCACTTATTCAATCTTGCCTTTCCCTCTAGTTAATATTTCTTTTATGATTTTATGTCATGCACTTTTATGCTCATTTAATTTCTTGTTTGCTTTGTACCTGTTGCTTTCCTATGTATCAGTGACAGCTACCTACTTGCATACTTAGTACTTGCTTTGGTCCTATTTCTATTATCCTCTTCCTATTCTCTATCTTACTTGTTAAGCACCTTGGCATACCCTTGGTTTTTAAGTGTGCTTTATAAATAAAGTTTATTATTACTAGGGATGGGTATCGTTTAGGTTTTATCCGATACCGGTGCCAAACCAGTACTTTTGAAACGGTGCCGGTGCTTAAACGGTGCTCGAACCGGTGCTTAAAGAATGGAGAACACAAAATTGGTCCAAAAACCTCTCATGTTTAACTGTTTTCCACTTTTTCTTTGGTCATTTTAGCCTTTTTGGCCAGGGTGAAGGGAGTATCTGCCATCAAACAAGAAGACAGCCGCATGTAGCTATGATGACAGGGCTCTAGACTAACTTTTTGACATGGGCGCACCGGTACGCCTAACTTTAAAAATTTAGGCGTACCGGCACAAAAGTTAGGCGCACTCAAATTTTTCAACCGCATCGCTTAACACCGCAGTTTTACATGTGCACTTTCTTTGGGGGGGGGAAGTCCATACAGACAATATTAATTTCTAAATTATTAACTAACAAACTTGTGCTTAAAGTGCTTTGTCAATATTGTAGAAAATGTTAAAAACTTAATCATCATCTTGGCCTCCTCTGACGACCTGTTTGCTGCTGTCTGCTGCTGAAAGGCCGTGGGGAGAGGGGACACTTGGGCAGTGCATTTACTGCAGCATATAATGTGTTTTCTGGATACACTGTGCTTTTTCAGCATTCAAATATTGATGGCACCGTGTCAGAGCACTGGCTATGAATTTCAGACAGATCAGGCCTTAACTTAACAAAAAAGTTATCAATAGTTCTTTTCATCTTTTCTTATTACCCACAGCTACAGTACATCCACTTCTCTCAGGCCCAGGCTGCTCACTAGGGCTGAGTATCATCACTGATTTCTATAATCCATTCAATTCCGGTTCTCAAAGTCCTGATTTGATTCAATTTAGCCTCAGACAGTCAGAAATATTATAATTCTGATCATTTATCAGTACAGTAATGAGACTTCATCAGAATTGTGAAAATCACAGCAGATGCCTTTGTGTGAAAGTAACTGAGAATAAAACACAGGAAAACATGAAGGAGATTTTCCTGGTCTGGCTTTTTATAGCAGATAACCTTAAAAATATTCTGCAATTTTGCATAATTTTAAGAAATTTAAATTTCTTCAGTATTGAACAGCAGAAATTAGGCTTTCTTGTCCGAGGTCATTTAAGTGAAAAAAGAAAAAGCGCTGTAAACAACGCTAGACTGGTGGGTAATAAGCGAATGAATAATGCAGAAAACAGATTTGAGACGGGAAACTGTTCCTGAAGTACAGAGAGAGAGAGAGCTGTGCAGGAAGTGTGATTTTTATCATGGTGGAAGCAAAACAGCAAAAGTCAGAGGGAATTCATGACGACATTGATCAAATGTGAAGCGCAGTTTGCTGCTTCTTTTGCTGCAGGCTCGGTGAATTTTGGTTGGAGAGAGGCAAAACCTGCAGCTCAGAATCAGCGCAAAAAGACGTAAACACAGCGCGGACCCGAAGAATCGCTAAGCTCCGACAGCGTGTCCGTGTTCAGGCCGTCGGGTGAGAAAGCCGAGAAAGACGAAGCTGATTCTGATGTGTTGGGTCCGCTCCGTGTTTAGGTCTTTGTGTGGAATCCGTTAATGAATTGATATCGCTTTATTCAAGCTACTCACCTCTCTCTTCCACCTGCACTTTCAACTGGACCACGGCCAATCAGAGAGGTCCCGCCCCTGACTATCTCTGATTGGTTTAGTCCACAATAGGGGCATAATGTGTGTCTGTTGTTGACCACACGGAGAGTTACAGAGATTTTTTTTTTGTTACCGGAACAGTTGGTCGCACCTGTGCGACCAAATATTTATTTTTAGTCGCACCACTGAAAAATTTGGTCGCATTTGCGACCAAATTGGTCGCACTCTAGAGCCCTGGATGATGTTTGCTAGTTCACCTTACATGCATTAATGTAATAACGTGGTTAGCCTACTCAACGTAAATTACACACGAACAACATTAAGCTACTCACGCAGAGAAGAACGGCTGCTGCTGCATCATCATCCTCATCATTTCTGCTACACTGGCAGGGCTAGGGGCCAGGACTCTCCTCTTCGGGTTTTTGGGGGATGTTGCTAACTCTGGGTCCGATAACAGGCAACCCACCCACAGTAGATGTGCTCGGTGTGAGGTCTCGCAGCAAGCTATCAAATACGGCGCATTTCTCGGCTTTTAAAAAAACCCGCTATGCATCGCCAGGTGTTTCATCGGATTTGAGGTGTTACCTCCTTTGCACAGTATCACAGTATCAGCTTAAAGCACTTGTTGCTGCTGAGTTTGCATCTTTTGCTGTGAAGTACAGCCAGACTTTTGACCGCTTTGCCTTGGACATTTAATCTGTAGCTCTGCTCTAAAAGAACGTACATACCTGGACCCGCCTACTATCCTCGGAAACATAAAATGATTGGCTAGAATCCAAAGTGTATCACAGCTCAGGGAAAAAAGCACCGAAATATGTGCTGCTTTTCGGTCTGGTTACTACCGTTTATGTCAGAACCGGTGCCATCATGGCACCGGATACCGGTACCCATCCCTAATTATTACTTTACTTGTTACTTGAAAAAAGTAATCGGGTAAGCGTTACTGCCTGTCTCTGTTAACCATTATATGATGTTCACATCTGTGGGACCCTTTTCAATAATACCAAAAGAAAAATGTGATTTATTATGATTTCAACTTCAGACTCCTTCCCTTCAGCTCAAACAAAGGATCACATGAGGTTCCACAGCCTAGACGAAGGGTAGGGAACTCCAGGCCTTGAGTGCCGGTGTGCTGCAGGTTTTAGATGTGTCCTTGAGCCAACACAGCTGATTCAAATTGTTAAATAACCTCCTCAACATGACTTCAGTTCTCCAGAGGCCTGGTAATGAACTAATCATTTGATTCAGGTGTGTTGACCCAGGGTGAGATCTAAAACCTGCAGAACATCGGCACTCGAGGCCTGGAGTTGCCCACCCCTGGCCTAGACGGATATTGCAAAAGAGGTCAAAGGAAGACTGAGAGAATATAAACACAGAGGATAATAAGGGAACAGGACAGAGGTGGTGTCAAAGAATAATGTTTAAATGTTTTTATGCTTTGCTTCAATACTGATAATGTTCATATTTTCACTGTGCAGCTCAGCTTGATAAACGTGAAACTGCAAGCCGCGTGTGCCATGTGATGAGGCCACAAGATCAGCACAAAAATACACATCTTTATTATTCTTAGAAACTGACTTGCTGCACACACACATACACACGAACAGGAAAAACAGGAACTGCTATCTATGCTTTAAATAAAGGAAACGCCTGCAACTGAGTGTGAGTCGCTCTGTTGAGCTCTCACCCGTGCACGTTAAAAATCTCTCCAAGTGTCTAAGTTAGTTAGCTTTCTTGTTATATGTAAAAATTGTATTGTATTTATTTATTTAAATTTTACTTTTTAATTATTTTACTTGCATTTTTAATCACTCTTATATTTAAATGTTCATTTGCTATTTTATCTAGGGATTGAGAGTAACGTAGTTTCTATTCTCTGTATGTCCTGTACATGTGGCAGAATTGACAATAAAGCTGACTTTGACTTTTGACTTTGACTAAGTGTCGTTTCTTCACCTGAGTGTTTGATAATTGTTGATATCCATGACAGGTGGGAACACAGCTGAAACTAATCGTGCACTAAAGAGACACGGGAAGCAAAACCGAACACAATGCACACAGGAGGAGAGACTATCAATGTAAGACAGTCCAGGTGTCAGTGTTAGCTAGTTCCTAAGACATACATGCTTGACACAGAAAGAAAGAAGAAGGAAAAACTACAGGAAAATAAGCAAGAACGAAAGAAGAACGTAAGAAACCAGAGTACACAGGGTTCGTACAGGTGCTTGAAATCCTTGAAAATGCTTGAATTTTAATATTGTCTTTTCAAGGATTGAAAAGTGCTTGAATTTCAGATGTGGTGCTTAAACGTGCTTGAAATGCGTATTTCATTCACCACAAACAACTATCTGACCGAATAGTTTTCTTATCAGAGAAATAAAATGAGTTGCAAAGTGTAAAAGCTAAATTTCTCCACCTGGGCTGCCTCGCACACATGTCAGTCTGTTTCAATGTGTGACCCCGCCCCTCCCTCCGGACAGTCGGGGATGAGTGCGCTAACTTGACGTTGCTGTTTTAATGAGTGTTTGATGGAAAACGACACTGGCGGGATTTGAGTCACATGACAGGTGAGTCCTAGTAAATAATTTCGAGTATGTGTACATAACACAGGCTAATGTTTAAAACTATGATTATTATTTTGCTAGCTATCAAACTTGCTGGAGAAATGATTGAAATGCACTGAGTGTGATAGAGTACGGCAGTGCTAGCACAGCAGTTAGTTATGGCATGGTGATTTATGCAGTGTGCTTTAAACTTGGCTAACATTACTTAGCAGTAGCAGTAATATTAGTGACTTCACTCAAGTGAAAGCTTTAATCGTTAGTCCGACACTTAACTAGCCAACTTAAGCCTTAAAGAAAAACTGGTAAAAAGAGGGACTGATGCATGTGGGCACAAAGAAGCCATTTCTTGTGCTGCTGAAGTTCCCTGGCTTTCATTCAAAATGTGTTTATCGTGAGCACCGACACATTAAACCATTTAAAAATTATAAATGGCTTTAAGCTCACATTGATGCCTGTGGGGCTCTATCAGCCACGGAGACGACAGACACATTTTAGTGTTTTAATGAATGAATGTTTCATACTTTAAGGCTGCCTGTTTATTTAAGGGAGATGAACAATACATTATTATTTGACATAATTCTATGACAGGTGATGGACTGAATAAATAGATTTTAGGTCGATGTTTGTGCGTTTTTAAAGTCTTATATGTTGAATTGAACTGAGTGTGTCATCTGTTCAAAGCCTCCCGTCAGTGCTGTTCTCCATGCCTGTCTTACTGTACATGGTGTTATTAGCACAAACACTTTAAAGCTGATCATTTAGGACTGTAACAATAATCCAGAGAGCAATGTAGTCAAACATCTCACAGTTAGTTTTATTGGGAATGAACTTTGACCTGTTAGGCCCCCAGGGCTTTTCTGAGCTTCCTGCTCGAAAATGAAGAGGCCAAAATAAATGGAGTATTTCTCTGCAATTACAAACTCTGTGTAAACAGTCTTGGTATCAAAATAAAGCTAACGCTTGTGAGCTGTCATCAGAGGGGTAAATATTACTGCAGATGTTACTATGTCAAAGTTACTGGGACTCAAACATAGAAAAAAATGATTATTTCCCTCACCTAATTTTTAAAAGTATTTTATAGCTTATATGCTATAAAATATACTTTGGGTCACATTTAACCAGTGTTGGGTAAGTTACTTTAAATTAGTAACTTGGTTACATTACTAGTTACTTCTATCAAAAGTAACTCAGTTACTTCAAGTTACTCGTTACTTTCAGAGTAACTAGTTACTAGGGAAAGTAACTTTGGTTTAACTCAGAATTCTCTTGTTAATGTGTTGCTAACTGGATACCCAGCAAGACTGCCAGTCTTCTAGCTTGCTTACTTGCCACAAGTGCACTGTGCCACCAACCAATAGAAAGGAAAAGATAACGTGCACATTTCCACGAGAGAAATCCCACGCCTGATTTTATCCTAGCCATTCTATCCTCGCTTTTTACATCCAACACAAAAACTGCAGTCGTGGTGCTTTCGATTGTACTCAGAACTCGGAAATTCTGCCTTCCGAATAGGAAGATGTAGGCAACACCAGACTGCAGATGAGCTGCTTACAGGGCTGGACTGGGACAGAAAATTGGCCCGGGCATTTTGACTAGAGACCGGCCGCCATTATAGCAAAAATCATAAAGCCTTTGAATGATAATAAACACTGTTGTGACAGTGATGTGCACTGTTCTGATGGTATATATGCATCAATCTATCAATCGTTTGTTGTAAGATTCAGATAATTATTTTTTTAAAAGTGAGACATTTTAAATGAGAATAAGAAAGTATTTCTTTGTGCCCCCCTCTCCCTTTTAATGCCCTACATGGACCCCTGGCAACACTTTGCTAGACCCGCCCCTGCACAGTTACCAGCTGTCAGCTGCTTAGAAAAGGATCCTGGTGTTATTTGTCTCTCAGAAACAGTTCATAACTTCAACTCATTCATGTCACCTGAAAGGTAAACCTGTTTCTCCATCACAGCTCTGATGATCCAGTAAGGACATCTCCTGGTTTCATCTTCATGTTTCCCTCTCACCAGATAACCAAACCATATCATGACCAGCAGCTTTACAGCTGTGGCTCCAGCAAACATCAGCTGATACTAGAAATTAATATTAAATAAATTCTAACAACAGCTGATCAAGCTTAAACGTGCTGCTGTTGTTTACCACGACATCTGCTGGTTTCCTCTTTCTGGCGCAAAGTGGGCGATAAACAAACAAGAGAGCTGATCAGCTGATCATTGATCAGTTTCATGATTGAAGTAGAAACAGGAGAGGGAGGGGGGAGAATGAGAGAAGAAGAGGCAGCTGTGCAGCAAAGACACAGAATAACTCCAGCTTCGTGCCTTTTTCCATTCTAGCTGAAGTTCGGGACAAACTGTGTTCTTTTTCAGCTCAACACCAAACGCGTAATAATTTCTCTGAATACGAGACGATTCCGTTTTTTTACAGGACGGTTGGCAACTCTAATAATTAACCTTATGAACAAAATAAAGTTCAACATCAGTAACAGAGCACCACCCAGCTGTATAGAAACTCCGTCATGCTAGCTAGCACGCAGTCAGCACAACGAAAATAAACTCCACCTAAACTTGGTTCATATCTGACCCAGATGGACTGCAGGTCATAACTTCTTACCTGAAGTTCAGTTCACCTGACACTCGGACCAGCGGCCGCTTCGGGTCTCTCCTCTTGCCTCCCTTTTCCTTCATCCACCTGCTGGCCTCCACCACTTGCTAATGTTATTGAATCTGTTGAAGCTCCGCGATGCCGCCACACGAAGTAACGAATAACGAGCCTATTTAAATCCCAGTAACGAGTAACGCGTTCCCGGTTTTGGCATAATAAATAGTTACTGTGCTCGTTACCACAATAATAACGTAGTTACTGTAACGCGTTACTTAATAATGCGTTAGTCCCAATACTGCATTTAAGTCCAGAAAATCATAAATCAAAATATGGATGTTACCTGTCCACAGATTCATGGTGATGTAACTGCTCTTTTAACTGTTTGGTGTTTGTAGAAATGGTTTACAGCTGAGATTCAGATTTTCTGTGGACACTCATGTCTGCACTTATATTTCTGACCTCGTGTTATAACCGATTAAATGTGATCTCCTCTCTTTTCCCCCATTTTTGGTGGTGTGGGTGCTTAACTAGTTAAAGTACCAAACATCTGTCTCCTGTTGTTGTGTCACGTAGGAAAGAAGCATCAATATCTGATGAGCAGACTTGTTCATTTGTGCAGATTTCTTCTTTTGTGTGGTTGTTTTTTCCAAGTGGAGATGAGCATCTCTAACAAGTTGATTTGTTCACATTTGCACATCTGCATTTTTGAGAGAAATGAGTTTTTTGAGTTTGTGCACTATATGCATATAAGACAACCATTTCCTTTTTCAGTATTTTTGTGTGGTGCATTTTTCTCTGTTTTAACAAAAGAGGAACAAAGAACATTTAAGTCAACCTAAGACGATTTGTTTTAATTTTTACATGGTCTTACTGAGGTGATGCAAAGTGGAACATGCAATCTTTTTTTTTGGTAATGTGCTGGAAAAGCTTGATAATGGACCTTGAAAGTGCTTAAAAAGTGCTTAAATTTGATCCTGAGAAATCCCTTAGGTGAACAACTATAATACCAGTACACAATAATGTAGCATTCATGTAATGTTTTTTCTTCTTCTTCTTCTTCAGTATAACCATGCTTATTTCCACCCATATCTTGGTCATGACCCAGTTTTTCTTTTCTTTTTTTAATACAATCTATCACAAAAATGAACGAGGTTGTTATTCATAAATGTGCTAAATGTCAAATATGAACCACACAGCAGGTAAAATAAGTATTAAACACATCACCAATTTTGTAACTAAATATATTTCTAAAGGTGCTACTAACATGAAACTCTCACCAGATGTCAGTAGCAACCCATCCAATCCACACATGCAAAGAACTGAAACCATAGGTGTCCATAAATTATGTGTCATTATGAGAAATGACACAAGGAACAATATTGAACACCGTAAAATGTATTTATTACTTTATGCAGAAGCCTTTGTTGGTGACGACAGCTTCAAGACTCCTGTACGGAAAAACTAGTTTCATGCGTTGCTCAAACCTGAGCCTTCAAATGCAGTCTTCAACTCCTGAAGGTACCTTCTGTAAACTGTGAGTTTTAGTTCTTTCATATTTCACTCTTGTCACTGTTGAGATCACACAAAGTCTCTTTGTGCTGGTTTTCATCTTTGTTTTGTGTTGTTGGCTTTGTGGTGTTACATGCCACAATGAGTGGCACTGCTGTTTTTCTGTTGCTTTTGTCTTTCAGGTGTAAAGCCTCGACCTATTGGCCACGTGTCTATTGGCTGATCTGGGCACAGTAGGCCAATCATTAACCAGGAATGGTTGCAAAAGGGCAGCTCCCTGGGGCTGCTTCTGAGTCTCTCTGACCTCTGTTTGGTAGGTTCTGTGTGCAAATGGTGTTTGTGGTTGGAGGCTGGACAGGTAAGTTTGGGGTACCTGGTACACATGCAACAGAGCAACAATTGTTAGAAACACTAGGTTATGTGGTTGATGCCACTTTTGTATGGTTTTGACTGACCTTTTTGTAGAGCAGCTTAGACAAGCCTTTAGTTTTGGGTATTGGTTGATTTAGCTTTTAGGGAAGCCCCGGGCCTCTTTTGTTTCGTTCATTTCTTTGATTTGACTCAAGCCCCTGGTCCTCCTCCCCCACCTTTTTCTTGTAAGTGTATTGTTGTTAAGGCATGAAAAATGATAAATAAACACTGCCTGATTTTTAAACCTGCTCTCTTTCATTAATTTTGGTTGTCATGTTCTGCTGTCTCCTAACTGCCTTAGCCCGCACCATGTGGGGGTGGGAACATAACAGTGGCTATAGAAAGATAACACGTGTCTCCTCATTAGGATAGTGGTTTGTGTTGGTGTGTGTGACTGTAGCCTATAGTTTTGTATTGTTAAATGGTAATTTCCAACACTGGTGGTTTCCAATTCGGCCTGTCAGTTAGCAGCTCACACTAGCTGCTGAAACATGTGTACAGTGTATTTATTGCTATATTGTATATGAATAACGGATATTATTTTAATATATCTGCACCACTACATTATTTTGGATAAAAAGAAAACTCACAAGTTGCATGTTTCTAATAAACTGAAGAGTAGGCTGATTTATTAAATATTCCCTTTCTTGGGTGAGGAAAATCATACCATAAAACTGTCTTAAGTCACATTATGAAAAGATATCAGAGCCTTAAACGGGATGATTTTTACTAAGTGGGTCTAGCAGGGCAGGTGAAACACACAGCATCCTCATAAAGATTCAAGATTCAAGGTCTTTATTGTCAATACAACAATATGCACAGTATACAGCATACCCAAATGCTGTTTCACCCCAAGCCCCCTATGGTGCATTTATAAGAACATAAAAAACATCTCCATGAGATATAAAACTAGAAATTACAAATAAATAATAACTCGCTAAATTTGGGTAAAATTACGTGATAAAAAGGTACTATTACTAACTATATCTATGTACAATAAACAAAGACAGGACAGATATAATACAAAGTGGTCATGTACAATTACAGTAACGTGAGATGACTGTGCTGTAGGTATTGAATGCCAGGTTCAAGTTATGGTCAGGACATTGTAGACAAGACGGGAGGAAGACATGTGCAAGGTGCAAAATGTGCAAATATCGTATAATACAGATGTGTTAAGGCATGATGTGACTGAGGTGTGCAAATAAACATACTGTTAAAAGGTTCAGTTTGTTGTGGATTTGTGGAAGTTTTTGTTGTTTGAGTCTTTTGGATGTTGTAAAAGTGTTTGTGTTTATCAGTCCTTGTGAGATGAGGGTTCTGACTGCTTGGGAGAAAAAGCTCTTGTAGTGTCTGGCCGTCACGGTTTTGATGCTGCGAAACCATCTGCCAGATGGAAGGAGGGAGAACAGTGCATGTGAGGGGTGGAACGCGTCCTTCACTATGCTGTTTGCACGTCGGATGATGTGTTTGTCTTAGAGTTGGGAGATGAGTGGCCTCCGATGATGCTCTCTGCTGTCCTCGCTATCCGCTGCAGAGACTCTTTTCAGTGAAAGTACAGTTCCCGTACCAGAGAGTGATGTAGCAGCAGAGGACACTCTCAGTGGTTCCCTGGTAAAATGATGGGAGAAGGAAGTCTCATTCAGCTTCCTAAGAAAGTGAAGATGTTGTTTGGCTTTCTTCATGATGGTGGTAATGTTCAGGTTCCTCTGATATGTGCACACCCAGGAACTTCACACTGCTGACCATCTCAACAGCAGATCAAAAAGCAGATAAAAGATGATGCATTATTGTAGACTATATAAGTAGAATATATATGAACATCTGCAGAAATAATATACAAAGAACACATACATGTGGCAGCAATAATAACCCAAAATAAAACAGCTTCCATAGAACTGAAGGAAAAACAATATTGACAATTATTATAATGTTTGTTTGTTTGTTTGTTAACGTGGTCCGTACGCTCCATCATCCTTTTCGCCGGGCTGCAGGCAATGTGTTTACCATGTTGTGCAAAATTCATGTGGTAAACATTTTATCTACTTAATTAAAATTCACAGATCTGTTTTTTTTTTTTTTTCTCACTGCCTAGAGACAATATTCTAAAATGGTTTTCCAAAAGGGAACGAGGATGCAATTTAAAACAATCCTGTATTTGTAAAACACACATTTTCTTGTTAGTTTCTTTCTCTATATACTGTACTGTATATAGCAGAGATGACAATAAAGTTTACTTTGAAGTTTTTGCGTGTGTGTGGAGTGAAGCTGTGGAACAGATTGTTTTTATATATGCATAATTATTTATTCAAATTTATATATCTGTAAATTTGTATATCTTTTGATGTGTTACTGGAGTTATAAAAGCAAATGTAACGAATTGTAAGGAAGAATGTATGATGGATAGGGCACAACAGGAAGAAAAAATGTTGACTATTAGTTACTAAATAGTGAAAATGGGGTAAAATAAGCATATGCTTCCTCCGACTCCTTTTTTGAACAGTTAAGTTGATCTTAAAGAAAGAACATTAAATTGGTGTTTTGCTTTGTCTCTTCTTCTCTGTTGTTGTTATGCTAACATGTTCAAAATAAAGATACAAAAAGAATATATATACAGTGGGGCAAAAAAGTATTTAGTCAGCCACCGATTGTGCAAGTTCCCCCACTTAAAATGATGACAGAGGTCAGTAATTTGCACCAGAGGTACACTTCAACTGTGAGAGACAGAATGTGAAAGAAAAATCCATGAATCCACATGGTAGGATTTGTAAAGAATTTATTGGTAAATCAGGGTGGAAAATAAGTATTTGGTCACCTCAAACAAGGAAAATCTCTGGCTCTCACAGACCTGTAACGTCTTCTGTAAGAAGCTTTTCTGTCCCCCACTCGTTACCTGTATGAATGGCACCTGTTTGAACTCATCATCTGTATAAAAGACACCTGTCCACAGCCTCAAACAGTCAGACTCCAAACTCCGCCATGGCCAAGACCAAAGAGCTTTGGAAGGACACCAGGAAAAGTATTGTAGACCTGCACCAGACTGGGAAGAGTGAATCTACAATAGGCAAGCAGCTTGGTGTGAAAAAATCAACTGTGGGAGCAATCATCAGAAAATGGAAGACATACAAGACCACTGATAATCTCCCTCGATCTGGGGCTCCACGCAAGATCTCATCCCGTGGGGTCAAAATGATGATGAGAACGGTGAGCAAAGATCCCAGAACCACACGGGGGGACCTGGTGAATGACCTGCAGAGAGCTGGGACCAAAGTAACAAAGGTCACCATCAGTAACACACTACAACGGCAGGGAATCAAATCCCGCAGTGCCAGACGTGTTCCGCTGCTGAAGCCAGTGCATGTCCAGGCCCGTCTGAAGTTTGCCACAGAGCACATGGATGATACAGCAGAGGATTGGGAGAATGTCATGTGGTCAGATGAAACCAAAGTAGAACTTTTTGGTATAAACTCAACTCGTCGTGTTTGGAGGAAGAAGAATACTGAGTTGCATCCCAAGAACACCATACCTACTGTGAAGCATGGGGGTGGAAACATCATGCTATGGGGCTGTTTTTCTGCCAAGGGGACAGGACGACTGATCCGTGTTAAGGACAGAATGAATGGGGCCATGTATCGTGAGATTTTGAGCCAAAACCTCCTTCCATCAGTGAGAACTTTGAAGATGAAACGAGGCTGGGTCTTCCAACATGACAATGATCCAAAACACACCGCCCGGGCAACAAAGGAGTGGCTCCGTAAGAAGCATTTGAAAGTCCTGGAGTGGCCTAGCCAGTCTCCAGACCTCAACCCCATAGAAAATCTGTGGCGGGAGTTGAAAGTCCGTGTTGCTCGGCGACAGCCCCAAAACATCACTGCTCTCGAGAAGATCTGCATGGAGGAATGGGCCAAAATACCAGCTACTGTGTGTGCAAACCTGGTAAAGACCTATAGTAAACGTTTGACCTCTGTTATTGCCAACAAAGGTTATGTTACAAAGTATTGAGTTGTATTTTTGTTATTGACCAAATACTTATTTTCCACCCTGATTTACCAATAAATTCTTTACAAATCCTACCATGTGGATTCATGGATTTTTTTTTCACATTCTGTCTCTCACAGTTGAAGTGTACCTCTGGTGCAAATTACTGACCTCTGTCATCATTTTAAGTGGGGGAACTTGCACAATCGGTGGCTGACTAAATACTTTTTTGCCCCACTGTATATGTGTAAGGATTATGGGTTTGCTGTGTGGCAGGCAAGGTTAGGACCCCAAATGCAGGATTAAATGACATTACCTGGAACAGAGGAAGACCGAGGACTTAAATACACATGATAATGAGAGGATGGGCAACAGGTGGAAACACAGCTGGAACAAAACTGAACATAACACACATGAGATGAGGTACCCTCAAAATAAAGAGGGTACAAAGACACGTAAGCTTGACATTAGGACAGGGGATAAACAGATATGGGAGCACATGACAGACCTTTGTCAAAGGATGACGCAGACAAAGAGGGACACGGAGAGCGAGAGGGCGAGAGACACTGAGACATGACTGGGGAAACTGAAATCACAGGGAGGTACAAAGAACTAACGCAGGACGCAAGCGGACGGGGAACACAGGGAGGAATGATAACAGAAAGCTAAAGGCTAGATAGGAAACTAAGATCAACAATAAATACAAGGATGAAACACTGAATAACCGGAAAATAAATAACCTCATAAACCCAAATCATGAACCTTACTGAAAACTCACTTGTTTACTGTCACTACCTAAGATTTTGTTGCATTGCGTAAAGGACTTGGTATGAAATAAGGAGTTTGTCACTGAAATCATATACCTGTCTGACCAAAGTAAATGGATAGAGTTAAACAAGCTGCTAAAATGATTTGTTTTGCAGTCACATTGTGTATGACTTAAAGATGTTCTATGAATGTCCAACGGAAATCTTCCAGAAGTTTCACGTATCATTGTATATCTTTAGCCTCAGAGTGTTAAAACAAGATACCTAGTACATTTTGTAGATTCAAGAATCCAAATTCAAGTTTTGTCTCTTAACATCTTATGTATGAAAGAATCAATGAAGCCTCTTTGAAACCCGATGAGTGAAGAGGTCCCAGCTGCGATTCTGAGGTCAGTCCTCAGCTTTAGCGCTCAGAGATTGTCACCAGTTTTTAATGTCACGCTTTGCCATGAACCAAGCGACGCCTACAGATCCACAAGTGACTCGTACAGCTTGACGTTGAAGCGAGCAAGCAACTGTCATGATTGTGTGTCTCAGCTACAGAATGACACCATTTACAGGCAGATGGACGCAGCTCATGTTCTACACTATTGTATATGCTGTGGTCTGTGGAGAAGCATTGTTCTCTTCAAACTGGCTCTGATCTCACCATAACCCTCGAGCCCCCTGATCAGCGTGTGCGCACTGAGTGGCTATATGCAAAAAATCACTATTCATGATTAACTTAATGGATATTTTTTACTTTTTAAAAGTCTGTTTGTCACAGTTGAAACTAATTTCCGTTATAATTTTCATTCCAAACTCTTTGAAAGTAGCGTCCAGGTAGCTGGTCTGCACTGTGTTGGCACCTGGCATTGAAGAAGATAAAAGTGGATAGATTATATTTCCATTTTCCACATATGTGCAGGCGGAGGGAGGCATGGAGTCATCTCACAACCTTTTCTCTGTTCGCAGAGGGCCTGGAGGAGGAGCTGACCACCTGGTCGGGGTCTGGACTGGTGGGCTTCCCTGCTGCTGCAGGTGTACGTGTGTCTCCATGTTGGGCGAGTGTGTGAGTATATGTATATGTGTGCATGAGGGTGGAAATGCATAATTGTTTCTGTGTGTGCCTGTTTGTCTATGTCCATGTGTCAGGTCGGGTCTTCGACTCCACCTCTCTTAGACATCTCATTCTCTGGCGGGCCTCAGGGTGTCTGGGGCCCAGGTCTCCTCATGCCTCTCGACGGACCAGTTTGCAGGAACAAAAACATGCTAGGTAAGTGTGTTTGATCTCATGATTCATATAATACTGATGACGGATTTTTAGGCTAATAGTTAGGCTAACACACTTACCTCTCATATTTTCTTTCCTCACAAAAGCGATAGATCCTCCACTTCTTGTGTCTCCCAGTGCAATTCTTAGCATATTTTGGTTCCTGCAACTGGTCCGCCGGGTTATTGTCTTCCCAGAAACACTTCCCTTGTGCTGTTGGAAATCAGTTTTTTCCCGTTTCAGTTTTTGTTTTTCCTATTTCCGTTGTGTTTTGTGTGCCTCTGCAGCATTTTTCTTATTGCTGGTGTTTTCTTAAGTTGCAGTCCATTTGGCCTCTCAGGGCCACCGTATTATAGGGTCTACCTTACAATACAAAGCACCTTGAGGCAATAGTTTTTGTGATTTGGTGCTGCATAAATTCTGATTGCTACAATGCCGAACAGGACAGGCTAAACACAAACAAACAACCAAAAACCTTTGGTATTGCATGATCCAGCCATTAATTAATTCACGTTCACGTTTACATTTCATATAAGAACATTAGCGGTGCAGTTAAATAATCATTTTATGCTTTAAGTTATAGATTGCAAGCGTCACTTTATGTCTTCTATCTATTTTATTTGGTGCAAGTTATTACTGTGTAGGAAGCCTGTAAATGAATGTGCTGCCACACTGCTCCCCCTGGTGGATATCCAAAACATTACCACCGATTTTCATAGATACTTAGCAGCTTTACTACTCACAGTTGCGTCATCTACATCATGAGCGAGGATATTATTACCGCTGATCATCAGCTGATAATCAGTCAGGAATCGTCCGGGCATCCAACATGGTCCTGTCAGGGACGAGGCGGCTATTTTAAGTGGCTTTATCTGTAAATAACTCCTTGGTGGCCAAACCCCTGGGGTGGACCAGGTTGGCTCTGAGTTCCTAAAGGCTCTACATCAGGGGTGTCCAACTCCAGGCCTCAAGGGCCAGTGTCCTGCAGGCTTTAGATCTCACCCTGGGTCAACACACCTGAATCAAATAGTTAGTTCATTCACAGGCCTCTGGAGAACTTCAGGACACGTTGAGGAGGTCATTTAGCCATTTGAATCAGCTGTGATGAGGACACATCTAAAAGCTGCAGGACACTGGCATGGAATTGGACACCCCTGCTCTAGATAAAGCCTCTGCAACATCATGTGCAGATCTGGGGTGGTGCTTCTGGATTTGCAGACTAGGATGGTGGTCTCCATCTTTAAGATGGGGGACTGGAGGGTGTGCTTCAACGACAGGGGGATCACATTCCTCAGGCTCCCTGGGAAGGTCCTCCGTTAGTCAAAACTTGGATACATGAGGAACAATGAGGTATTCACCAATTGAACTCTTTGGACTCCATAATAAACACTATGTTTGGAGGTCAACGCGCATTGTATATCACCCCCAAAATTACCCTGCAAAGAGTAAGCGGGCACATCATGGTGTGGGGCTGTTTTCTTAGCATATGGCACTGGCAGGCTTCATTTAATTTAAGGAAGGATTACTAGAAAAATGTACTGAAACATTCCTGAGAAAAATCTGTACCAAATGTAGCAGGATGATGAAGACAATGATGACAAAACACAGCCACAGAAACTCTCAACTGGTTTCAAGGAAAGAAATATAGCTGCCAGAATGACCCAGCCAATCACCTGACATGAATCAAATTGGAAATCTATGGAGAGAACTAAAGCTCACAGTTCACAGACGGTGCCTTCAGCGTTTGAAGCTTGTTTGTGTGGAAGAATGGCCAAAATCATGCCTGAGCAATGCACGTGACTAGTTTCTCCGTACGGGAGCCATTTTGAGACATTCATGTTCAAAAATTGCCAGATTTTAATGTGAGAAAAAAACCCTGAAAGTGGTACAATGAACCGTTTTTCCAACAACAAAAGAAATCTTTAGATTGGTTTAAAATTACATTCCTCTTCAAAATAGTTCAGACTTTTTTTCAGATATTACTTGTTTATGAACACTCTCATAACACACTTTGTAATGTCAGTGACATGAAAGTGACTGAGCACTCCAAACGCTAACAGAGATGAGCATGTTCTGTAGAGACATTAGATGTCATGTGTTAATATTTGTACACAATTCTTACAGCATAATATGCTGAGTTGGACCAACATATTTGCTAAGTTTAACAAGCTCCATTTCAGATGAAGTAAAACACTTTGTGAAAGGACGGGAACAGTCCCCGTCCAGTCTGGTACTTCAGTAGGATGCTGAAGGTACACAATACAGGTGTATAAACAAAATGTATTTTTATTATTAGTTTTATTAACATTTTGCCCACCATTTGCCATTTTAGAAAGGGCAGGGGGCTGTTATTTGCACTGGTGACCAGAGATGGGCAGTAACGCGTTACTGTAATCTGATTACTTTTTTCAAGTAACGAGTAAAGTAAGGGATTACTATTGCAAAAACGGTAATTAGATTACCGTTACTTTCCCGTAGGAACGCTGCGTTGCTGCGTTACTAAAACCGTGATTTTTTTGCGAGAATGTCTCACGACAGTGACGTAAGCGAGTGCGACGTTGGTGACAACAGCTGTGTGCAGATCAACAATGGATCACATATCGATTGCGGGAGAGAGTATGAGCGTGCAGCGTTTAAAGCGTGGAAGTACTGACCTTACTTTGAGTTTGATTCCATAAAAAGTGACAAAAACATTAGTGTCCGCTGTGCGTGGGAAGAAAACTTCTTTTTACAGCGAAAAAAACCCCTAAACTTCCAACAAGCACCGAGTAGCTACGACGTAATGGGAAACTCACAGAGAAACTCACGGATTCTTCCACTGACCGCGGCACACCTGCACCAGGGTAAACCTCCGCCTGCTATACAGGTGAAAATAGAGCAACAGGACCGCTGAGTCTTTGACTTTATTTATTTTCTGCTGTGTTTTACTTGCATCTATTTGAAAGACTGAGTGTAAACACAAAAAATATTTTATTTTATGTGCTGGAATGTGCAGAAAATAGGTTTAAATGTTAAACTAATTTCTTCCAGTCAGTGAATGTTGCATATAATTAAATTTTTGCTTGATGCATAAAGTTAAAAGATTAAAACTAATAAAACAAGTTTTAAAAAGAGACTTTTCCAGTTGATTACATTTTGTATGATGGATTATGCAGCAAAAGTAGAATTGGGCTGAAAGATCTATCGCTTTATCACCTCTTCAGGTTGTAAATCGTGTTTTTAAAAAGTAACTAAGTAACTAAGTAATTAATTACTTTCGAAAATAAGTAATCATTAAAGTAACGGGATTACTTTTTGGGGGAAGTAATCAGTAATTAGTTACTGATTACTTTTTTCAAGTAACTTGACCAACACTGCTGGTGAGTAAATAAGATAGTCACCGTGCTGAGGTCTGTTCCACACGGTTACGTTTCGAGCAGAATTCACCGGGCAGCAATGTGTTAAAATGGGATTATAAGTGTAACAGTATGAAGTTTTGGGTTCAACAAGCCGTTTCTACAGAAGAATGGAAGCATTTACTGTGACAGAGGAGTCCTGCGCTCCGACACGACAAGCTACAGCGCGGCGTAGCTCCTCCTCCTGGGGGATGATGGGGACAGTATCTGACAGTTGTTGCTGCCGAGGCACGCTGCTTCAGTCCCAGCAGCGGGTCTTTCAGAGGGCACAGGATCCTAACAGAAGTCGCGCTCAACCTTTTCTTCTTCACAATTTACACCGAAACACGTGAGTAACCGCTGCTCCGACTGTGTGCGTTTAGAGAAACAGCTTCTCTAAAGCCCTGTTCTCCTTACCTGTGCGCGTCTGTAGCAGCTATGGTGATTGAGTTCAGCTGATCACGAGTGGAAGTTCGCAAAATCGGCCACATATCAGCTGCTTTGTGGATGCTGTGAGGTGGAGGGGTTGGTGATATGGCGCCTCTGGAGAGGATTTGTGTGTCGGACCATTCTTTGCTCTACAGCTAAAGTTTAGTCTCCTTTTACACTGCTTAGAAACTCATCTCTTAGAGTCTCTTGTAGTAAACCCCACAAAAATGAAGTAAAATAAAATACAAAAAATAAACGTCAGAAGTTTTCTTGCTGCAAAGTTTGTCATTCAGAAATGCAGTGATCTGTTTAAAGCCTGAGCAAATGTGGTCCAAAGAGAAACAGAAGGCAGGCTTGATGAACTCATTGGACTCTGTTGAAGTGCAGTTTTATTTATCAGGTACAGTCAATATCTGGGATCTTTTCATGGCCAGGCATTTATTCCCAATATTCGCTAATGCACGGCTTACTATTTAATGGTTTAAACTGAGGAAGAAACTTGCCTTTATAGTATGCATACAGTGTACTTAACAGGATACTGCATTTATAATAAATCTACTTTAAATTAAAGAATAAATACGTTTTTACACCAGCTTTTATGCTTGATCCATTAATATTGTAGGTAAATAGAAGTAGTTTTGCAAGGTAATTACTGAGAAGTGTATTTAAGCAAATTGGTAAAAATAATTAATTTTTTTTTAACTAAACAAAAGAAATGTGTGACATCATCATATCCATTTGTGGATAATTAAGTTTACAGTGAACAAGCCACCAATACTGCATCTTTTCACATTATGCTGTACTTGATTTGGGGTATTTAGACATTCTTGTGTCCAGTCCTGTCCAGTCTAATGGTGGATGATGGTGATGCTATATGCAAGTATGATATAGCTGGATTAGTTGAAAATGGGCTTGGGCAGGAAAGGAAACAATAGCATGTTCACTGCAAAAGGGAACAAGCATGAAGAAATCAGAGATCAGAAAAGCAGCACAAGTATAGACAGTGTTTGCAGAGTTCAGTGTGCTTTTCACACTGTTTCACTTCACTACAAAGAAGGTGCTTGTATGTTGTGATCTTCTCAGCAGGAGTTAAACTAAAGGACAAACAAAACAGATAAACACTGACCACTGAAACGTGTAGCCAGAAGCTTCAGTGCACTTTCACTTTAATTCTCCAAGTTCTCCATCTTTACTATATTACGATGTTTAGGATGTTTTGCAATCATGCTACACACTTCAGCAAACACCGACAAATTAATAAATAATAAATTAATGTTCACAGTGTACTCTAACTCTCACTGAAAGCAGAGTGGGCCGTCTGTTTGAGGACATGTTTCTGTTATAGATGAAAATGTGGGTCAGTTTGTTTTTTTCCACGGTGGCGTCAATGCCCAGCCAATATTTTAGCTGCCTGCTCATCAGAGGACCTTCATCTCTTTCTCACAATGTGAGACAATAGATCGGTTCAGCTCCAGGGCCAGCTCCACGATTCACTTTGGTGACTTTCCATATACCACGAACAGAAAAGCCTGTCTTGTTGGATAAATTGGACTGCGCTGGATACAGCTGGAGGTTAAAAGTCTAAATGACTGTTAGATAAGAATGTTTTCATCTCTTCGAGCTCTGCAACAGTTTGGCTCCATTCTAGAAAGATTTGATGAGAAGACTTGGGGGGCTCACAGTTTAACCCTAGAACACTATCGCTGGGTGATTTACACCCGAGAAAATACATTTATATGATTTCACTCTCCTGCAGCTCTTTGCGTGTCGAGGAGCCTGTGCCATCACCAGGGAAGTCTCAAATGTCCCAGGAATGGGTGGACCAAAGACCAGCTTTCCAGAGTCATTATTTAGCTTTAGGAGTCTTATTTTTCATTTTGTTAGACATGGCACAGTTTAAAGTAAAAGAAGACCACTCTAATTTGTCATGTGTTGTCATATTTTGATATATTTGATTACCTTTCATTGGTTATATTATATCGGGTAAAAATCACCCGGCATTAGTGATCGTGTTACTATTTATAGCGATAGTGTTCTAGGGTTAACTCAGTACTACACCTCTTCGGTGTTCAATTCAATTCAATTCAATTCAATTTTATTTATATAGCGCCAAATCACAACATAAGTCGCCTCAAGGCGCTTCATAGATACAGAGAAAAGCCCAACAATCATATGACCCCCTATGAGCAGCACTTTGGCAAAAGTGGGAAGGAAAAACTCCCTTTTAACAGGAAGAAACCTCCAGCAGAACCAGGCTCAGGGAGGGGCGGGGCCATCTGCTGTGATTGGTTGGTGTGAGAGAAGGAAGACAGGATAAAGACATGCTGTGGAAGAGAGACAGAGGTTAATAACAGATATGATTCAATGCAGAGAGGTCTGTTAACACATAGTGAGTGAGAAAGGTGACTGGAAAGGAAAAACTCAATGCATCATGGGAATCCCCCGGCAGCCTACGTCTATTGCAGCATAACTAAGGGAGGATTCAGGGTCACCTGGTCCAGCCCTAACTATATGCTTTAGCAAAAAGGAAAGTTTGAAGCCTAATCTTGAAAGTAGAGATAGTGTCTGTCTCCTGAATCAGTGTTGCATGATAACAGAAGGGCTATATTTCAAACATTAACCCATAGTGAGTCCACAACTTGTTTTTCCTTTTTGGAATTGCCTTAGAGCTAATTATGGGATTACCCATTTTTAGCTCCCTCATTAAAATTCTACTCCACAGCTAACAACATGTGAACATGAGTTTAACCTCTAAAACCCAAGAGCCTTTCTGAGGCTCCTGATTGAAAATGACACGACCAACATGCAATTTAAAAACTCTGTATATCAAAATAAAGCCATAGAAATTTTTTCCTCGCCTAATTCTTTCTGTATCTTATAGAATATAGCCTTTTTGAAAACATGCTGCAGTAGACATATATACTGACATTATGTCTGCACAGACTGATGCTGCTGAAGTGAAACAGAGCGAAGTTACAGAGGTTTTACTCAACACATTTGGCACAATCTGTGAGAGTTGTTTCTTAAATACTGAATAGCAGAAGTTATTTAACTTTATTGACATGCCTCCAAACAATGCTTGTTTTTGAATTTTTTTTTATTACCCACACACAAATCTCTGTAACCGGGCATAAAATTGTTTTGTTTTGTTTTTTTGGCAAGGAACTGCTCTGAGGCATTGTGGGAGATCGAGTTATTCAGTTAATGCCTTTTAATTGCGGTGGATTTAAGTTTAGGAAGCAAGACAGCACGGGTATGAAAGAATTCATACTAATGTTTTTCAAACTTGAAGCATCGTTTTGGTCATGTTTTGCTGCTGGTTCAGTGAATTTTGATCTGAGGGTGACAAAACTTGCACGTTTGGCATCTGTGAGATGTCTCCTTTGAGTAGAGATATTGCTTGTTGGTGTAGTAGTATGCATGTAATATGGCCTTTGTGCCTTTTTCATCAGTTAATTTTGGAGTTACTACAAACAGGGAGCATATGGGATGATTTGTCTGTTCTCACTGGGTGGTGCTGAGGTCTAATCTGGCAGTAGCTTCTGTAATCACAAAGAGAACAGAATCATCACAAACTGAAATGTGATGATTGTCACTCAGATCTCAAATAAAGCTGATCCTTTCCTCGCACACTTCACGATCTTAAGTTCTGCTCTTACATTTTTTTCAGTTCTCCTGACAGCTGACACGTGGGCTGTTTGTTAAGAAAGATATAGCCTTATATACTAAAAGGAGAGCTGCAAAGATGAGATGATGGAGGTTTCCAGTCTCTCTCTATAAACAACGGTCGCCCTATAAAAGGGCGACCGGGGTTGGGAAGCGTATCTGTAACCGGAAGATCGCCGGTTCGATCCCTGGGCTCTCTGTCCTGGTCGTTGTGTCCTTGGGCAAGACACTTTACCCTACCGCCTACTGGTGATGGCCAGAGGGGCCGATGGTGCGATATGGCAGCCTCGCTTCTGTCAGTCTGCCCCAGGGCAGCTGTGGCTACAACCATAGCTGCCTCCACCAGTGTGTGAATGTGAGAGTGAATGAATAGTGGCATTGTAAACCGCTTTGGGTGCCTTGAAAAGCGCTATATAAATCCACTCCATTATTATTATTATTATCATTAAAACAAATACAAATTTCCACTGGGTGACGTCTACGGCACTGACCTTAATCAATGTTTGACCTCAGAGTGATTTCTTTAGTCAGTTTTTGTTTTGCGGGAAAGTAAACGCTGGACTTCCTCTTAGCGTTTGCACAACAGAGATATGCAAGTTTCTCCGTCTCTGCCTGTCAAAGCTGTTTAGATGACGTTGCATCCCAATTTAACGGCATTATGGTAGTAATTGTAATCAAACCTATAACCTATACCTGCTAAAAAGCCATCCAATGCACACCTGCAAAGAAGTCAAACCATAGATGTCCATACATTACACTATGTATAATAATGAGTAAAGACACAGGGAGAATGTATATTTATTGAACTGTATTTAATACTTTGTACAAAAGCCTTTGTTGGCGATGACAGACTCCTGTATGGAGAAACCAGTTGCATGCATTGCCCAGGTGTAATTTTGGCCACTTATAGTTCACAGTCTTCAAATCCTGAAGGTCCCGTTTATGATTTCGACCTCCTGTAACGTTCCCTCAGACAGCCAGGTTGAAGGAACCTGTTGCTGAAACTGCTCTTCAGATTGTTGTGCATGTTATGAAGGGGGTGGGAGTCATTGTCCATGATTGCCAGCAGTCTTGCCAGCTTTCTGTCACCGATCACCACCTCCAGCGAGGTGAGCTTCATGCCAACAACAGATTCTGCCTTCCTGATGAGTTTGTTCAGTCTGTTTGTGTCCTTTGCTTTGATGCGTGCACCCCAGCACGCCACAGCAAAGAAGATGGTGCTCGCAACAACAGACTGATAACACATATCGAGCAGCCTGCTGAATACATTGAAAGATCTGAGCCTTCGTAGAAAGTAAAGCCGGCTCGAACCCTTTTTGTAGGCAGCGTCCGTATTGGCAGACCACTTGTGATCCAGTTGAACTCCCAGATACTTGTAGGATGTGACTGTTGCACAAAGGGGAGGGTCGGGATCTGTTTCTGCCAAAGTCCACCACCAGCTCCTTTGTTTTGGCCACATTCAGCTGCAGGTGATTCACCTCACACCATCTCACGAAACGATCAATCAGTCCTCTGTACTCCTTTTCCCATCGCATCTCCACACTTCCAATTATGGCTGTGTCATCAGAGAATTTCTGGAGGAGACAAGTTTCTGTGATGTACTTGAAGTCGGCTGTATAGATGGTGAAGAGGAAAGGAGACAGAACAGGTCCATGGGGTGCGCCTATGTTGCTGTTCAGACTCTCTGACACAGAGCTCTGCAGTCTCACAAACTGTGGTCTGCCTGTCAGGTAGTCGCGGATCCACTAGACCAGTGGAGCCTCCACCTGCATGTCCTCCAACTTCTCCTTCAGCAGGGAAGGAGAAGTAAACTCCCTGGGCAGATAATACAAGCAAAGTCTGATGGCAAGTAGCTTGACATCGCAGTAGCAGAAACACTCTAACAGAGATATGTCTCGGGTTACACCACCTGCAGTTCACAAACACACCCACCCCACCTCCTTTTTTCTGCCGCTGGCGTCGGTATCTCTGTCCATCCGAACCGTGAAGAAGCCAGGGATCAAAACAGCAGAGTCCGGTATCTGATCGTTCAGCCACATTTCAGTGAAGCACATTATGCTGGACTCTCTGAACTTTCTCTGGGTCTGGGTGAGCTAGGGACCTTACATTCCCCACAATGACTGCCAGCACACAGGGTTTAAACCTCTTCCTCTTCGATCTCTGTTTAACCCCCACTCTACAGCCCAGAGGTCTCCTTGTCAGTTCCTCAGTTTCTCAGTAATACTAAGTTTGACATTAAGCCACAGCGTCCACCTGAAATATGCACATGCAAATATCAGGACCAACTTAAAGCTCTTCTGCTGCCAAGTGCTTATGTTGCTTGGTAGAAAAACTTTAGTCTGATTCAACTTTTTAGTTTTTTGGAACCCAGCCTATGCAGTGCAGTGGTAACAATCAAATACATGAAGGTCAGGGAGGAAATCTATCATATCATATCATATCGTATCATTCCATTCCTTAGTCTGTCAGACATGTAAGAGTCATAATAAAATTGTCTGACTGTATTTTAACTGCTTTTATAGTATGCTTTAAAAAGTTTTTTGCTGTTTTGAGTTTTTCCTGCATGCAAAAAATATCTGGTACCCATCCCAACAGGTTTTGGCCTCCAATCAAAGGAAGATTGTAATAAAAAACATTTTTACCCAGATTTTTTAAAATGGGGCTTTAATTTACTCAAGCATAAAAACATTTCTGTATTGTCAAATGGCCAGAAACAAAAGGAAAATGCATGACAAGGTAACAAAGACTCAGTGCTCTAACTATAGGCAGACCAATCATGCTTTTCAAATAAAAAGAAAGAGAGAGAGAAAGAAGACGATGATGAGCCCTGATATGGAGCCTCATCCTCCTTTTTCCTCCTCCTCCATTGCCATCCACCTGCATGAGCACATAAGCTAATGTGCTATAACCCAACTCCACTCGCAACAATCTTCTCACGTTTCTGAATATAACCCGTAACTGTAATTATCTCATTCCAGTATAATTTCACTAAAATGGTGTTTGATACGATAGTTACAGTACTACTTTTAGAAAAGTATCCTGTCCAATACTTTCTTTGTGAGAACAGCTGGTAAGAATGAAAACAAAAAGAAAAGAAAGAAAAGACATGTTATCTGGAGGGTCTGCTGTTTAACAATGCGTTCTCCAGATTGCCAGAAATTTATGCAGATCTGCTGACCTGACGGCACATTGGCCCTGGACTCTCTTCCTATCTGGGTTGGGTCTTGCCTGATTTGGTAGACCCAAGGGCGTAGATTTGGCATGGACGGAAGGGACATGTCCCCACCAATATCCAGCGATTATTGAATTTTCCCCACCAATAATTTGATCTCTTCGAGCAAAGACAAACAAACCCGATAGAAAGAGAAAAAAAACGATCTGTCAACGTCTCATTCACCCAGCGGTGCAGAAAGAGTTAAATTACGTTCTCTACCGGAGTCCTACCTCATGTGACAAATATGGCCAATGTGATTGGCTGAGCCTTTCAGGGAGCTCTGTTCAGTTTTAGCAGCGGCAAGCCTGCGCTGCAATGAGGAGAGGAGGATGGCAGCAAAGAGGAAGAACCTGGATATAAAAAAAATATTTTTCAAACAAACCTGTAAATCACTTAAAGTCAAGTTCACTCATAAAATGTGTCCGTCATAATAACGTTACAGGCTATGCTAGGCCATACATGTCAACCCTCCTGATTTTTCCGGGAGAATCCCAAATTTCAGTGCCCCTCCCGAAAATCTCCCAGAGCCACCATTCTCCCGATTTTCCACCCGGACAACAACATTGAAAAACCATATCTCAGGTTGGCCCAGCTAATTCTAGTTTCCAACAATGGCTACTGCTGCAGCTACTTAGTTTTAATATTACTCTTATAAATTTCTCAGGGTCGCAAAATAAACTTTTAACATATTTTCAGGCGAGAATGTAGCTGTGTAAACTTCAAATAACCTAAACATGTTGTTGTTTGGCCTTTTTCAGTGGTTTATTTGTTTGTGAGTAAATCGGTTTGGCTGAGATTAAAGTTATTATCTTAGATTAGATTAAATAAAACTTTATTAATCCCTCGGAAGAGTTCCTCCGGGGTTTTCACACAGCTGAATAAACGTCAAACAGAAAACTGATTAAACAGAAAACTGATTGAACAGAAGTGTGAGATGGTCGAGAATCTACGCCAGCATCCGGTTATAGTTTAGACAGCAAGGAGCAGACGGCAGAGGTGACGTAATTCTGAAGGCTAGACCGTCCAATTTCACAGTCGCTCATTTCCGGTCCACCCGGCTTTCAGACGACCCGGCCCACTTAGACCGCGAAGGCCGGGTCCTCAGGTGGACGCAGCTTCTGTATTTGGACACCCCTGGCCTGTTTCCGGCCGGACAATAATAACGGTGACATTTAACTTATTTTATCCGATAAGTAAACACTGTAAAAACTTTTGGTATGTATATGTATACCCCCCCAACAGCCCTTTTGAATGTCTCTCTAATTCTGAGGTCTCAAGGTTGGCAAGTATGTGCTAGGCTTTGGCCCACATCAGTCTAAAATTGTATGTAACCATGAAAAAAGTGTTGCCGTGTCCACCAGCAGAGACTGGACAGTATAGATGTAAAACAAATATGCCAGCAGTTTACCTCAGTTAACGAGAGGAGCAGGCATGTGTTTGGCTCCTTCACATAGTGGACATTGAGTTGTTGTGTGGGGAACCAGTAGTCCATGTCTGTTGCTGTAACAGTAGTTCATGTTTAGAATGAAAAATCCCAGCTCACTGATCTGATCGGGGCAGTAGTGCCTAAAATGTTGCATAATGTTGCTGAGAGATCTTTTACTTTGTGGTCATCTTAGATGAGTAGTTTTATGGACAAAACCCACCAGGTCATTCAGTGTTCGCTTAGTGCTAATGCATCAGAGATGTTGGTGTAACTGAAGTAATGTTGTTAAGTCCTTAAGGTCATATTCTTTTATTGTCATGACTGTATTTGAAGCTATTTTTGAATGATACCTGATTTATATGGAATATGGCTGAAGTAAACTAAAGCCTAAAATACTCAGTCATTTGTTTAATAGTAATTTAACATTATATAATTCAAATATAAAACTTTGAATTGTGATTTTAAATGGTTTAAAAGCATGTAGAATAGCATATGTAGGCAAGTATATTTCTCCTTTTTTTATCAAGAAGCAAAGACAAAAAGGAAAAAGAAAGGAAACACGGCAGGGTTCGGTGGTTGAATCATCCGTCCCCACCAACGCCAAAACCAGATCTACGCCCTTGGGTAGACCCCAGCCTCTATCAGTCTGGTGCTTAGAGCTTGTTCTTGTGCTGCCATGATTAGTGCCTCTGGGGTGTCTTTTAGTTCTTCTTTCTTGTGTTTCTGCTGCTTGAGATATTCATTAATCACATAATCAGTTGTGGCCATCTGTCTGATGTGCTCATGTTGTTGGATAGTGGTTCTGACACTCACTACCGTAATCCTCGGCCTCCTTCCGCTTAGTGTTCTGGATTTGGAGATAAACCCTCCATGTATGGTAAGGAGCCTTCTTGTCTTGATGTTTGTGGCATTTGCCATAGAATACCAGAAGTGGCAGGTCCACCACTGGCATCCTATGCTTTTTACAGATTAGAGCCTGTTTACTATGAGCACATATGACAAACATGAAAGCTTCTGGGTAAGATGTGGAGTATTTATGCTGCTTTTAATGTCGTTCAACATGGTGGTGGGTCAGTGATGGTCTGGGGAGGCATATCCATGGAGGGAAGCACAGACCTCCACAGGGTAGGCAGCAGCACACTGACATTAGACATCGGGAGGAAGTCCTTGCTGTTCTTACTGACTCTTTTCTGTATGCTTGACTTTACAGATTTATTATTGTTAGTATTATTATTGTTAGGATAAGTTTTAAGTTGCCTGGAAGGAATAATCATGTCTCTACAAAGTGCAGTATAAGAACATATGACATGAGTAAGTGTGTCCAAATCATTCCAGCAAATCCCTTATCCCAGTGTGTGCAGTCATAATACTCTTGCAAGCAGAGCACAAATTGTTCTGTCCAGTTCTTTATCTCCTTCATCTGTGCTTTCTGTCTTTTTAAGACTGCTTTATAAGTGGGCACGGTTGTGGTCTGCAGTACCAAGTGGAGGTAGCGGGTAGTGGGACTAACTTGTACAGTGAGGCAACGTTTTGTCTAGTAGGACTGTCTGGTAGGACAGGAGACATCCATACATACATTTGTCCAACAATGGCCTTGTAGTACCATATCACCCTACTAGAGCACTTCGCTCTCGCTCTGCAGGCCTACTTGTTGTTCCTAGAGTATTTAAAAGTAGAATGGGAGGGAGAGCCTTCAGTTTTCAGGCCCCTCTTCTGTGGAACCAGCTTCCAGTTTGGATTCGGGAGACAGACACTATCTCTACTTTCAAGATCAGGCTTCAAACTTTCCTTTTTGCTAAAGCATATAGTTAGGGCTGGACCAGGTGACCCTGAATCCTCCCTTAGTTATGCTGCAATAGACGTAGGCTGCTGGGGGATTCCCATGATGCATTGGGTTTTTCCTTTCCAGTCCCCTTTCTCACTCACTATGTATTAACAGACCTCTCTGGACTGAATCATACTTGTTATTAACCTCTGTCTCTCTTCCACAGCATGTCTTTATCCTGTCTTCCTTCTCTCACCCCAACTGGTCGCTGCAAATGGCCCCGCCCCTCCCTGAGCCTGGTTCTGCTGGAGTTTTCTTCCTGTTAAAAGGGAGTTTTTCCTTCCCACTGTCACCAAAGTGCTTGCTCATAGGGGGTCATATGATTGTTGGGCTTTTCTCTGTCTGTATTATAATAGGGTCTACCTTACAATGTAAAGTGGCTTGAAGAAAATGTTGTTGTGATTTGATGCTGTATACATAAAATAAAATAAAACTGAATACTGATAGAAGTTAAATAGTCTTTAAGCGAGACGTGATTAAAATCATCTAGAATGAAGTTAGGTGCCTCTGGTGAAAGTGATTGCCGTTTATTCACTACATCACTGCTGTTATAAAAAGCTGTGGGAAGAGGTAAAATGGACAAACTGATACTGATAAAAGTTCAACATCTGCTGTGCAGATTAGTTCCATGACAGTCACAGAGTTACAGTTTCATTCAGTAAAATAAAGACATACGTCGCCTCCTTGAGTTTTCTGGGTCACCTCGGCCTTTCGATCTAGACAAAAGGGTAATCTGAATCCCTCCAGAAAAAGGTCTGAAATCCTGTTTGGCCCCACTAAGCAATGTCTCTATAAAGGCTAAAATGCCACAATCTCTAAAATCCTTTTAGAATCAATGTTTCCCTGGAGCACACTCAGTTTGCTCCTCAGAACGTTGGCCATGATAACCAAGAGCAGGGGAAGCCGGGTGTTTTCTCAGGAGCAACTTTACGCCAGCGTGTTTATCCTGCTTCCTCCTCCTGCGTGACTCACTAGGGATAATTTTGTGTGGAAGAAGAGGCATATGACATGTGAAATGCTCATTTATATGTGAGTGTGCACAGAGCCTGGACCAAAAAGCCTAGTTTAACAGATATAGCTGATAACCACCACTGTGATACTTACTGTCTCGACTGGGCTTGCCAAGTCAATTAATGCAAAGAAAGCCTCGCTGTGTTGAGCTTCTTTCATAGTATACCCTTGTGCCCTAATCTCACAGTGTGTTGCGTCACTGAGAGCTGCTGAGCTATGTAGGGTTGTGCCTGGTACTAGCAGAGGCTGGGAAAAAGGAGGAGGGGGTAGAAAAGGAGAGGCAGGAGGAGAGTTAAGTCTGCTTGTCGTGTCTTAGTTTTATTCATTTATTACGTTTCAGAATAAAACCAAAGGCTGACTGTGTTTCAGCTTTTTTGTCAGCTCTTTGTATAATTAAGACTCCATTGCTGAAGAAATAGCATGTTCAAGTGCATTTAAAGTTTGCTGAACAACATTTAGACTGTCTGTGAAATACTGGGGAGAGTCTGATCAGATCGGACCAAAATTGAACTGTTTGGATGCCACAATACAGATCCTGTTTGGACGTCAAAAGCCACTGCGTATCACCCCCAAAACACGATACCAGCAGTGACGTTTGAAGGTGGAACTATGCTGTAGGGCTGTTTATTGGCATATGGCACTGGCAGTCCTCTAAAAATCGAAGGAAGGATGAATGGAAAAATGTACCCAGACATTCTTGATAAAAATTGACTGCCATCTACCAGGATGATGAAGATGAAATAAGGGTGGATCTTTCAGCAATGCAATGATCCAAAGCACACAGCCAAAGAAACTGTCAACTGGTTTCAGAGAAAGAAAATAAAGCTGCTAGAATGGCCCAGCCAATCACCTGACATGAATCCAATTGAAAAACTCACAGTTCACAGAAGGTGCCTTCAGGATGTGAAGGTTGTTTGTGTGGAAGAATGGGCCACAATCACACCTGAGCAATGCATGCAACTAGTTTCTCCGTACGGGAGTCTTGAAGCTGTCGTCACCAACAAAGGCTTCTGTACAAAGTAATAAATACATTTCAGTAACAGTGTTCAATATTGTTCCTTGTGCCATTTCTCATAATGACACATAATTTATGGACATCTATTGTTTGATTTCTTTGCATGTGTGGATTGGATGGGTTCTTACCAGCAACTGGGGAGAGTTTCATCTCAGTAGCGCCTTTCCAAATATATTGAATGCCAGAGTTACTTGAGTGGCTCATAAAAAATGTCTATGCTTTTGACTTTCACTTTTAGATCGCCCAACCCCGCTAACAATTTGTCCTTAAAAGATCCAAAGTTTGAAATCAGACCATAGAAGATCGGCTTAATTGTGTGTGTGTGTGTGTGTGTGTGTGTGTGTGTGTGTGTGTGTGTGTGTGTGTGTGTGTGTGTGTGTGTGTGTGTGTGTGTGTGTGTGTGTGTGGTTAGACAGTCACTTCAATCTGACTTTGCTACAGGAAGTCACCAAATTTTTTCTCACTGGATAGTCTCTTCCCACTGCCATCACTGCAGGTACCACCCTTTCCAAGCTGGAACAAACACTGGTGTAACCGATTTACAGTAACAGGAAAGTGGGTCGCCCACAGGGCTCCACTGCCAGGGGAAGCATTGAGCAAGTTTTCCATATCTCACCCAGATTTCCATAGATTTATTGGACAGTAAATGCCACTACTCTGTGGAGTGAGGGCTGATTGATGGTCCATTCAGGTTGGTTTGTTTTTTTCCCCCACAGATATGAGCCACCACACAGAAGTAATTTGCAGTTTGGTCTGTTATCACTTCCAACATAAATGAAGACAGAAAACTAAACAGCAGTGACGTTTGTAGGGTTACTGAAGTTTGGCTAGCTGGTATATAATGATGTGCTACGTGACCGCTAGCGACACAGCTATGTTAGCATAATATAAACAAGCTAACTTTTTTCCACTGGATAAAAGTTAACGTGAGTGTTCTCGGTGGTCAGGAACAAATGTAATCGCATGGCAGGATGCTGTAAAAGGACCAAACTTCAGTCAGGAGAACAACTGAGATAATCCATCCACAATACGAGGTTAGTCATTCATATACTGCTGCATGGGCTGGGCTGTAGCTACATCCTAAGGTTTTAAAAACTGAGCTTAAATAAATGATTAGCGGTAATAAAAGCCGAGGGAGGTCAACAGGGATCACTGACTGTTTTAGGAGCTTTTTGAGATCAAATAGAAGAAAATACAAAACATTAAACATGTTAACAACACATAGTTAACACATAGCCATATTAAACGCAGACTACTTTAGGCCCGGAAGTAGGATTCGTCACGTCATCACTTAACGACCAGATAACGAAGGGAGTGGACTGGACACCACGTGGTCAGACACTCCTCCTCCGTGATATATGTGGCCTTACGCTCTCTGACAGCTTTCAGCTGATGTACACAATGGCCTCCTTACCTGCTGGGACAAAATGGCCCGCAGCCTCTGGCACTGCTCCATCCACTGGACCAGATCTGGCTCCACATTTTGGGTGAGCTCAGTCAAGGGACTGGATAACTCTGCAAACCCAGGCACAAACCAACAGTAGTACCCAGCCAGCCCCAAGAACCTTTTTTGGTCTTGGGACGCGGGCAGGATGCGATGGCTGTTGTTTTCTCCATCTGAGTGCATCCACTCTGTCACACCTGCAACTGTTGCAGAATGCTGCGGTACAGCTTTTAACTGGTAAAAAGATAATTTGAGCATATTACTCCAGTTCTGGCCTCCTTACATTGGCTTCCAATTGAATTTAGAATCTATTTTAAAATCCTTTCACTGGTTATAAAATCCTTAAATGGTCTGGCACCTCATTGTCCCCCCTCATTCACTCCGGTCAGCTGAGCTGTTGCTCTCAGTCAGTAGATCACGGCTGAAACTTAGAGGAGACTCTACTGTTGCCCCAAAGCTTTGGAATGATCTTCCTCTTCACATTAGGCAATCTGCATCAGTGCTGGTTTCTAAATCCAGATTAAAAACTCATTTTTATTCACTGGCCTTTGACTCAGTGGGTAACTGACAGTTATTTTATTGCTGTTTAATTATTGTAGTTATTATTCTTTTTGTTTTTTTGTACATTTTATGTTTCTGCTGTAAATGTTGGAATGCTACTACGCAAGTAACCCCGGCGGAAGGGGCTACATGAATAGGATGAGGGACCTATGGATTCTTCGATACCCAACATCCACAATGACGGCGAAACAACTAGTAGCTCAGTGTTCCAACATTCGAAAGAAGGGACTGCTCTCACAGCTAGAGATTGACGAGGTACAACACAAATGCTACGGCAAGGAGGAGTCAGGACGCCAGGTCAGGGGGGCGATATCATCACCCCCACCCGAGATTGGGTACATAGCCCCAAGTGCGATAGGAGAAGGATCGTTGAGTGCGAGAGGAACTGACCTGAAAAATAGGATCATGGCCAAGCTTGAAACCTGGATCCCCCGTAGCCGGTTACCAAGATTACGTGAAGTACCCTCAGAAGGTCTGCTAGATGATGTTAATGCAGCACTACGGGCAATACCTACAACCACGATTACCGACACTAACAAGCTGATCTACAATACGGCAGCAGTGATCAGTGAGATGCTTGGCTACAAGTTGAACAGCCACAAGGGGCAGTACCCTCCATGGAGAAGGAGGCTAGAGGGCAAGATCAAAGTAGCACGGAGGGAGGTTAGCCAACTAACGGAGTTGCAGAAAGGTGCGACAAAGAAGGTGCCTAAGAAATACAGCAAGCTGTCCATACCTGAGGCCTTGGAAACTGCCAAGCAAAGACTCACAGCCTTGGCCAGCCGCTTGAGGAGGTACACCAGAGAGATAGAAGGCAGGAGAATAAACCAGCTGTTCTCCACAGAACCAGCAAAGGTGTACTCTCAGTGGCAAGGGAACAATAAGAGAACAGCACCACCAAGGCTGGAGACGGATGCAACCCATAACGGCAATGCTCAGTGGCTAGAGGATCTGAGGGCAGACCACAGCGACCTCCCTGAACAGGGTCCAGTAACCATCACAGTGGCAGATATCCAAGAAAGGGTCTCCAGTATGAAGAGTTGGACAGCACCAGGGCCCGACATGGTTCACGCCTACTGGCTGAAGAAGCTGACTGCACTCCACGAGCGTCTGGCAGCACAAATGAACCAGCTGCTAGTTAACGAGAGACACCCGGAATGGCTAACTGAAGGCCGGACGGTCCTGATCCCCAAGGACCCCAAGAAGGGACCGGTCCCCTCCAACTACCGACCAATAACCTGCCTCAGTACTACATGGAAGCTCCTGTCAGGCATCATATCGGCTAAGATGAACAGGCACATGGGTCAATACATGAGCGGGACACAGAAAGGAATTGGCAAGAATACCAGAGGCGCAAAACACCAGCTACTGGTAGACAGAACAATCAGCCGAGACTGCAAGACCAGACTGACCAACCTGTGCACTGCCTGGATTGATTACAAGAAGGCCTATGACTCAATGCCCCACAGCTGGATACTGGAATGCCTAGAATTGTACAAGATCAATGGGACGCTAAGAGCCTTCATCAGGAACTCAATGGGGATGTGGCGTACAACACTAGAGGCCAACTCCAAGCCCATAGCACAAGTCACCATCAAGTGCGGGATCTACCAAGGAGATGCTCTGTCCCCACTGCTGTTCTGCATAGGCCTGAACCCCCTCAGTGAGATCATTAACAAGACTGGCTACGGATACCGACTATGGAACGGAGCAGTTGTCAGCCACCTCCTGTACATGGATGACATCAAGCTGTATGCCAAGAGTGAACGAGACATCGATTCACTGATCCACACTACCAGGATATACAGCAATGACATTGGAATGTCGTTCGGACTGGAGAAGTGTAGCCGGATGGTAACAAAGAGAGGGAAGGTAGTCAGAACTGAGGGGATTAAACTACCAGAAGGCAACATTGCAGACATAGAGGACAGTTACAAGTACTTGGGGATCCCGCAGGCGAATGGGAACCATGAAGAGGCCGCTAGAAAAGCTGCAACCACCAAGTACCTGCAGAGGGTCAGGCAAGTCCTGAGGAGTCAGCTGAATGGTAAGAACAAGATCCGGGCCATCAACACGTACGCCCTACCCGTGATCAGGTACCCTGCTGGGGTAATAGGCTGGCCAAAGGAGGAGATAGAAGCCACTGACATAAAGACAAGAAAGCTCCTTACCATGCATGGAGGGTTTCACCCCAAGTCCAGCACCCTGAGGCTGTACGCTAAGCGGAAGGAAGGGGGCCGGGGACTGGTGAGTGTCAGCACCACAGTCCAGGATGAGACAACGAACATCCAAGAATACATTGGGAAGATGGCCCCAACTGACCGAGTGCTCAGTGAATACCTCAGGCAGCAGAAACCCAAGAAAGAGGAGGGAGACGAGGAACCATCATGGAAGGACAGGCCCCTGCACGGTATGTACCACCGGCAGATAGAGGAGGTGGCTGATATCCAGAAATCCTACCAGTGGCTGGACAAAGCTGGACTGAAAGACAGCACAGAGGCACTAATCATGGCAGCACAAGAACAAGCTCTGAGTACAAGATCCATAGAGGCTGGGGTCTATCACACCAGGCAAGACCCCAGGTGCAGGCTGTGTAAAGATGCCCCAGAGACAATCCAGCACATAACAGCAGGGTGCAAGATGCTAGCAGGCAAGGCATACATGGAACGCCATAACCAAGTGGCCGGCATAGTGTACAGGAACATCTGTGCCGAGTATAACCTGGAAGTCCCGAGGTCAAAATGGGAGATGCCCCCAAGGGTGGTGGAGAATGACCGAGCTAAGATCCTGTGGGACTTCCAGATACAGACGGACAAAATGGTGGTGGCTAACCAACCGGACATAGTGGTGGTAGACAAACAGAAGAAGACAGCCGTAGTGATCGATGTAGCGGTTCCGAATGACAGCAATATCAGGAAGAAGGAACACGAGAAGCTGGAGAAATACCAAGGGCTCAGAGAAGAGCTCGAGAGGATGTGGAGGGTGAAGGTAACGGTGGTCCCCGTGGTAATCGGAGCACTAGGTGCGGTGACTCCCAAGCTAGGCGAGTAGCTCCAGCAGATCCCGGGAATAACATCGGAGATCTCTGTCCAGAAGAGCGCAGTCCTGGGAACAGCTAAGATACTGCGCAGGACCCTCAAGCTCCCAGGCCTCTGGTAGAGGACCTGAGCTTGATATATATCATCCACAACACTACACACTAACTACACAAGACAACACATTAAGTACACACTCCAAACACGCTAAACGTCACAAATCTCTCACATCTCAAAACTCTCTCTCTCTCTCCGTCACTCCTAAAACTTCCCCCTCTTCCTAAACAACCAAATGTCATGGTGCCATATCATTTTTTGATTGGTTGACATTTTTCCACCAACACGAAAGGGCTGATTTTTGTTTGTTTTTTAATTTTTTTGGTCATATGCAGAGAGTGCTCGCTGCGCTGTCCTTAGACGTTAAACATGACGAAACTATTGAGAAAAAAACGCGTATATATCGTTTATCATGACTCTGGTTTTACCTCAGCCAAACAGCAGCATTCATGCGATTGTTTTGCCGCCTTATCTCGTGTTGTGCCAAAAAGTTATCGCCCAGATTACTTACAGCTACTTCCGTGCAACTGATATAAGATGCAGTAAGCTGAAGACAGCTTCAGCCGCCTGTTTGTTGAAAAATAGTAACACGACCGCACCGCATTTTCTTGTTAGTAACGGTAACGGCGTTGTAACGATAGGAATAGTAATTATTTAGATTACTCGTTACTGAAAAAGGTAACATCGTTACTTGTGCAGAGCATTATTAAATCTGCCCTGTGGGCTCCGTTATTATTGAGGTCATACTCAAATAAGTATTTAGATTTTGTTTTAGAGCTCACATGGGAACCGCAATACAAAAGCAGACTGGGAATCAATATTTTTTTTAAAGTTACCTGATGGGTTTGCAGTGTTTCCGATATTATAGTCAAACTTTAGAAATGTGTTCATAATGAAGACGTGCAGTCATCTACTTCAAATCACCTTCATGTAGTTTGTTGTTTGTTCTTCTCTCAGTTCTGTACTATACAATGTTGAAATGTCAAAATGCTTCAGTTAATGGGAAAGTTGATCAATTGCAACACTGATAACAAGTCCACACAGTCTGTTTTACTTTAATGTCTAACTGTTGTGTTAGGTATATTTTGTATAACTCCCTACAGCTAGATTTAGGATGACTGGGAAAGTACTAACTCTTTTTGTTTTGTTTAATTAATGGGGCTTAGAAAGATCGAAAGATCGAGCTTGAAGGATAAACCGCCCGCAGGGGCGTGCTGGGTGTTTTTTTTTTTTTTTATATATACATACATACACATTGGGTGAATGTGCAGTAGTAGCAGCAAGCAGGTGAATTCTGTACATTAATATGAATAGACATCTGACTGCCAGTGCAGTCTCCCCATGCTCACAGATTGAGGTCGTACTGGTTTTGTAATCTTTTAGATTTGAGCCCCTGGTCCTGATCTGATCATCATGATCCACAGTGGTCTCTAATTCTTACAGCATCTGTCGCCACTTCTTTACATCAAGATTATCCCTGATCTAAAGCTGTTACAATTAAACTGCATCCTGTAATAATCTCTGCTTCTGGGGCTGTTAATGTAAATTTCTATTATGACTCTTCATTTGTCTCATGTTCACAGATAAATGACCATGGGGAAAGGCTGCATGACAGCGAGCAAGTACTTCTTGTTCTTCTTCAACCTCATCTTCTTTGTAAGTATTTTAAATTTACTAGTGACTCATAAAAGTGTTCTGTTGCAGAAAAATGCACCTTTAGGATGGTGTTAGAGCAGCTGTATGTTTGTGATTGAGTTTATTACTCCATTCAGTTCACGTCAGTTTGATTTAATATTGCACCAAATCACAACAGGAGTCGCCTCAAGGCGCTTAATATGGTGAGATAAAAACCTGACAATAACAAAGTACATTTGATAACACATAAGTAAGCATGGGGAAACTGTCCAGCTTGTATTGTAGAATATCATGCTTTGGCCTAAGATCTACTTTTTAGAAGAATTTTATAAATCTTAGATTTTGTCAAATGGTGCTAAATAGAATAGAATAGAATAGAATAGAATAGAATAGAATAGAGTTTATTTTGAACATGTAAATATAACTAAAATGACAAAAGATTAAACCACTGACAGGTGGTTAGGGACAGATCATCTTCTTACAATGATTTGTAAGCATACTCCCTCATTTGGTCTTCATAATCCTGGTGGATGGCAGCCGATTGTTATCAAGAATGTCTTGGTACATTTTGCCATTCATCCTTCCTTCAACTTTATGAAGACTGCCAGTGCAGTGTCAATGTCAGTTACATTGATTTGTAAGAAGATAATGCAATGTTATGTTGGGATACCAAGGGCCCAGGCATTTAAGGCATTCCTGTCCAGGGTGTACTCTGCCTTTTGCTCTGTGACAGCTGAAATAGACTTTCCAACCCCTTAAATTGGATAAGCAGAAGAAAAAGGATGGATATATAAATATGGTTTAAAGTAGCGCTTATTTTGCTCTGACAGTGTAAGGCAGTTTAAGGCACTAACATTAACAGTCCACCAAAGTGACCAATCTTCCTTTGGGCTCTGCCCTCCAAACAGTGAAAAGTTAAGTTAGTTTATGCAAGCAGGATTCAGCTTTGAGCACATTAAGCAACCTGTCTGCGCGAAACTGTAGCAGTGAGTGCAACGCAGACACTCTCATATGCATGATGGCTTTTTTGTGCAAGTGGCTGTGAGTTCTATGCATGCATGTTATAAAAATTAACATGTAAGGAATTTAATTGTGCTTGCAATAGTTTGGGGGTGGTTTTCGCGCACTGAACTTTTGGCATACACTACTGGTCAAAAGTTTTAGAACACCCCAATTTGTCCATTTATTTATTGCAATTCAAGTCGTTCATGTCCAATGAATAGCTCGAAATGATACAAAGGTAAGTGGGTGAACTGCCAGACCTTTTTTTTAAAAAAAAAGGTAAGGTTACCCAGAACTGAAAAGTAATCTACATGTTAGAATTATACAAAAAGGCTTTTCAAAATGGGTTAACAATTTAAAGCTGTTCTGCAGCAATGGAGGTTCATCAAGCCTTGAGAGCTGGTGCTACTAATTCCTACAGCTGTTTCAACTGTTTTAGATTACTTACAACCCCCTCTGTGTGCATATTAGCAGTGTTGGAACGCACTGTAAAAATCAGCTGAACAGTCTTGTACTGCAGAAAGTAGTGCGTTGCTGTAAAAATGGTGAGAGGGCCATTATCAATGGAGACAGACCATCATAGCAAAAAGTCAAGGTGTCATTGAGTACAGTTTCATTCACCACTCAGAAACAAACTCTGACAGGAAGAGGTCCGGCAGATCTAAAGCCACAACTGAATCAGAGGACAAGTTTCTGAGAGTTAACAGGTTGTGTGATATGCGTAAGCAAGTCTCAGTTTCAACTATGAAGACAAGACTTTGAGCTGCAGGTTTGACAGGACGAGTTGCATTGGATTTCTATTGTGGAAAGAATGCCACAGGTGTGTTCAGCTGTTATATCTGCCAAAGGTGGCTACTTTGATGAGTCAAAGATTTAGAATACGTTTTGGGCTATAAGTCGATTACATGATTCCCTTTTTTAACTCCAATGGCTTATTTGTACTATGCTTTCTTTTCAGAGTGCAATGTGATGTTAAACTGCATAATTTTCAATAAAAAATTTGAGAAAGTGGGATGTAAATGTAAATGTAATTCCAAACAAACATAGACAAACATGTTGTTGGCTTGTTGGCTAATATTTAGGAATATTCAATACAGCAACTTTTAGTCAAAATAAAGGTAAAATGTCAAGAAATTAATCAACTCAGGACAATTTGCGCTGTTGCATTAAAACTCTTAATAGAGTGGGTTTTCATTGTACCTGCATTTAACCCTCTGCATTTGCAGCTTCCACTGTGTTCCTATTTGTTCTGACAGATACTTCTGAAAACACATAATTTCATGCTTCTCATTAGTGAGTTTTTAGAACCCATTTTGATCAAAGTGTTTTTTTAAATACATGAAAATCATGGAAAGGAAGTGGTGCTTGTAACTATCAAATTTCTTGTGACATCCTTTCATTCTGATAGTTCTCATGCAGTTCTCATATGTATCCTCCAGCTGTTTGGGGCCGTCATCGTTGGCTTTGGATTTTGGATTCTCCTGGACAATCAGACTTTCATCGTTGACCTGAGTAAGTGCTTGATCAGGTTTGAGGTCATCTGTACTTCTCTGTGTGTTTGAACCAGTGGTGGGAAGTAACGAGGTACAAATACTTTGTTACTGTACTTGAATGAATTTTTAGGTATCTGTACTTGAGTGTTTATTTAAATTGATGGTTTTCAGGGTTTTTATTGTTGACATGGTTTCCCTGAGTCTTTTCCCATGTTGTAGTTGTGTGTCTTATTTTGAAAGAAGTATTTACACGTTACCATAGCAGCCAGAGAGCATTAAGGGGCAGATAGGAGGATCTAACTCTTCATATTGTTGGCGCATTTCAGGCGGACGCTGCTAATAAAGTTACACAATTACACAGTGAATTCGTGTCTATTAATATATTTAAAAAATACAACAGTTTTTGTCTTGTTGGTATCATTTTATTTTGTTGTATGTATCCGCGACACCTTAAAGGCCGATCCGTTAAACCGGTGACGTTAAACCGGTCCGTGGACCAAAAAAGGTTGGGGGCCGCTTATCTAGAGCATGTATACTTGGGAGTCAAAGTGGGCTGAAAGGTACGGTGGCTGGGAAGTGCAAATCGCAACAAATTAAAAAACCACAACAAATTACAAAAACCCGCAACAAATTACAAAAACCCGCAACAAATTACAAAAACCCACAACAAATTAAAAATAAGGATAATTATTAGGCCATATATAAATAACAAAATAACTTAAAGCAAAATTGGAGAACGCAAAGTCTGAAACAAGTCTTTATATTAAGGGCCATCAGTCAAACATTACTGTTTGGTCTGGGTCTGAACAGAGCGTGTTGTGTGTGACGTCTGCTTTTGCGCATGCAGGCCACTTTGAGGGTTCACAAAGGAGCACTTTTGCTGTCACATTTTATTTGTAGTATGAACAAGCAGACACAAAAAATCAGATTTAAATATAAAAATCGGAATTGAGCATTAAGACCTGCAGTGTGAACGTAGCCATAGTGAGTTCAGTGCACTGATGTGACATTGTCCTGAAGGATTTAGTTATTCTCAATGGTTAAAGAAATTGCAATTATTTCTTCATATTTATTATAAATAATACTAATTATATATCTTGCTTCCATGTTTGTGTCCTGTGTCTCATTTTTTACTATAATACATTGATTAATATCAGCTCGTCTCACAGCTGCTATCCAGACTAGACGCCTTCTTTTGGTAACATCCGATACAAGAGCTGCCTCATGTTGCTTCCAGATGGGGAAAGAATGAAAAGATAAACCATTTTCAACCTTATTCCCTTGTCGGTCGTGCGATCTAACTTTACAACCGACCGCACAGCAAGTACGAACCATAGCTGGTGTTATCCGTGTACTTTCGCTCCTCTTTCGCTAGCGCTTTGTTTGGCCCAGAAACATGGCACCACAACCAAAAACCATGGCCACGCCCCCTCTCGTGACATCACGCTCCAAAAGCCCTATTAGGCTAATCGTTGCGTCACTTCCGGTATTTCAGACAATCCCTTTCCGTCAAGGATTTTTAATTTGTTGCGGGGTTTTGTAATTTGTTGTGGGTTTTTAATTTGTTGCGGGTTTTTGTAATTTGTTGCGATTTGCACTTCCCAGCCACTGTAGAAAGGAGTGCAGGTGTCCGTATGTTGTGGTTGCGGTACTTCAAATCTAGCTAGCATTACATGGAGAAAACATGAAGGGAGTTACATTTTTTAAGTGTCAGGTAATTTGAAATTCAAGCTTAACAAACATAAATAAACATACCAACTGTTGTGTGCAGTTTGACGCGTGTGTTGCTGAAAATAGTTGTTTGTATGAGATAAAGATGTTAGCTTGTCGTACTGTGGTTAATTTATTGTAAAGCACTGTGCTGGACTGGTGCACAGTGGCTGTGGTGTCCATGGTCAGTGTTGGTTTAAATCAACTGTAATATGCTAATATTCATTTACGTTTTGCATTTAAGTTCTCATGCAGTTCTCATATGTATCCTCCAGCTGTTTGGGGCCATCATGGTTAGATTAATTTGCTGAATCCACATTTGTACCAACAGTTTAGTAACAACACAATATACAGTGTGGAGTCAGTTTAGAAAATGGGAATCGGCCAAGACATTTTGAGTTGTGATTCTTTTCCTTATGCGGAGACACTACACAGATCTAAGGGTTCCCCACCTGCTGAATCCCTACATAACAGATTCAAACTGAGTGCATTCAATTGAATTAGAATTTATATTTAAATATTTGGATTATTATGTACTAATATTATTTTATTATATTAATATAGCACAGGGATCAGTTTCCTTTGTACAGAATTAGAAATGTCCTTCAAGGAGCTACTTTTTACTTTCCTACTTAGAGTACATTTCAGAGCCTTTACTTTTTCACTTTTACTTGAGTAAAAAAGATGCTTCAGTACTTTTACTTTTATTGGAGTATTTTTTTAGACACAGGTATCTATAGTTCTAAGTAAGAAAGTCTGTACTTTTTCCTCCTCTGGTTTTAACTTTACTTAAGTCACTTTCCTGCTCTTATTGAATAGGAGTATAAAAATACAACCTGCTGTCTTGACCAGCGTTTGGTGTGAGTCCTACTAAAACAGAAATGCTATATTGTATTTTCTCCAGTGGATACTTCCCACTAAACCCCTTGTGGATTGCATTTAGGCCAAAAAAACAAGAAGCTATGATTAAGAGCCTAAATGTGGCCATGTTCTAGCTCCAAGTATCACTGTTTGTTTGTGTGACAGGAAGAAAAAAGAAGAAATGCAAACATTGGGAACCTCAGATTTTATGGTTTACTTATTTGAATTGTTAAAACACAAACTATGAAACTCAAAACTGTATCAATATATGATCAGACATAAGCATACCATTCTTATTTTGTCAAAGGATTTCATTTTTTTAACACTTTCTAGCGAATTCTGGATAATTGATTTTTGTTTTTTTTAACAATCATCAAATCCTATTTAAAATAAGGTTAAAATCTGTAAAACAAAACCAGAATCTATTTTTAGAGACAGCTTACCATGAAATCCCTTTTACAGTAATTATTTTAGTAATGAATCTATGTTTTTTACATCCACTGTATTGATACTTCTGTGACTATACATCATAGACATTAAACCGGTGCAGAGAAACTATGTTACAGCCTATGACACTGATGAGTTATAGATTTTGGTTTTAGATTGTGATTTTTGGGGGGATGGTCAAATATAATCTATAATAATTTAATTGACATGAAGTATGTGCTACAAACTGTCTGTTTCCTAAACTTCCTCAAAGTAGTAGTATGGGCTATGTGTACTTTTTTATGTGGTTATTCCATTAGCAACAGGATTATCAGTAATTGATCTTAAAAAATATGTTGTAAGTATGTTGAGTTAAACCAATATATCCAGCTACTTTTCTTAATTTTTTGTTTGTTTTGCTCTTTGCCTTCAAGCTGGCTGTAGTTAAACCTTTACTCAAAAAGCATCTCTAGACCCAGCAGTCTTAGCTAATTATAGGCCAATCTCCAACCTTCCTTTCATATCAAACATCCTTGAAAGAGTAGTTGTCAAACAGCTAACAGATCATCTGCAGAGGCTTATTTGAAGAGTTTCAGTCAGGTTTCAGAGCTCAGCACAGAAACAGCTTTAGTGAAGGTTACAAATGATCTTCTTATGGCCTCTGACAGTGGACTCATCTCTGTGCTTGTCCTGCTAGACCTCAGTGCAGCGTTCGATACTGTCGACCATAATATCCTATTAGAGCGATTAGAACATGCTGTAGGTATTACAGGTACTGTGCTGCAGTGGTTTGTATCATATCTATCTAATAGACTCCAGTTTGTGCATGTAAATGGAGAGTCCTCTTCACACATTGAGGTTAATTATGGAGTTCCACAGGGTTCAGTGCTAGGACCAATTCTGTTTACATTATACATGCTTCCCTTAGGCAGCATCATTAGAAGACATAGCATACATTTACACTGCTATGCAGATGACACCCAGCTCTATCTGTCCATGAAGCCAGATAACACACACCAATGAGTTAAACTGAATGTCTTAAAGATGTAAAGCCCTGGATGACCTGCTTCTAAATTCAGATAAAACTGAAGTTTTTGTACTCTATAGCTAGGGCAGGATTAAGTGATCCTGAATTCTCCCTTAGTTACACTGCAGTGCATCTAGGCTGCTTGGGGATTCCCCTTACTACGTGTTTACACACCTTTCTGCATTTAATTATTAGTTATTATTAATCGCTGGCTCTGTTCCACAGTGTGTCTTTGTCCCATCTTCCTTTTCCTAGCCCCAACTGGTCGCAGCAGATGGCCATCCATTCCTGAGTCTGGTTCTGCTGGATGTTTCTTCCTGTTAAAAGGAAGTTTTTCCTTCCCACTGTTGCCAAAATGCTTGCTCATAGGGGTTCATGTGATTGTTGGAGTTTTCTCTGTTTTCTTTCAATTACTGTAGGGTCTTTACCTTAAGATATAAAGCACCTTGAGCCATGATTAAATGAGATAATTAAGATATAACAGTCAGTGACATTGGTTTTAAAGTTTCTCATGAAGTTTTTGTGAAGTGCTTTTTTCAACTAAGGAGCTTGGAAAGAAAAGCGTCTGGACTTCTTTAACTTGCTTGAAGACGTTTCACCTCTCATCCGAGAAGCTTCTTCAGTTCTAAGGTCAAATGGTGGAGAGTCCCAGATATAAACCTAGTGGGAGTTTCCCCTCAAGAGGGACAAAGGACCCTCTAATGAATTCAGTCAGTCAGGAAAAATCACAAAAAACAAACAACGGTTATGATTATTTTAATACTTATTAGGAAGGGTTTTTTTGCATTCCTCACAAATATTTGCTTCTGCAGGTGTTCAAGTTGGGCATGATACTACCTTACACATAACAGTTATTATTAACAATAATAGTTAATATTTTCCAAATAGAAATAAAGATTTAATACTGGTATCAAAACTTAAAACTTTGATCTGGACTGTGTGTCTGTATCAGTGCAGTACAGACCAGAGGGACATGGTCTCTAAGGAATCTCAATAACCTTGCTTTAGATCAAAAGAACACTTGATGGGACATCAAAATTCTTGAGGGATACAAAATTAAAGCCCATGAATGAATACTAAAGTGTCAAAGAGGAAAACTGGATTAACCTCCTAAGACCCGAACTCTTCCATGACATGCATTATTAATTTCTCTTTGATATTTGGGCTGATTGGGACCTGATGAATATAAAAACAAAGAATTACCAGATTTTTCTTTTTTACCTAATTTTTGCCACATATGAGGATATTCATTTAAAATTTCGATAGAAGAGTAGCAGTATAGTGTCCTCGTAAGTGGATATCAGGCCCTTGTAGAGCAAGATTTAGTATTTTGGTCTAAATAACCCAAAATGTGATGTCCACATATGTGGACGCCAGGTCCTAGGAGGTTAAATGTCAGATGTTTGAAGTCTGACTAAAACAGAAACATTTTCATGACTAAACTGAATCTTAAACCAAAGTCATATACCAAAAGTTTCAGTTTGGAAACGCATCTGTTTGTAGTTGTTCAGTAACTGAAGAGCCATTGTTGGTTATGACATAGCAGATTGTAAATCTAACATCAGAAAGATCTTTAAAACTTACAAGGTTAACCTGCAGTAATAATATGTCAAGATGGTAAAAAGAGATAAACAGAAAGAGAAAGATGAGTTGTGTCCATGAGGGGGGAAAAGGTACAGACATGACTGAAGAGGGTTCAGTGAAGACATATAGAGACAGTGACCAAGTGTAATAGAGAAAGAATAGAACAGCGCACATCACTGAGGATGTTTGTCAGCCATGGCTGCTCAGCAGGTGCCCTCATCAGACACAGGGCTCTTTCAGCTCTGTCCAGCATCAGTATGCATCACATCAGCCTAGTGCGCTCACTCCCTTACTCATGACTCCACACTCGCAACCCACAATACATCACTGGCTGGACAAAGCTGAAAGGATAGACAGACGGCCTGATAGCACAAGTCCAGAGAGTTGAGCTCAGGAATGTGGTCATACAACGCAAACCGTATGAAATGTCTCACTTATGTACAGATTAGAGATGGATGGATCCGATATTACGTATCGGTATCGGTCCGATACTGACGTAAATTACTGGATCGGATATCGGAGAAAAATAAAAAATGTAATCCGATCCATTAAATATCAAAAAAGCATCTCACAAAACTTGCAACACCACGTAACTCGGCTCACAACCGTAGCACATCGGAGCAGTGTGGTCACGTGATAGAGCGGCTGTGTGTATTTGTAGTCTCGCTACCAAACCAGCATTTCATCTCCGAGGAAGTTATCCCAGAGAGAAGTAATGCAAGTGTGTAAGTTCATCTCTGAATGTTTGTAAAGCATTCCCACGTTAAGCTTAATAACCGATATATGGAGCGACTGCCTCTCTCTCAGGAGAGAGAGAGGCATATATATATATGTGTATATATATATATATATATATATATATATATATATATATATATAAAACACCCAGCACGCCCCTGCGGGCGGTTTATCCTTCAAGCTCGGGTCCTCTACCAGAGGCCTGGGAGCTTGAGGGTCCTGCGTTGTATCTTAGCTGTTCCCAGGACTGCGCTCTTCTGGACAGAGATCTCCGATGTTATTCCCGGGATCTGCTGGAGCCACTCGTCTAGTTTGGGAGTCACCGCACCTAGTGCTCCGATTACCACGGGGACATATATATATATATATATATATATATATATATATATATATATATATAAAACAAAGAGAGGGAAGGTAGTCAGAACTGAGGGGATTGAACTACCAGAAGGCAACATTGCAGACATAGCGGACAGTTACAAGTACTTGGGGATCCCACAGGCAAATGGGAACCATGAAGAGGCCGCTAGAAAGGCTGCAACCACCAAGTACCTGCAGAGGGTCAGGCAAGTCCTGAGGAGTCAGCTGAATGGTAAGAACAAGATCCGGGCCATCAACACGTACGCCCTGCCCGTGATCAGGTACCCTGTTGGGGTAATAGGCTGGCCAAAGGAGGAGATAGAAGCCACTGATATAAAGACAAGAAAGCTCCTTACCATGCATGGAGGGTTTCACCCCAAGTCCAGCACCCTGAGGCTGTACGCTAAGCGGAAGGAAGGGGGCCGGGGACTGGTGAGTGTCAGCACCACAGTCCAGGATGAGACAACGAACATCCAAGAATACATTGGGAAGATGGCCCCAACTGACCGAGTGCTCAGTGAATACCTCAGGCAGCAGAAACCCAAGAAAGAGGAGGGAGACGAGGAACCATCATGGAAGGACAGGCCCCTGCACGGTATGTACCACCGGCAGATAGAGGAGGTGGCTGATATCCAGAAATCCTACCAGTGGCTGGACAAAGCTGGACTGAAAGACAGCACAGAGGCACTAATCATGGCAGCACAAGAACAAGCTCTGAGCACAAGATCCATAGAGGCTGGGGTCTATCACACCAGGCAAGACCCCAGGTGCAGGCTGTGTAAAGATGCCCCAGAGACAATCCAGCACATAACAGCAGGGTGCAAGATGCTAGCAGGCAAGGCATACATGGAACGCCATAACCAAGTGGCCGGCATAGTGTACAGGAACATCTGTGCCGAGTATAACCTGGAAGTCCCGAGGTCAAAATGGGAGATGCCCCCAAGGGTGGTGGAGAATGACCGAGCTAAGATCCTGTGGGACTTCCAGATACAGACGGACAAAATGGTGGTGGCTAACCAACCGGACATAGTGGTGGTAGACAAACAGAAGAAGACGGCCGTAGTGATCGATGTAGCGGTTCCGAATGACAGCAATATCAGGAAGAAGGAACACGAGAAGCTGGAGAAATACCAAGGGCTCAGAGAAGAGCTCGAGAGGATGTGGAGGGTGAAGGTAACGGTGGTCCCCGTGGTAATCGGAGCACTAGGTGCGGTGACTCCCAAGCTAGGTGAGTGGCTCCAGCAGATCCCGGGAACAACATCGGAGATCTCTGTCCAGAAGAGCGCAGTCCTGGGAACAGCTAAGATACTGCGCAGGACCCTCAAGCTCCCAGGCCTCTGGTAGAGGACCTGAGCTTGATATATATCATCCACAACACTACACACTAACTACACAAGACAACACATTAAGTACACACTCCAAACACGCTAAACGTCACAAATCTCTCACATCTCAAAACTCTCTCTCTCTCTCCGTCACTCCTAAAACTTCCCCCTCTTCCTAAACAACCAAATGTCATGGTGCCATATCATTTTTTGATTGGTTGACATTTTTCCACCAACACGAAAGGGCTGATTTTTGTTTGTTTTTTAATTTTTTTGGTCATATGCAGAGAGTGCTCGCTGCGCTGTCCTTAGACGTTAAACATGACGAAACTATTGAGAAAAAAACGCGTATATATCGTTTATCATGACTCTGGTTTTACCTCAGCCAAACAGCAGCATTCATGCGATTGTTTTGCCGCCTTATCTCGTGTTGTGCCAAAAAGTTATCGCCCAGATTACTTACAGCTACTTCCGTGCAACTGATATAAGATGCAGTAAGCTGAAGACAGCTTCAGCCGCCTGTTTGTTGAAAAATAGTAACACGACCGCACCGCATTTTCTTGTTAGTAACGGTAACGGCGTTGTAACGATAGGAATAGTAATTATTTAGATTACTCGTTACTGAAAAAGGTAACGTCGTTACTTGTGCAGAGCATTATTAAATCTGCCCTGTGGGCTCCGTTATTATTGAGGTCATACTCAAATAAGTATTTAGATTTTGTTTTAGAGCTCACATGGGAACCGCAATACAAAAGCAGACTGGGAATCAATATTTTTTTAAAGTTACCTGATGGGTTTGCAGTGTTTCCGATATTATAGTCAAACTTTAGAAATGTGTTCATAATGAAGTGCAGTCATCTACTTCAAATCACCTTCATGTAGTTTGTTGTTTGTTCTTCTCTCAGTTCTGTACTATACAATGTTGAAATGTCAAAATGCTTCAGTTAATGGGAAAGTTGATCAATTGCAACACTGATAACAAGTCCACACAGTCTGTTTTACTTTAATGTCTAACTGTTGTGTTAGGTATATTTTGTATAACTCCCTACAGCTAGATTTAGGAGGACTGGGAAAGTACTAACTCTTGTCTCACTCTTTTTGTTTTGTTTAATTAATGGGGCTTAGAAAGATCGAAAGTCTCTTAGATTATTTTCTGAATCTTACACGACATAAAAATCACTTTAGTAAATATCTAGCATTTCATGGCATACAGGAAAAAAACATTTACACAATTACTGTGTAATTCCAATCCATGGATGTCGGGATCTGGTAGGTCAGCTGTAACATTCTTAAATTCAGTCTGACATTTGATCACGTTGCTCGGTTATAGTTGAATAATGTAAACTTACCACTGTGATGAAATCGCCTTAGAAACAAGTTACAACTCAAACATGCATGTGTGACCAATGTGCTTTGCTACTTAAACAAAAAGCATAATGTATATCCTAACAGTATGGTAGCCATAGTCACACGCTCTGACAGCTTGCAGTTTGTAACCTGAGATCTCTGTTGCTGATCCTCAGAAAACTCCACAGATGTGAAGTTGGCATGCTACATTTTGATAGGAGTTGGAGCTTTCCCCATTCTCATAAGCTTCTTCGGTTGCTTGGGGGCCATTTATGAGGTCCGCTCTCTGCTGAGCCTGGTGAGTATGTGTGTGTACCGTCCCCATTTAGACATGATAATGAAAAAATATAAATGATGTAAAGGTTTTCCTGTCAATAGTTAACTTTTGCATCCTTACTGAAGACTAGTGGTGCAACGGATCAAAAATCTCACGGTTCGGATCGGATCACGGTTTTAAGTCATGGATCGGATCAATTTTCGGATCAGCAAACTTAACATAACTTATTAACTTATTTAAGTATTTTTTGCCTATTAAAAACATTCAACTCAAGACTCAATCCATGCAATACAGTACAGGGCTTTGTATCTACCACTCCGCTGTGATATAATGAGCGGTCACGGTCACGTAGCTTTCCGTTGCCCTGGAGGTCCACCCATTTGTAGTTAGGGCAACAGAAGATGCCTGGGACAGTTCAGCCATAACTTTAAACTTCTCCTGCTCATACATGCTTGGAACGATCTTGTCACGGAAGTGGACGCACAACGAGATATCATAGCGTGGCTCAAGCACGTTCATCACCGTTTAAACCCCTTGTTTTGCACAACAGAATACGGCCTCCCGTCTGCAGCTAAGACCCCAGTAGCTTCTGTAACAGCTTTAGCCCGGTCGGACTGGGCAGCAAAGGGCTGCTTAAATGCCGCAACCTCCTCTGCTCCTCCACTTGGACCGCTGGCGCAACCGCTTGACAGACCCACCACGCGCACCATACACATACTTTTTTTCCTTCGTTTTTGAATCTTCGGATCACGTGCGTACCGAACCGTGGAGTGGGATCGGTTCGGATTATGAATCAACCGTGATCCGTTGCACCACTACTGAAGACCATTAGCTGTGTTACTTTAAGAGCTTATTCAACTACTGCATGTTTTGGAAAGAACAGTTCAGCTAATCGCAGTACTTTAAGTCCAGAAGATTTCCACAACAATAAAAGTGTGTACGAGTTCACACAGAGAAACACATCAAACGATATGTTGACAATTCACCTGGAAGGGAGGTTCCATCACCTGGAGAGAAGTTCACATCAGTGTTTCCCAGAGTTCAAATAGAAGACACAACTTGGCATTAGCTATTGAGAGGAGATTGTGCATCACACCCTTGTGGAGTAATAGCTGCAAATACATTACTGAGGGAGACAAGGTAGAAGATAGCTGAAGAGAAACAAACAGAAAGGACATCAAAACAGTGAGATCTGGACTTTGGTATCTGCACGTGCGCTTACCAAACTATCTACCAACTTCCATTCTATCCAATATCATCATTCAGCAGCTACACCCAGGCCAGAGTAAGGCTAAACCTGGGTTAGTGTCTTGCATACTTGAAACATGCCACCGTATTTTCCAGTGAGCACTTGTGCCCTTTTATCAGTACCGTTGTTATCCAGTGTTCAGCAGTCCACTGTAAATTTTTGTGGCTTTTTTTCTAGCATCTCTACAATGTTTCTTCTAAGTGTTGTGAAAGTAGTGATTGAGGCTTCACACAGCCAATTCTTCTTGATGATAGGAGACTTTGTCAATAAGCAGACTTTGTACATCATTTATTTACAATACTGTCAAAAGTTTTTCCCCCTTCCTGATTTCTTTTTTTTTTTCCATCTATTTGTGATATTTAAATGTTTCAGATTATAAAACTAAATATATCTTATATATAAGACAAATATAACCTGAATAAATTCAAAATTGTCATTTCATTTATTAGGGGAAATAAATAGGGCCTCATTTGGTCAGTTATTCATCATTTGTGATTCAACAGTAAGAAAGAGACTGGGCAAAAAATGCTTTCACGTGAGAGTTCCAAGGCGAAAAGCGCTGCTGAGCAAAAAGAACACAAAAGTGTATTTGTCAAAAAAACATCTCGATCCCAACATTTTGGGGGAAAATATTCTCTGGACTGAAGGTTTGTGTCCTGTTACAACTGGTGTTACATCTGGTATCTGGTTACTAACACAGTGTTGCACAAAAAGAATATTATGCCAGAGTCAAACGTGGTGGTGGTAGTGTGGTGTTCTGCTTTGCAGCTTCAGGAGCTGGGTGACTTGTCATAATCGATGGAACCATGAGTTTTGGTCTCTACCAGAAAATTCTGAAGGAGAATGACAGGATGTTCAAGTGCTCTTGGGTTAGGATAATGAGTCAAAGCACACCAGCAGGTGTGAAGTTAGAATCTGGACTTGAATCAGCTTGAGATGCACTGGCAGGACTTTCAGCAAGCTGTTCATGTTTGAAAACCCCAGCAGGGCTGAATTAAAATAATTCTGCAAAGAGTGGGCCAGAATTCCTTCCCAATGATGTGAAACACACATTGCCAATTATCACAAATGCTTAATTTTAGTTTTTGTTGCCATTAAAAATCAAACATTTAAAACATGGTTGCATAGATGGATGGATCTGAAATTTAACAATATATTAAAAAAAAAAAAAACAGGAAGGAGGAAAAGACTTTTTATCTTCATATTCTGTTTTTTTAAAGTGAGCCACAGCGCTCTTAACTTAAAGAATGGCTGCCTCAGACCAACAAACAAACAGCTCTGAGCACAAAAGCTCTCTCTGAGCTCTCTTTTCTCTGTTGGCTCTTGACGGAGGCGGTCGCACTTTTCTCCTTCTCCCTCTCCCTTATCTTTCCTGCTTGGCTTCTCATCTTTTGTATAGTCTTGCTTATTCTCTGACCCTCAGAGAGTTTCTCAGTCTTGTTCTCTAAAACCTAAAGAATTATGGATTTGATCAACTGGTCCCGTAACGGAATTGACACCTTCCTGGGCTTGGGAGAGCCCGAGTGTCCTGCGGAGACGTTTGCTGCCGGATACTGGATGGTCGGTTGCGTCGTGTGTCTGGTGACGCTCTCGATGGAGGACATTGAACGACATCTACCAATTCGGAACCATGATAACAGAGTTCTGGCTGATTGGAGCTGGCTCGGACCCGGCTTATCGAAGAACAAGAAGCGGCTACAGCTGTTTAAAATCCCACAAGGCTGGCCGACATGACAGACGGTTGGCAGGACTGTGAGTGCTCAGACTGTGTTTTGAACGCAATATAGATAAGATCTTGGAGAAGAACAAAAAGAATTGAGAGAATTGGTGACCAGTGACGGACATTAGACCAATTGTAAAAATTGGATGCAGTTGTTTGCACTAAACCCAATCATTGTAAAATATCCTGTAAAATAGTCAGATGTCTATTCATATTAATGTACAGAATTCACCTGCTTGCTGCTACTACTGCACATTCACCCAGTGTATATACTATATATATATATATATATATATATATATAATGTTCTTCCTCTACATTTCACTGTGTGCATGTGACAAATAAAGAACCTTGAACCTTGAACTTGAACTTGAACTCATTCATCTTCACTCATGCAGCTATCCCACTGGCGCCAGCTGAAGGCCTGCCAAGGTCTAAGCTGACTGGAACAACAAAAATCTCCATGATAACAGGATTGTTGTCAGGACTCTTTGTTCCTCCTTTAAGGCCGTCCGCGTTGATCGAAGATTGTTGACTTTTGCTTAACCGGGTGAAGGGACACTTTCTCTCTTTTTCTGTTCTCAAACTGATCTCCCTGTTGGAGCTCAGTCTGGGGGGAGTTCTTTCTTCTCCTCGTCTTTCCTCGTGTGTTTCCTTTGCTATACCTCTGTGACCTGTCTTCCCCATGTGATGTTTGTGTAATGTATGTATGGTCGGAGGGTAAGATGGCGCTGGCACGGCTGGCAGCCTGGGGAAAACTGCATTTGGATATGGAGTTTATTTGCTGCTCTCCCTCTTGACAACAGTAAAACATAATAGAGGGATATGCTTGTGTATGTACCACTAACTAACATATAGAGGTGGGTCTGACTGTTCAATTTCAATTTAATTCAATTCAGTTTTATTTATACAGCTGTTCACATGCCCCTAAATTTTTGTATTCACTGTTCTCTGTGATCCTCCTCAGTACTTCAGCGTCATCCTGCTCATCCTCATCACTCAGTTTGCAGCTGGTGCCCTCATCTACTTTCAGAAGGATGTGGTGAGTGATGGCATTTCAAATATTGCAAGCTTGAGTTCATCCACATGCTGTGATAAATGTACCCACCATGCAAAGAAAAAAATCTACAGTAGCAGTGTTCAGACTTAGTTATTTAGTTTGAGGTATTTCAGCCAGAAGTAAAACACAGTGAAAGCTTCATGGTTAAGAATAGTTTTTAAAGTGTTTACTATTTGTTTTTTCTTGGTTTATTTTGAGAGATGAGGGTTGAGGTTTTCTTTAGTTTATATCAACTGCAAAGTCAGTCCTTTTGCCAAATACGAGCTGGGTACTGGGTGTCAAAGCGTTTTATACTTTACGTTTTATACTTTTGCTCAGAGAGCCAGGAGATTGTGTTCACACAGACAAATGAAAGCAGAACACTAGAGCTGGGCGATAGAACGATAACGATATGTATCGCGATATAACTTTTACTCGATAGAGAAATTAAGCTATCGCGATAAACTTCGCCGCTCTTGTCCTCAAAAAAAAAAAAAAAGGTCAGCCAATCCAAATTAAGTAGCGCAGAGCCGAACCAATCACAGCCGCAGCGTCACGTCGCGTGACTTGTTACGTACAGCACAAGTGCCAAGCCACACGTGTGTTTGTTTGGGAAGCAGCCAGCGGGTAATGGAGCCAGCGCGTAATGGAGGAAATGAGTGTGCCGACTAGAAAAATCAACCGAGCGTGACCGAAGAGAAAACCGATGATGGTTCCAATGCCGGAGAGATTGTCGAACGGAAGAGCCATAGAAGTTCCGTAGTGTGAAGGTATTTCGGCTATTTCAAGTCTGACAAAAACAGAGTAGCGTGCACTGTAAATTGTGCCGAAAGCAAGTCTGGAAATACAATAAACTGGTGCATGCGTCACACTGTGCGCCACGTTATTGTTTCGGTGAAATGAATTTCTACAATACTGTTAATTCTACTCTCTGCAGTGTTTAAATGCTTACATATACACACAGTTACTGTCCCTCCACACATACGACTCGGTTCTGCTTCTATGCCCCAGCTTTGTTTACTTTTTCCCACCGAGGCTTCTAGACTTCTGATTGGCCAACATTTCTGCACGGTTAGGAATCTAGCGCCACCTGCTGCTTTGGCATGTTCATAGCAGCGTTTTCCTTCATTTCTGCCTTTATGTGTGGACGGGATTATTTTTTAAAACGAAAACGGAAAATCTCCGTTTTCAAAAATACCCGTGTACGTGTGGACGTAGCCTCAGTCTCTGACTGGAAGCGCTAATTCGTCATTCGGCTTTTGTCAGACTAAAGTAACTGTTAAAACTGTTTGAAAAGCTAAGCTATACAACAAGGAGAGATTGAGAATTTCCTTTTAGTTCTCAGTTTATTTGATATTGACAAAAGTTAGTCAGTTTTGTCTGTTCTTCTGTAACACAAACTAAGATTTATTTTTAGAATTAATATTTTGTTTCTAAGTGGAATTGACAATTTAGTCTGTTTCGTTTGTTCTATTTTGAAACTTAAACGCTTTAGCGGCTGCCTTTTGTGTAGTTTGCAATATTTGCCTTTATCTATCTGAAAAAGTCTCATGTTCCTTAAGTACATCTACCCTGTTGAACTTATTATGGGAAATAAATATTTAAATAAAAACAAGCTGCTGATTATTTCACATTTTACTTGTGAGCAACGGCACATTTAAATCTTACAAATATAGTTATTTGGCTTATATCGTGATAGATATCGTTATCGCCTGAAATGAAAAAAACATATCGTGATATGAAAAAATCTCATATCGCCCAGCTCTACAGAACACTACAAGAAAAAGGACGTCAGCTTTTACTGTATCTGAACTTCTGTTGGAAGGTCTTCTCAGCCACTGTCTGCTGCTCAAGTCCAGGCCAAACCTCCTTCCTGCTATGAGTTATTTCAGTCATTGGTCCAACAATAAATGCTTAGCTGATGTGAAGTGTTAAATAATGGCATACAAATACTTTGTTACTGTACTTTGAATTTTCACGTATCTCTGCTTTAACTGAGTAGTTCTCTTTATATTGACTCCCTACATTTTTGAACCAATATCTGTATTTCCTACTCTTTACATTTTCAGAACAGGCTCGTTAATTTTGATTTGACAGATTTAAGGCTTCAAACATCAAACCGATTTGATCCTAAACAGCAACACATGAAAGGCAGTGCTGTACGTGTAAATCCCAGAGGATGTCACATAACAGGAGGCAAAACCATGCACTATAGTTAGAGTTGAAAGTGGCTGAGAGTTTTGATTTTTTGGGGGATTTTTTTGTTTTTGTTTTTTGCACAATGCTGGCATGACTGCAGGTCATAAGCGGTATTTCCCGTCGCTTCGATCATAGTGGCCAGCCTTGTGGGGTTTTGACCAGCTGTAATCGCTTTCTTTAATCTTTGATAAGCCAGCGCCGAGCCAGCTCTGATCAGCAAGAACCCTGTTATCATGGTTCCAAATAGGTATAAATCTTCTATGTCCTCAATCGACAGTCCCGCCAGGAAAACGCTGTGCCAATGCTGCCACCCATCCATCGTTTATCCGGCAGGAAATGTCCCTCCAGGACAATCAGGCTCTCTCGAATCCTGGCTTCTCGTCGACAAAAGGGTGTCAATTGGGTTGAGGGACCAGTTAATCAAATCCATAATTCTTTAGGTTTTAGAGAACAAGATGGAGAAGCTCTCTGAGGTTCTCTCTTAAAGTTAGTTGAGACTAGAGAAGGACATGAGAAGCCAAGCAGGAAAGATAAGGTGAGGGACACGGGGAAAGATGCGACCGCCTCCGTCAGAGCCAAGAGTTTACTGGAGCTCACATTAGAAATGATCGTCAGTTATGAGTTGTTTTCCCCACACTGAGCCATTACAATCAGTTTTAGGGTTCCCCCACCTGCTGTATCCCACTTTAACCCTGTACTCATTTTCCTGTTTAGAAGCAAAGTCACCCTCTACAATGTAGGCAACAGAAAATAGATTTTAGATTTTAATAGATTTCCTTCTTTTTCTCTGCTCATTTCTATTTAATTGGTTCAAGCTGAGGACAATTAGAATAAAAAACTCTGACTAAAATAAAGTTTGTATTCCCACTTGCTATTTTGTTATTACATTAACATAACAGGTTCAGTTAACTTTACACAAATAAGCTGTTTAAAAAAAACATCCTCGAAAGAGTTACTTTTTTACTTTGAGTGCATTTCATTCAGTACTTCAACATTTACTGGAGTACTTTTTAGGTATCTGTACTTCTACTTAAGTGCAGAATTTTTGTACTTTTGCTACCTCTGCAGTTCAGTCTCTACAGACGTTGTTTTGGCTGGTGATTTATTCTTCCTCATAATCTTTATGTATCAGACTTGAACTAACTTCACATCTTGGGAGTTTGTAGTCATCGGGTGACTGAAGCCTATCCCAGCTGCCATATAGTGACAGACAGGGTTCAAACTGGACAGATCACCAATCTGACACAGAGAGACAGGCAACCACTCACATTCACACCTATGGGCAATTAAGAATCACCAATTAACCTAACCCCACAGGGTGTAGGTGTAGATAGCCTGGATCTTGTTCTTTTGCCTGGTCCTCTGCAGGTACTTGGTGACTGCAGCTTTCCTAGGGGGAGCTTCATGGTTCCCATTTGCCTGTGGGAACATGTAGCTGTCCTCAATGTCTGCAATGTTCAGTTCCATTCAATTTTATTTATGTAGCGCCAAATCACAACAACAGTCACCTCAAGGCGCTTTATGTTGCCTTCTGCTAGTTCGATCCCCTCAATTCTGACTACCTTCCCTCTCTTTGTTATCATCCAAGTACACTTCTCCAGTCCGAATGACATTGCAATGTCGTTGCGGTATATCCTGGTGGTGTGGATCAGCGAATCCATGTCTCTCTCTTGGCATACAGCTTTTTGTCATCCAGGAAGCCGGTGGCTGACAACTGCTCCGAAGTCAGTATCCGTAGTCAGTCTTGTCAGTGACCTCACTGAGGGGGTTGAGGCCTATGCAGAACAGCAGTGGGGACAGAGCATCTCCTTGGTAGATCCCGCACTTGATGGTGACTTGTGCTATGGGCTTGAGGTTGGCCTCCAGTGTTGTCCGCCACATCCCCATTGAGTTCCTGATGAATTCTCTTAGGGTTCTTCTGCTCTTGTATAGGTCATTCCAGGATCCAGGTGTGGGGCATCGAGTCATAGGCCTTCTTGTCACAATCCAGGCAGTGCACAGGTTGGTCAGTCTGGTTTTGCAGTCTTGGGTAACTGCTCGGTCTACCAGTTGCTGGTGTTTCGCGCCTCTGGTATTCTTGCCATTTCCTTTCTATGCCCCGCTCACGTATTGAGCCATGTGCCTGTTCATCTTAGCCACTATGATGCCTGACAGGAGCTTCCATGTGGTGCTGAAGCAGGTTATTGAGACTGGTAGTTGGATGGGACCGGTCCTTTCTGGGGGTCCTTGAGGATCAGGACTGTCCGGTCTTCAGTTGGCCTTTTTCGATGTCTCTGATCAACTAGCAGCAGGTTCATTTGTGCTGGCAGACGCTCGTAGGGTGCAGGAGCAAAACTGTATTCTGTTAGCAAAGAGTGTAAACTAATATAAATTCTGGTGAAAAGTTTGGATGCAAATGTCTGCTGTTCAGCCTGAACAAAAAAAAGAGGCTTATTTTGAGATAAAACATCTGCTGACCTGAAGAAGCTGACTGCTCCTACAGTCCTTCTCTTTTTTCTTTTGTCTTTTTGCATTCATAAACTTTTTGAACTTGTGTAAAATAAGTATAGCTATGTTTTCCAATTATTCTCAGAAGAACCTTTTTTGTACTTTCTTGCAAATGAACTGCAATATTTCTAAGAAAGACCTACACAATATGTTAGTCATCATATTATAAATGAAGATAAGATAAGATAAGATAAGATAACCTTTATTAGTCCCACACGTGGGAAATTTGTTTTGTCACAGCAGGAAGTGGACAGTGCAAAAGTTATGAGGCAAAAATTAGAATACAATAAGAATAAATACAGTACACAGCTGTACAGAATAGAATAAAATAAAATACTATATACAGTAGAATAAAATAAAATAAATATACAATAAGATAAAAATAGAATACAAATACAAATACTATATACAACTGAGTAAAAATACAACGATGGGCTGTAAATATTGTTGTTATGATTGACAAAAACTCACATAGTCCTTCTAATTAATAAGATTTAAAACATGCCACATTGAGAAATTTTTATTTTACTTAGCGTCTGGCATAGCATGTAGTGAGGGCGTTTTAATTTAGTTCATTTGAATGGTATCCATCCAACAATATATTCACAAAAAGAAGACACAAAAGAGACACATTGGCTCAAACATGGATACAGTGTGGGCATATTACGCTGCCTATATGTTTATGGTAATACATGTTTCACCAACTCTGGCAGCCTGCTGTCTTTCAGGTCAACGAGCAGATCTCCAAGGTCATCACTAAGGTACTGGACAAATACTCTGGGAACAGTTCAATCACAGAGCAGGCCTGGGACTTCATCCAGACTAACGTGAGTTGGAAGCATGGACCTGAAATACAAACCCATCAATAAAAATATCTTCAGTGGTACAAAATGGCAGAAATGTCCTAGCTAGAAACTAGAAGCACAGGAAAGTCCATTTTTAACAGGGGGAATTTGATGCTTTACACTTTGTAACTATACAGTTAGACTTGTTCTTGTCAGCTGATGCTGGAAAATGCATTGAAAACCTAAATGAGACAAAGAAGACAAATTAACTTGAATTTACGTTTTCTAAAGAGACTAGGCAAGGCAAATTTATTTGTATAGCACAATTCAACAACAAGGTGATTCAAAGTGCTTTACAGAGACATTAGAAACAAAAACAAATAAAAAGCATGATTTAAAATTGATTAAAACAAGCAAACAAACAAAATTACTAATTAACAAACAAACAATCAAAACAGATAAAATCAGAAATAGATAAGATCAGTAGTTAAATGTAAGTTTTGAAATTTAAGCTTAAAGTGTGGATTTGGTGCTTTATTCAAATGCAGCTGAGAACAGGTGAGTCTTCAACCTGGATTTAAATAAACTGAGTGTTTCAGCTGATCTGAGGCTTTCTGGGAGTTTGTTCCAGATATAAGGAGCATAAAAGCTGAATGCAGCTTCTCCGTGTCTGGTTCTGACTCTGGGAACTGATAAAAGACCGGATCCAGATGACCTGAGGGATCTGGAAGGTTCATACTGGGTCAGGAGGTCACTGATGTATTTTGGTCCTAAACCATTCAGAGCTTTATAGACCAGCATCAGGACTTTAAAGTCTATCCTCTGACGGACAGGCAGCCAGTGTAAGGACCTCAGAGCTGGACTGATGTGGTCCACTTTTTTGGTCTTAGTGAGGACTCGAGCAGCAGAGTTCTGAATGAGCTGTAGTTGTCTGACTGATTTTTTAGGTAGACCTGTAAAGATGCTGTTACAGTAATCAAGCCTACTAAAGATGAATGCATGGACTAGTTTTTCCAGGTCCTGTTGAGACATCAGATCTTTTATCCTAATAAGAATCTGTCTGAAATATATTATAAAATTTATTTTGTACTCTGAGCAATAACAATCTTAATTTCCACTGAGCTCAGGAGGTAGAGCAGGGCATTGGAAGGGTGCTCAGGTAACGTAGTAAAGGGTTATAAAAGGACCAGTACTTTTGCCTTTTACCACTTCTCCATCAATGTGTTTCCAAAAGAAGGTAATGTAGCTTAAAATAGCTCTCTAGATTTCTCTTTTCAGCCAGTTTCTTCTGAAATAATCAGATTTCATTTTTATATGAACAGATTCTGTCACTTGTGACAAAATAGCTTTGCAGTCTTGATAAGCAAAAATGACTTAATATCAACCTTTAATTTTCAGTAATCTAAACCTCAGTTATTTTAATCAGCAGATTTCCTGAGTTTAAATTTTTGCACTGTTAGTGTGTAGTCACCTTATCTCAACACACTTACGATATAATGTTTAATATAAGATAGCTGCATGTTGTAAATACTCCATTTGACTGCATTGTGTGGATCTTAAAGGCTTCCAGACATCTGTAATCACAGAAAATTCTCACACTACATGAGAGCAAACTGAGCATTTAACTTGTCTAATCCTGGTTCACACCAGTGTTTTCCAAGTGAAACAGTAACTAGAACTAAGGTTTGTGTGATGTCAGAACCTCCCCGGCAACATGTTGACATTAACAGGAATTTCATTTCATTTCAAAATATGAAAGTAGATTAATAACATTTGTAAATAAAATACTTTGATATTTTCTTCAGAAATGTTTACATTGGTGTTAAATTGAAAAACATGAAATCAGGCCAAAAGTAGCTGTTCCAGAATGATATGTGTCAACCCCTTCATCAGCCGTGCCAGTCAAACGTCCTTGAGAGTAAAACATTGGCTGTTACAAATGAAACCTGTGCTTAACTCTCCCCATCTGTAGATGGAGTGTTGTGGCTGGATTGATCGTACAGATTGGAGTGGTAACATGGTCATCGTCAACAGCTCGCAGCTGCTGTTTCCCTGCTCCTGCCAGAACATCTCACTTATTTCTGGAAACTTCTCTGACAGTGGATTCTGTGAGGCTAAGACACCTGACTGGCCTGTATACGATGTGGTAAATGGTGTTTTCCGTTCATCTCACATACTTGCTGTCTCTTAGATGCATTTCCAGTCAATAAGGTTCTTGTCTTAATCAGGGATGTGCCGCCAGCGTGGAGAGGTGGCTCCTCACCAACATTGGGGTTGTGTTAGGCATTTGCCTTGGAGTGACTCTTCTTGAGGTACAACGTCATTAACTCTCATTCACCTATAACTAGCTGGGTTTCCATGAAAGTAGTTTACAGAAACAAACAATATGCAAAATAATACCTGTTACAGTTCAACGTCACTAAAGTGGCTTTTTTTGTGAAACCTTTGGATGTGTCTGGATTCTTTGTTAATCATAAAATGTTGTTAATTAAAGTCAAATACAATTTTAATAAAACAAGCAGCTGCACCTTCATGTCATTGTTGAACACACCGAGTAATCACTCAGTGAAGGCTGAGCAGTTCCTCTATTTACAGTGTTGTGACACAAAGCTCTGATGTTTTCTTTGCTCTCACACACTTTCATACACTTCTGTGGCGTTACGCTATGCAGAACTTTTTCACAAATTTCTGACAATTTTTTGTCACAAATATTTGTTTTGAAGAAGAAAAAAAAAGCAAAGTTCACCAACAATTATGTTCTTCGATGTAAAGTGAGTGGAATAAAGACTCTTTGTGTTATTAGTTTACTGTGTTTTTTAATGTTTGCTACTAAGAATAAGCTCATATCAGACTGGAGAAATCTTGGTAATTCCAATGTATTGAAACTGTAGATTGAGTTTGTTCAAGATGAACAATCTGAGTTGTTTATGAATAAATAACTTAAAAATGAGAAATTTCAAAGTGTCTTTCTCTGGTCAACAGCTGCTGGGGATGATCCTGTCCATCTGCCTGTGCAGGAACGTCCACATGGAGGATTATACCAAAGTGCCAAAATACTGAAGCTCAGCGGAGGAAGTTACATTACTGAACTCAAGAAACACACAAATAGGGAGCAAAGTATTTGGCGAAATTGTATCCAAGGGTAATAATGAAATATGTCTATTTTTTTCCTTAGATTTTATTCGATTTTATCCTCTAAGGCTTTTTGTCAGTCTGGTTTTATTTTAAAAACTTATAGTTTTGAACTTTGGATCAAAGCGCAAAGCTGAAAAATGCTGAGAGGACACTGGGTTAGAGGAGATTAATAAAGAAAGGTGTCATACTGGAGGATTTCTTTCCCTGCCAGTGTTGCTGGTTTCCACAGTGCCAACTTGCTGCTGCATGCTTTTAGTTTCCCTTGAAAATCTGAAAGTAAACCATCTGTGCATCTGTAATAGTGAAGTGAAAATGGATTCACCTTTCCTTTGGAGGCATTAATGAGCAAAATTAGCCATTGAAATTTCAAAATTTTAAAACTTTCCAGTTTGGCCATCATGTTCGTTTTAGGTAAACAGCTGTGAGAAATTCAACCAATGGAATCATTTCAGAGATTTTACCCTTTATGGTTAATCATTCCAATGCTTTTGACAATATACTGTAAAAGACTGAATTTCGAATGAAACACAAACTATTGTTAGCAAATCATTCACAAAAATATATATGCATGTATCTCACATGATGGCCATTTGAAAAAGAAAAAGAGAAAAAGGAATTCCTGTGTTTGTATCTACTTCTAATGATAAGATGCCTGCAGCACTGTAAAAATGTCGAGAAAAGCAAAGTTTTGACGACTCTGGAAAGTCCACTCGGTGGATGTTTTGTTTTATTTTTATATGCCAGTGTTTTGAGTTATTGTGTAAAGTTATAGTAGTTTGTCTGGAATTTAAGTGTTTATTTGTAAGAATTTGAGTCCCCAAAGTATTCCTTCCAGTATTTTCTATGGCAGCAGGTCTCTCCTTCAATTTTTAAACGATGTTCTTTCCCATTCTCCTAATTGCTTTTAAGTCTGAAAATAATAAAGGAAATAATAAGGTACTAAAAAGATACTTGTCTTCTAAAAGTGTTGCAGTTTACTATTGGCATTTTTAAACAAGCAAATAGAGCCTTTTTAGGTTGAAGTATGGAACCTTGTTTAATCCAGACGTTTGAGAAGAGTAGCACATTAATTGTAACCACTTGTGAACTGTGTGACATGATGGGACTATTTTTTAGCACGGATCCTTGGCATTCATTTGTGTACAATTTTAATTTCAAGCCAGTATGTGGTTTTCTCAGTGGCCTGTTTTTTGTTTTATTTTGTTTACAGTCGCATAAATACCATCCCATTAACCTTGTAATGGTTTCTAAGACACAAAAGGATACATCTGTTTAGAAGTACATGGCCTTCTTCAATTATAGCTTGTTGGTGTCATAAGTATGTACTCACAAATGGATTCATATTTCATTTTGCCAATAAACTGATTACAGTACTTCAGTGTGATTCCTTGTTGCTCACGATGTTGTTAATATATATATTTTAAATGTAGTGTAAATTTTTTTTCATGCTCTCTAAATGTCTCTAACTCAGAACTTCATCTCTGACAACATTGTTGTGGCTGTTGTTCTTAGATTAGACTGTTTATGCACCTACATAAGTTTATCCTGCAGTCTAAAAGACTGCATTCATTCTAATGACCAGCAGGGGGCGTCTCCTGATTGCAAATAGGAGCAATCAGGAGAATAGGAAAACGGCCCTCGGCCAGTTTTTCCTACATGGTAAAAAAAAAATACAGTAGTAAATGAAAGAAATCTGTCAGCAAGACTCTTTGGTCTTAAATTATATGAAGTTAATGTGTAAAATTAACATAATCTATAGTTTAATAACTCAAAGTGCTTTATATAACATACCTCATCCTCCCATTCATTCAAGCAGCCTTTTATTTCTCTTCTCCTTAAGTGCTTTCTATAGCATACACGCTACAATGGATGGACTGGAGAAAAACTTGGGGTTAGCTGGAGCAGCCAGGGATTTAACAACTAATATTTTGATCAGTTGATGACCTGCTCTACCTCCTGAGGTACAACCAAGGCACCGTGTTTATCAGTCTCACGGCTTGTGCAAAGAACGCTTCCAGCATCCTGGTGGTTCTGCAGCTGATGCTCCTGTACCTCTTGCCAGGGGTGGTGGGGGTCTCTGATGATGGAGATAGCTCTGCGTATGCAGCACTGTTTGTAGATCTCCTCCAGAGACGAGAGAGGGACACCAACAATCCTCCTGGCAGTCTTAACAATCCTATTAAGTTGTCACTTCTCATTGGACAAACCAAGATGTCAAACTTTGTGTCAGGATGTTTTCAATGGTACAACCATTATGGTAAAACTGTTACAATTAAAAGCCATGAGGAATGGCCCATGGTCAAAGGAAACATTGATTTCACTTGAATCTCTTCCTTGTCCCTCTGTCTAGTTTCTTGCCGCATTAAGTACACCCTCCTCACCTATATAACAGCAATCTCCTGGAACTGCCAGGGTTTGGTACCAATCATTGCTGATACTGATGTTATTGCTGCAGTGGTTTTCACTGTTGCCTCACAGCAATAAGGTCCTGAGTTTGACTCCACTATCTATTTTCAGTTCTCTTTGCATGTCCATGTTTGCATGGGTTTCCTCAGGGTGCTTCTACATCCCGCTACAGTATAAAAACATGTCATTAATGGGGGTTATGTTTCTAAATTGGTTATTTGGTGATTCTAAATTGCCCATCGGTGTGAATGACTCTTGCATCATATTGGTGAACTATCCAGGGTGTACCTCACCTCTCGCCCTGTGGTAGATGGGATAGGCTCCAGTGCCCCCACAACTCGATGAGCAGAAGAGAGTACAGAAGAGAATGGTGATTCGGCAGCAGCTACCCGGACATATGTTGGTTAATTTGACAAGGTTTGCTCCATCTGTTTCGATTTCATCTGTTTTCTTTTTCTCTTTTAGCTTTTCAGCTCCACTGTTTTGCTTTTGTTTTTCCATCTTTATCAAACACTTCATCCACACCAAATTCTATTCTACAGGGTGTATGAGCACACGGGGAAGGTATGAAGCACTCTATCAAGCAATGTGACACCTGAGCTTTTGGTTAATAGGAATTACCTGTGACTGCAGAGGAGGTGTGGGTGTTTGCAGAGACAGCTGGAAAGCTGTCGAGAGCAGTCGAAGCACCGAACAGGAAGCTGTGTGGCTGAGCTGCCATGAAGAAAAGCATCTAGTGTTTTGACACGCTGTAAAAATGAACTGTGTAACTATAATTGAACGCTGTGTGGGTCCGTGGTGTGTCAAAGACACTAACTCTGCTTTTATATTAGGCTTCAAACTTCCCTTCTTGCTAAAGCATATAGTTAGGGCTGGATCCGGTGACCCTGAATCCTCCCTTAGTTATGCTGCAATAGGTGTAGACTTGACACATTGAGTATTTCTTCTCCAGTCACCTTTCTCACTCACTATGTGTTAACAGACCTCTCTGCATTGAATCATATCTGTTATTAACCTCTGTCTCTCTTCCACAGCATGTCTTTATCCTGTCTTCCTTCTCTCACCCCAACCAATCACAGCAGATGGCCCCGCCCCTCCCTGAGCCTGGTTCTGCCGGAGGTTTCTTCCTGTTAAAAGGAAGTTTTTCCTTCCTACTGTCGCCAAAGTGTTTGCTCATAGGGGGTCCTTCAATCCTTCAGAATTTGTCATCCGTCAGTTGATGTGGTTGTGTTGATCAGTTTGAATTGTCTCAGTAGAGAGCCATCGTTTTGCAAGTGCTGATTGGGTCAGTAAACCTGTAAAACTGGGTTTCTGTAACACAGAGTAAATCAATTTTTTGATCAATCATTAAATCATTTACTGATAAGAAGAGAGAAAAGTTTTACACTTAAGCTTTGTACTCTTTGCTGCAGTTGAGGATATTATGGTGTTTTTCTTTGTGAATTTTTATGTTTAAATCATTTGTTTTTCATTTTTGGTTTGTTAGTGGGGTTTTTTTTTTGGTGGTCTGGGAGCAGATGCAGTCTTTATCTATAAAGCCTACATAATTTTTTGGACACCACTCAGACAGCCAGTAATTTAAGGAGAGCACGTGGCTAAACATGTCCCTCCTGGTCCGATTGGGAAGGGGACAAGAGAAAACTATGACATTGTTTTCACAAAGTTACACACCGATTAAATATTAATTGTAATGAACTCCAATTGACGTAACCAGGTGTCAAGTGTGATGCTGACAAAAATGATAATTTGACATCATTTACACGTATCTTTAGTCAGTAGTTTCAGGGTTCCTTCAGTGTCTGGCGACTGGAAGACATTTCACTATGGTTGCTGGTGTTTCCAGCTTCACATGCCTCAAAACAGAATTGAAAATACCAGCGTTTGTTCCTCGGCAGGTGAGTGGGGGAAAACGATTAGAGACATGAACAGTTTACTGGGGCCTTCTGTTTAGGACTACACTTCCTCTTCACCGTCAGCCAGCCAGCCTGTTTTCCCAGGTATTCAGGCCCATCTGCTGGCTATGCTACATTCGTCTACACTGGTACAGTTGAAGATGACATATTTCACATTTCAATGAAGTCCATTTTTTTATATTCCTGCAAATCCTGACCCTGTAAAGGAAAATCAAATATCATCTGATCCTGGGCATCTCAACAGTGATCACATTACAAACAATGAAGTCAGTATAACCACTGAACAAATAGGCTGGTCCATTTGAAGATCTTCTTACAACTCGTATAAGGAAAACACCAATGGTACAGAAATGCCATAGGATCACAAGGACAGGGAAAAAACATACTCTGAGGAACTTGAGCCCTCGCCCAATAGTGGTGACCTTTCTCTTAGCTTGGCAAACCTACAGTAAGGGTAAAGGATTGACATAAGACAAAACATGATTCCTCTACTGTGGCAGAGTTGTTGGGACAATGTTTAGTAGCAGTTTTCATGTATTTTCTGTGGTATGATTTGGTGACTGTTTCTATCCGGTTGTTCAGTCTGACGTCACTAGCCGTGTCTGGGCCTAAACTCCGCTGCAGGTCCATATATCAAACGATCACTATGGCATTACTGAGAGTTGAAAAACTGTCTAAAGTCTTTCATCTTTAATAAAATGATCAGCGTTCTGCTCTACCAGGTGTAACAATTGAGTTTAACATCCAGGCATCCATGAAAACGGAATTTATGACATTTAACGGAGTTAGAAGTTAGCAGGGAGTTAGCTCGCTAGCTTCTATCTAAATACAATATAGCATGTCCTGCCTGCGGGGTTTTGGAAACAAATTCAAACGTACAGCTCTGTTATCACTTCCAACATAAATGAAGACAGAAAACTAAACAGCAGTGACGTTTGTAGGGTTACTGAAGTTGGGCTAGCTGGTATATAATGATGTGCTACGTGACCGCTAGCGACACAGCTATGTTAGCATAATATAAACAAGCTAACTTTTTTTCCACTGGATAAAAGTTAACGTGAGTGTTCTCGGTGGTCAGGAACAAATTAATCGCATGGCAGGATGCTGTAAAAGGACCAAACTTCAGCCAGGAGAACAACTGAGATAATCCATCCACAATACGAGGTTAGTCATTCATATACTGCTGCATGGGCTGGGCTGTAGTTACATCCTAAGGTTTTAAAAACTGAGCTTAAATAAATGATTAGCGGTAATAAAAGCCGAGGGAGGTCAACAGGGATCACTGACTGTTTTAGGAGCTTTTTGAGATTAAATAGAAGAAAATACAAAACATTAAACATGTTAACAACACAAAAGCCATATTAAACGCAGACTACTTTAGACCCGGAAGTAGGATTCGTCACGTCATCACTGAACAACCGGATTGTTCATGTAGTGGGTTTTTTTTCTTTAAGGTCTTCTCACTAGAAGTTTGGACGTTTTTCTGCCATCTTGTAGTCCATACACACTGTTCTTGAATTCTACTGAAACATGCGGTATAAAGTCTGTTCATTTTTCCTTTTTCACAAACACCAACAAGATTTTTTTTTCTGTGATCCAGAAGAATCAGATTACGTTGCGTCTACCTAGTCTTCAGATTCTGCACTCCTACAGCCAGAGCTTGTAAACTGACACCACAGCAAAAACAAAAATGATAGCACTTTTCATCTTCGGGCTCAGGGTTCTCTGTGTTAGAATCTTGTAAGTATTTGAACTTGTGGAGTCAATCTGTTAACAAATGTGGAGAACACCTCTCGAACAGAGCAGGACAGCTGCACTGTACCTTGGACTGATTCTGTCACACGTGGGTGGAGGAGGTAGGTTTAACCACACAGCCACAAACAAATATCACTTAACTTGAAAAACATGATCAGATAAAAGGAAGGTTTGAGATTGGCCTATAATTAGCTAAGACTAATTAATAGAGATAGGCTGATCATATTTAGGATTAGTGCATTAACCCTGTAAGACCCAGCCCAATCAAACAATTCAGACTTTTTGGAGCTGTGATGTTTAATAACCGTTATAACAAAATCCACACATTTTTTTTGCTATGTCATGTTGTGTATTATTTTAATTATATATTTGTTATATTTTTTTTGTATCACATTTGATACAAAATGCAACTTTCTGTTAACAACAATGTTAATTTTAGACAAAAAAGAGTTTTGTCCATAACATTTTGATATTATGGTAAGTATTGATCATGTTGATGAGACTGAGGTCTCAGAAACTCATGTATATGATACAAAGGGCATTATAGGGGTCATAGATGTTAGGAGCAGACTTGTAGAAATCGGGTCTAAAAGACACATTGATGGTAAATGGACTGGTTAAGGTTTAACCTTAACCAGTCCATTTACCATGGTTGGCTCAACAAAGCTATGTCTTTTGGTCAGTCTGCCTACAGTGTTGAACTTATTTTCCTCAATCAGTTTTGAATAGTAAGACGTTCTAGTTTTACAGAGGGCTTTTTAATAAAGCAGCAAACTATTTTTCCAGGCTAAATGACGATTTTCTAATTTAGTGAGACGCCCTTTCCTCTCCAACTTATAAGTTATCTGCTGTAAGATGAGCATTGAGAGTTCTAATTTGAGGCTCTCTTTTTCAGAGGAGCTACAGTATCCAGTCATACACAGTGAAGATGTAAATATTCATATTAATATTATTAATTACAAGGTAATCAGCCTCTGTCAGAGTAGCATCCAAGTAGCTGCTCTGCACTGTGCTGGCACATGGCATTGAAGAAGATAACAGACTTAGTAACAGCACTTTCAGAATGACATCTACTGTGTTCAGATCTATTCACCACTGCTGTGCAATCCATTAAACCAAATCAAATCCCTTTTATTGTCACATCACATTACTGGCACACTGGTACAGCACATGTGAGTGAAATTGTTGTGTGCGAGCTTCACAAGCAACAGTGATACAAGAAGCATAAGATACAAGCCAAATATAAGAACAGGAATATCAGAATTATAAGAATAAATATATGTACAAATATAAGAATGTATCCACATTAATGAATATGTATTCCAAATATGGATATACATATATATAAAACATGCAGAGGTCAGCAGTATGAATATTGTGCAAAAGAAATGGTATATATGTGCAATATGGAGTGCATAAGTGTCAAAGTTCCAGGAAGTGAAAGTGAGGTTTCTATGAAGTGTTCAGCAGTCTGGTGGCCTGATGGAAAAAGCTGTCCCTCAGTCTGCTGGTTTGGGACCGGGTACTGCAGCCCCTCCTGTCTGATGGAAGTGGTTTGAACACGTATGGCTGGGGTGACTGGAATCTTCGATGGTCCTCCCCGCTTTCCTCAGGCACCGCTTCTTGTAGATGTCCTGGATGGAGGGAAGCTCACCTCCAATTATCCTTTCGTCACACCGCACCCCTCTGGAGAGCTTTGCGGTTGTAGGCGGTGCTGTTGCCATACCAGGTAGTGATGCTCTCAATGGCACAGTAGTAGAAGGTCCTGAGGATGCGGGGGCTCATGCCGAATTTCTTCAGTCTCCTGAGAAAGAAGAGGCGCTGCTGCGCCTTCTTCACTGTTCTGTTCATGTGAACAGACCATGTGAGATCACCCACCAGATGTAAACCTAGGAAACAGAAGCTGCTCACTCTCTCCACAGCAGCGCCGTTGATGGTAATGGAGTGTGCTTCTCTTCAACTCTGGAAGTCCATAAGTCCACCATCAACTCCTTTGTCTTTGTGACGTTGAGGGTGAGATGGTTGTCTTGGCGCCAGTGTGTCAGGGCGCTGACCTCCTCCCTGTAAGGGAACATTATGTTATTGTAATGTTACAATAATTTACATTATTGCAAATGTTATTAAGAAATGATAAAATTTATTTATATAGCACATTTCCAGACAGACGATTCTGCACAAAGTGCTTAACAATATAAAAATGCCATTAAAAAGAAACAATGTGCAACAATAATAACAACATAAAACAATGATAGACAATAAAAGAATTAAAACAATAACTAAGACTATCAAATAAGACCAAAATGCTTGGGTCATAGTGTGTTAAAAGCCAGGGCATAAAAATGTCTCTTTAGTAGTGATTTAAATTGCAAATGTTTGTGCAGATCTAATATTTAGGGCAAGACTATTCCAAAGTCTGGGACAGACAAAGCTCTATCGGCACGAGATTTAAGATTAGTCCGTGGGATGGACAGCATTCATTTTGAGCTAAACCTCATAGTTTTTATTGGAGCATAAACAGAGAGGAGCTCAGACAGGTATGAAGGGGCTCGAGCGTTAAGTGACTTAGAAACAAATTTAAATTGGATCCTGTAGGAGACAGGAAGCCAGTGTAGAGAAGCTAAAACTGGGGTTATATGCTTTCTCCGTTTGGTACCAGTTAGCAGGTGAGCAGCTGCATTTTGGACCATGTGAAGATGATGAATGGAGGCCTGATCGAGACCAAAACACAATGAATTGCAGTAGTCCAACCTGCAAGTAAGGAAAAGGTGAATAACACGTTCAAAGATGTTAGGAGGTTTGGCTTTACCTTAGCTAGCTGTCTTAACTGAAAGAAGCAGGATTGGACTACTGCACTCACCTGCTTATTCAATTTAAAAGAACCATCAAGGCAGAGACCGAGGTTTTTTACATGTGTTTGACAGTAGCAGGAAAGGAGGCCCAGAGTGCTGTCGATGGGATTATTGACAAAGTTGCTGAAAATGACAGCTTCAGTTTTATTTTCATTTAGCTTTAGAAAATTTAAGGACATCCACTGTTTGATGTCATCAAGGCAGCATAATAAGAGCTGGGGATGGTCTGAGCCTGCTTTTAAAGGTAGGTCAGCTTTCTGGTTTCAACTCTGAATAGTGACGTTTTGGTGGGTTAAATAAATTTGGCCAGATTTCTAGAAATGAGAGCTGCGCCATTCAAAGTGGGATGGACGGTCTCCCAACAACACCAGTTTTTTTCCAGTTTGTTGGTGTTCTAGCTTCACATGTCTCAAAACAGAATCACCAGTTACTGGAGTTTGTTCCTTAGCAAGTGGGAAAAATTAATTGGGAGATGGATGGGTTGGTAGTGAACTGCGGCCTTCTATTTAGAGTACACGTCCTCCTCGTTGTCACCCAGCCATCCTGTTTTCCTGGCTCTGCCTGCAGAGCCAACAGAGAGTGTACTTTGGATAAAACACGTGAAGATTATACAGAACATCTTATTTCACTGAGTAAGTTTTAGTTAAACACAGATAAGCTGCACAAAAACACCACTGTGCATTGTAACAGGAAGTGATCAGGATCCGAAAATCTTTATTGTCATTGTAACAAGTACAACAAAATGTAGTCCCTGTGGTGTCACAAAGTAGAGGTAGAATATGATTACAAAAGGATACTATAAAAACAAAGGTAGTATTATAAAACCTTATTGCACATGTAACACTATTGCATAGGATGTGATCCATTGCACTGCACTTGTCAGGTTAAATTGGAGGTGATTACATGTCATTTAGCGCCCTGACAGTTACACAGTAGAAACTGCTATTCAGTCTATTTGTCTTTGTTTTGATGCGTCTCTATCTTTGCCTGATGGCGACAGTTACAGATTATGAGCGATGTCTTTTATAATATTTCCTGCTTTTCATGAGGCAGCGAGGGTGTTCAGTTCTTTGCCATCTCCGTCGTGTTCACACCCCAGTACAGGTCCTCCATGATGTGAACTCTCAGGAAGAGGAGCTCCGACACCATCTCCACCCCATCCCCATTGATGTAAAGTGGTTTAATGTGGTCTTAATCGTCTTGGCCTTAAATGTGTTCAGGATTAGGTTGTTGTCCCTGCACCACATTGTCAGCCACTCCAGTTCATCCCTTTAGGCGGACTCATGCTCCCCAGAGATGACCCACACCAAAGGGGAGTCGTCTGTAGATTTGACTATGGTGTTACTTTGGTGAGCGGGGGCACAGTCATGTGTGTATAGCGTGAAGAGCAGGGGGCTCAGCACACAGGAGAGCTAGTGCTGATGGCCGAGGAGATGTGGGGGTCCACCCTTACCCTTTGTGTTTGTCAGAAAGTCCTTAATCCAAAGCAGCTGGACTTTGGGAATCCTAGGGTTAACAGTAGGCCAGCTCTAATAGTAATTTGGTTTGGCTTCGCAGGCCAAATGTAATTAGGCTGCGGGCCAAATTTGGCCCGCGGGCCAGAGTTTGACACCTATGTACTAGAGTTTTTGTTTTTTGTGTGATTACAGATAAATTGTGTTAATGCAATTGTGTGACGCAAAAATTTCCCCGTTGTGGGATCAATAAAGTCTTATCTTATCTTATCTTATCTTATCTTATCTTATCTTATCTTAATAGAGTGTGTTCAATTCAATTTTATTTATACAGCGCCAAATCACAACAACAGTCGCCGCAAGGCGCTTTATATTTACAGTAGATCGTACAATAATAGATACAGAGAAAAACCCAACAATCATATGACCCCCTATGAGCAGCACTTTGGCAACAGTGGGAAGGAAAAACTCCCTTTTAACAGGAAGAAACCAGTCATTGATAAAAATAAAAAAAAAACCAAAACACCAAATTTCAACAAAAATGGCCAATTATATCCTGGAGCCCAAAGGGTTAACCCAACAAATCATGAAAAATTTGGTTTTCAATTTTTGGTGAAAAACACATTCGTGACAGTGCAGATTTCTGACATTTTGTCTAAATGTAAGCATGTAACAATTTGATTATTTCTAATTAAAAACACGTAAGTTAGACTTGTGTTTGTAAATGAACCACCACAGTATGTGTATAAAATTAAAAAATGCTGATTTGAGCATCTTCAAAAACATTAACACTGAGTTCTTGTGTCTCAAGGTAGCACTGGGAAACTGCTCTGCCTGCCGGGCCAGCGTGCCACTTTGCCTTGCTCATACCACTATGAGGACCAGATGCATATCTTCCAGCTATCCATACAGTGGAGGAGTCCTCTCAATGAGCTGCTGTGTCACTATATCAAACACAAAGCCTTTCAGAACTGCACGGCTGGCTACACCATCAGCTACAGCCCAGGCAACATCACGCTCACCGTCCTGCAGGCCAGACTGGAGGACTTTGGGACTCACGTTTGCTCGGTGAGCAAACGGCATGAGTTCTCTGACTACAGCATTGAGCTGGCCAGAATGTCAGGTGAGTTTGACAGGTGAGATGTGTAGCTTGTGTCACAAAGTGATTGCTCAAAGGGGTCATTTGATTGTTGAAGTTTTAACATATTATTGTAGGGTCTTTACCTCACAATATAAGGTTTATTGTAAGGTATATTGAGGGGAATAATGTTGTGATTGGTGGTTTTATAAATAAAATTGAATTGAACTGAATTGCTGCAGTAAACATGGGCAATAGAGTATCTCGCTGGTCCTATCCTTATTTCTTAAGGATATAACTTTCAGATATTGTCTATCAACTGTAGTTAGACTTTTTCGGCCTGCCAGGTCTTTTTGTTTTTGTCCTCCACTTGTCCAGGTTCCTCATTTTTTAAAGGAAACATTGCACACCATGCTGAGATATGAAACTTTGTTTTAGGATATTTTTATTAGAAAATGCTGCTCTCAGCCTGTTTTGGCATCATTGTGATGTCATAGTGCGGTCAGCTTCTTCAGCCAGTAGGCGTGAACCATGTCTGGGCCTGGTGCTGTCCAACTCTCCATACTGGAGATGCTTTCTTGGATGTCTGCCACTGTGAAGGTTATTGGATCCTGTTCAGGGAGGTTGCTGTGGTCTGCTCTTAGATCCACTAGAAACTGAGTTGCATCCTTCTCCCATATGCTCTTCCAGTATCGCTCCATCTCCAGCCTCGGTGGTTCTGTGCTCATATTGTTCCCCTGCCACTGAGAGTAAACCGTGGCTGGTTCTGTGGAGAACAGCTGGTTTATTCTCCTGCCTTCTATCTCTCTGGTGTACGTCTTCAAGCAGCTGGCCGAGGCTGTGAGTCTTTGCTTGGCTGTTTGGACGGCCTACTGTACTTTTTAGGCACCTTCTTCATTGCACCAAGCCTGCCAGCTGACACCAAACCTTTCTAGCAAGGAACATTAAATGTAACTTATTATATTACACAACCTAATGTAATAACTAATTAATTAATACATGTAAACCTCACACATCAAATTGATGGGGCCAATGTTGCCACTGCAGTCTCTAGCATTTCAAATCACAAGCGGCAGTGGTGGTGGTACTCTAAACTGTAAGCTAAGTTTTAAAATAACCTGTTTGTGTGTCACCACCTGCACTTTTTAAATATTTTTTAGCCGAGAATGTAGTGAAGTAATTTTCAAAACAAAACGTCTGCACCAGCATGTTGATGCTGTTTGTGGAAGACTCCAACCTGCACCAGATATAATTAAATGATCAGTTTTATATGGGGAAAGTCTGCTCTTCAGGAGTGCTCACATTTAGTATACCACTTCCCAAACGTATCACTAGATGGAACTCCAACACAAGGGATGGAAATATGTATAATGAGGCAGTTAGCCAGTGGGTAACACACCTGCAGTAGACTGTTCCAAGTCACATTGGAACGTAGATGTGACAAATAAAGATGAAGCAGGACTGGAAACTGATTTAATCGGGTCACCATGGTTCTCACTAACTAGCACGTGCCCCAACGGTAGCTAGAACAAATATTTTGAAAAGGTCAAAATAGAAGCATCCTAAACATGACCCACATAATCTCACATTTATGCGACAGACACCAGTCATAACAAACAAAGGACGGGTTATTGCCTTTGTTCCCAACAGCTCTTTCCTGCATCGTCAGCCCAGGAGCTGAGTCAGACCAGCTAGAACAAGGGCTAATCAATCCTGTGATGCTAGGCAAGGGGTTCTGGGTAATGTAGTCCATACCAACAGGGACATATATACAGCCACCCCTGTATTTACACTGCAAATGCACATCATAGCAAAAAATGTCTATAAGGTTTTCCCATCTTGCATCTGAGGCAGGGTAACTAGCTTGGTCGTGTGTAAGTGTGATCTTTTACTTGCCCTTCCACTGACCACACTATACCATCCACCCAAAGAAACAATTTTGAGATTTTCCCCAACTAGCCACATGGCCCTGGGCAGCTGAGAGTCCACTATCATGACGACTTCATCTACAGCAAGGTCAGGTGGCATCACACCACTTCTGTCTGAGCTGAACGCCATGGAGGCATCTCGAAATGAAATGGGTCCAGAAGTGTTCAGCAATGATCTGGCTTTGTTTCCATCTTTAACTGGCGATAAAGTTAACCTGGTCCATATGCCACCTGTGGGAACGAGGCATCCTGGTGCCCCATGACCATGAAAATGGGTACAATTGGGTCAGGATCAGCAATATCAGATGATATTTAGCCAAGAGGTTTAGCATTAAGGATCCCTTCCATTTTAGTGAGTGCTGTGAAGAAGACTTCTTCAGGCACTATTTGATTTGATCCTTTAGGATGACCTGGAGCGTGGACTTAACCGACCTTATTTCCCTCTTCCAGTCGCCTCCAAAATGTGGTGATAGAACCAACATCAACATGCTGTTTGATGAGCGCCGGCTTCTTTGCTGGATTTCAGATGTGACCTCAGACACTGAGCATCACGTGTTACATGAAAGATGAATCCCGACACTTCTGAAGTTAATTGAACGTATTATCATTAGTTTTAAAGTATTTTTTCAAGTTGTAGTTATTGTATTGCATCTTACTTAGTTGTAATGGTTAATGAGCTCATCCAGCATTATGACACTTGTCCATCTTATTAAAACCTCAAATCCCCTGTTACAGTTTGAAACAAGGACCTGAGGCACATACAGGCAGCACCCCCCAAAATACACATTCAAAGCACCACAATGGCAGCCCAATATTAGATTGCTATTAGCTGTTAGCTCTGTAGAGTGGGCAATCATAATGAAGCAGTTCATTTTAATTTGTAGATTCAAGCTGCTCTTCATAGTTTTGCCCACCAGGTGGCACCAAAAGCTATTGGGAAGCTTTGAGTGATGAACCTTTTTTAAATACAAGCTTCAGTAAGCTTCATTTGCTCGCCGCTAGTTTAGGGTCATGTTGAATGAAATGAATCATGTGTATTTTGAAAATCTGTCATATTATTTTTCTATGCTCCTCACTGACTAATTACTTGTGACTGGCACCTCATTAGCAAATGAAGAAGCAGTGTTTCACAGTCAGACCCACTCGTCATTTTTCTTGATCTCAAACAGGACTTTGTGAACATCACAGTAACTATTCTCATTTATATAATTGTGACAGTTTTTTTTTTTTTGTTTGTTTGTTTTTTGGGAAGGGGGGGGGGGGGTTGCCACAAGGGAGGCATTCCCTGATGTTCATTAGAAAAAATGTTGCACTGTTTATTATTTTCATTTAATTTTTACATTAAAATACATTTACTTTAAATGGCTATATAAACTACAGGGTGGCCATTTATATGGATACACCGTAATAACATGGGAATGGTTGGTGATATTAAAGTCCTGTTTGTGGCACATTAGTATATGTGAGGGGGCAAACTCCTCAAGATGGGTGGTGACCATGGTGGCCATTTAGAAGTCGGCCATCTTGGATACAACTTTTGTTTTTTCAATAGGACGAGGGCCATGTGACACATCAAACTTATTGGTAATGTCACAAGTTTGCCCCCTCACATATACTAATGTGCCACAAACAGGACTTTAATATCACCAACCATTCCCATGTTATTACCGTGTATCCATACAAATGGCCCACCCTGTATATAATATTTTAAGTATTAAGTATTAGGGTAGGATGTATTCATTTTAATTTCCATCCTGTTTATTGTAAAGGAAAACTTGTTTATTTTTTTATTCATACCTGAGAATTAGTCATTTCTTTTTGGGATCATGGCACAAACTGAGGCCTGAAAGAAAGGGAGTCAACTGTGTTAGTGTTAACAGCTCTAATGCTAACCAGGCGCATTTGTTTTCCTCTAGACTCTGTTACTTCAGCACCAACAGGTGGAATGAATCAGTCAGGTAAGAAGCATTACATTTTCAGTGTTTTTCTGAGGCACTGTTCTCTTCTTATCACTTTGAAAGTCAGAGAAGTCTAACCAGCCTAACCATCAACAAAAGAGTGAACTGCAGCTATTTCTCTGTAAACCCCCGAGGTGATCATGTGGGAAAATTCCAGTAGATCAGCATTTTGTGAAATAATCAGACCAGCCTATATGGCACTAAAAGCCACTATCAAAATCACTTAAATTACGATCAGTTTGAACTTGAGGGTTTTTTGACATGCCTACATGTCACTGAGTTGCTGCCATGTCACTGGCTGATTAAATATTTGATTTCATGTGCAGTTGAGGAAGCTTATCTAATAAAGTGTCTGGTTAGTGAATACAAACAGTTGGACATAGCAAAGTCTCCAGATCCAACATTATATATCAGCTTTACTTTTCATTGGATATAAATAGTGTGAATAACACATTATGGTTAATGTTTCCTTGTCTTTTCAGGCCTGACCTGGAGACTAATTATTCTTCATGCTTTGGCGTGCTTATTGGTTTGCACATAGAAGAGGAAATTTATATATTTATATACATTAACAGACACAAGCCTGTAAATTTACATAGAATCTAAATCCCACCTGTCCAGCAGAGACCTAAATAAAAGCTTTGCAAAAGGATGCGTGTTTGCTCATTCTTTTTCCAGAGGATGTGAGATGTTACTGTCATTCCTTTTAATTAGGTCGATACCTTTGTAAGGTAGTGGAGACAATCACAACCAAACACAGCATATCTTTTCATACAGCAGGTAAAACTAAGTGCAAGTATTGAATACGTCACCAGTTTTCTTAGTAAATATATTTCTAAAGGCGCTATTGACATGAAATCATCACCTCATCTCAGTAACAACCCATCCAATCCACACATGCAAAGAAATCAAATCATAGATGTCGGGTTCAATTTGCTTGTTTGGGATTTTTTTGCCCCTCCGCTGATCGCTACCTTATGTTGGTTGAGGGGTTTGTGTGTCCCAGGGATCCCAGGGGCTATGTTGTGTGGGGGCATTTGCCCCCTGGTAGGGTCTCCCATGGCAAATTGGTCCTGACAAAGAGCAATTCAGAAGACCCCTATGAAAAGACCATCGGGAACAGTTTACCCTGCCCGGGTTAGGTTTACTGGGGCCCCGCCCTGGAGCCAGGCCCGGGGTGGGTGCCCGAGGGTGAGCATCTGGTGGCCGGGCCTTAGTCGGCCACAGCCCGAAAAAGGGACATGAGCCCATCTTCCTGCAGGCCCACCACCCGCAGGAGGCACCGTGGGGGTTGGGTGCAATGTGAGTCGGGCAGCAGACAGGAGCGGAGGCCCTGGCGGACCAATCCCCGGCTACCAAGACTGGCAACTGGGACATGGAATGTCACCTCTCTAGTGGGGAAGGAGCCTGAGCTAGTGCGTGAGGTTGAGAGGTACCAGCTAGATATAGTTGGGCTCACCTCAACGCTTGCCCTGGGCTCTGGAACCAGTCTCCTAGAGAGGGGCTGGACTCTGTCTCAGTCTGGAGTTGCCCCTGGTGAGAGGCGGCGGGCTGGGGTGGGTATCTTGGTACCCCCTCGGCTTGCTACTGGTATGTTGGGGTTTTTCCCAGTGGACGAGACGGTTTGTTCCCTTCGCCTTTGGGTCAGGAAACGGGTCCTGGCTGTCATCTGTGCTTATGCTCCGAGCGGCAGTTCAGAGTACCCAGCCTTCTTGGAGTCCCTGAGTGGGGCACTGGAGGGTGCTCCTCCTAGGGACTCTGTTGTCCTACTGGGAGACTTTAATGCTCATGTGGGCAATGACAGTGAGACCTGGAAGGGCGTTATTGGGAGGAACGGCCTCCCGGATCTGAACCCGAGCGGTGTTTTGTTATTGGACTTCTGTGCAAACCACAGTTTGGCCATAACGAACACCATGTTCAAACATAAGTGCACGTGGCACCAGGACACTCTAGGCCACAGGTCGATGATCGATTTTGTAATCGTATCACCAGACCTGAGGCCATATGTTTTGGACACTCGGGCAAAGAGAGCGGCTGAGCTGTCAACTGATCACCACCTGGTGGTGAGTTGGATCAGGACCCAAATGTACAGTGAGGGTGTGCTGGGAACGTCTAGCAGAGGCCCCAGTCCGCGACATCTTCAACGCACACCTCCGGCAGAGCTTCAACAGCATTCCGAGGGAGACTGGGGACATTGAGTCCGAATGGACCACGTTCAGCAGCTCCATTGCCGAAGCTGCTGCACGGAGCTGTGGCCGCAAAGTGGTTGGTGCCTGTCGTGGTGGTAACCAGCCTACCGGGCTTGGTTAGCCTGTGGGACTCTGGAGGCAGCCGATAGGTACCGACAGGCCACCATCAGAGCCAGCGCCTAAACTGGATGCACAGGTTGGGGCTCCAGCATAACGTCCAGGATTTGGCACCACTGGAAAGACCTGGTATTGTGTGTGATGTTCATGATTAACATGAACAACAGAATTCTGGAGAATATGGAAATTTGTTTTTGTAAAGTTCTGCTGTAAAAAGTGACTGTAAAATGTGTTGGGTTCATTTTATGGTAAATGGCCTGTAGTTGTATAGCAATGTCAAGTAAAAAATAAAACACAAATATGTGATTCTAATTATGAGATATGAGCCTTAGAGAAATGAATCCCAACAAATGTAAAAACTGATGGGATCAGTACTATGATTTAAACAAGTTGTCTAGTCAAAGTCTGATTTAAGAATGAGGGTTGCGGACTACTCATTTCACTAAACTTCTAATTTTATCTTTTGGGAACCTGGACAGGAAAGAAAATCAGAGCGAACAATACTACAGCTCTAAATGCTTTTGTCAATACAATTCAGGTGCATGTATTTCTGACAAGAGTACGACGTGAAGAAGATCGAAGCCGATCTGACCGACGCCCTTGACCGACCCAAGTGGAGACGACTTTGCAGAAAAGCGGACCCTACAACCGAGCGGGAAAAACGCTAGGAGGAAGAAGTATTTCTGACAAGATTTGTTCCTAACAAATGAACTGACCCCTGACCTCCTAACAGCACCTCAAAACTGTTTCTGGGTTCTGATCTTCCTCACTGTCATCATCAGTTTGCCTGCCCTCAGTGAGTGCATGGTCCTCACTGGATAATATGTGCATGTTTATATTATTAACTTTCTAATCTGACATCCCATCCTGTACTCAGCTGACCTGTCAAATGTACAAATATATTGTGGTATTTGTATAAAATATTCTTATATGTGCTTTATGTATTTAATTTTCTTTATGCAAAGTTTCATCAAGATCGGTCATGTTTGCCTACTGGTGGTGGTCAGAGGGCCCGGTGGCGCCAGTGTCCGGCAGCCTCGCCTCTGTCAGTGCGCCCCAGGGTGGCTGTGGCTACAATGTAGCTGCCATCACCAGTGTGTGAATGTGTGGATGAATGTAGTGTAAAGTGCTTTGGGGTCCTTAGGGAGTAAGTAAAGCGCTATACAAATGCAGGCCATTTACCACTTACCCTTAGAAAAGTGATCCAAAGGCATAATGTTGCATGATGATATTTCAGTTTAAACATGGATAGAAAGGATATTAATCTCACAGATTTGGTTGTTGAACTAGAGACTAGCTCCGTGTATACCTGTGCTGTTAGACCAGCAGAAGATGATCTCAAGAATAAAACTAGGTCTGGTTTCAATTCAATTTCGGGGAAACCTGCAGTCAGCGGAGACCAAAGCAGTCACCTGGATGAGTGATGAAACGTTTCTCCCACTGAAAACGCTGCGTCCACATGAACACAATCAACCTTTTGGGATTTCCTTACCTGGATTATTGAGCATGCATCAAGACCTTTCTGAGTTCTAGCATATTTTTCATCATCAAAACATTTTACTATTACATAAAAATAACTCCAGTAAAAACTCTGCATTTTTAAAGTGAAGATTTCATTTTAGATTGAGTAAGTTAACCATTTGTCACGGATGTTTCGTGTAATGAATGGACTCAACTAAAAACTGCATGTTGTATTTACTAGGGACATCTATGTTCGACATTAACATTTGTTTGATCGAAATAATGAAAATATGACAAATGTGCAAAAAAATAAGGAAATGGGAAGGAGGGACTTCCCAAAGCGCCGCGTCACGAGAATCTGTTTCACCTGCTCGGGTCGTTATTTTTTTCCAGTTTATTTCTTCCTGTCACACAGTGGCATTTGTGATATTTTGTACTTCTCACATAAATTAATCCATTTATGATGAAGGGTTTTTCTTTTTACCATGGAAATAGCCAACTCCAGCAACAGAACAAATCAATTATGCAGCATTTATTGTCAGGTCTTTTATATGGTTTGGGAAACTTGGCATAGGCAATGAAAACAATAAATATGACATTTTCCCTAATGTAGCATTTTACACAATGTACAATGTGTTTCTTTCTCCACAGCTTGCTTGATAAGGTTCTATACACATTTCCAAACAAATAAACATATCTCCATTCAGAAGCCCTGAAAATGGGATGTGCACAAAAAAAGATAATAAAACACTAAATGCATTTCTCGTATGAATTTGTGTCAATAAAAACTGCTAATAAACCACAAAGAGAAATGAAAAGTTGTGCTGTTTAATCGACATAAAACAGATTAGAAAATAGCCCATCTGCTTAAGAGTTTCCTACGATGGTGCGGTTTGGATAATACTGGCTGTTCCTGCTCATTTCTGCCGAGTTTATTTGTGTGCGTGTGAAGAACTGCTTGGATCAGTAGTCAGTGTCAGAGCCCTCGGCATTGTCCACGTTTCGGGAGAGCATGTAGTTGTCCATGTCGATGGAGCGGCAGTTATTGATGGCGTAGCGCAGCCTCTCAGCCATGACAGCCTGGCTTGAGTACGGAGGCAAGCGCAGCTGGAAGAAACATGTCTGAGAGGTGGGCAAGCTGTCGTAGGGCTGTGGAGGACACACAACAAATTCCAAATTACTTAAACCTCACACAGTGTCGTTCTGTGGCAGGCCAAACGCTGCTCTCCTAAATTCAATTCAGTTGGTACCAAATCACAACAACAGTCGCCTCAAGGCACTTTATATAATAAGGTAAAGAACAAACAACAGTACACTAATGATTTAATGGAAAGTGAGTGAATGTGAGTGAAGAAGAAACATGCAAGTGGTCATGCATCATGAGAAGCCCCAGCAGGTCCGGCCTACTGCAGCATAACGAAGGAAGGGTTCACGGTCATCCCAGCTATACGCTTTATCAAAAATGAAAGTCGGATCTTAAAAATACAGACGGTCTCCGTCTGGCAAATCCACACTGGGTGGTGATGACACAGAAGACGGACGTGAAAGCTCAAGGCTCTGCCCCCCAGTCTGCGCTACTTTTAAATACCCTGGTGGAAGTGATGGTTTTTGGTGGCGCTTCTGAGGCCACTACTATAGATCTTGGTTCGCTGGCACAGTATGTTAAACCAGTCATCACTAATCTGGGAGTTAAAATAGAGGCAAATCTTAAACTTGAAAGCCAGGTCAGAGCTGTTGTCAGATCTAGCTTTGTTCATTTGAGGGAATTAGCCAAAATAAAGCCGTTCTTATCGAAACAGCATTTTGAGACAGTAATCCATGCCTTTGTTACTTCTAGGCTGGATTATTGTAACGCACTTTATTGTGGGGTTAGTGATGCAGCTCGTCTTTTAACTGGAACAAAAAAGTTTGAGCACATTACCCCAATTTTAATTTCACTCCACTGGCTACCTGTACGTTTCAGGATTGTTTTTAAAATTCTCTTATTTGCCTTTAAATCTCTTGATGGCCTGGCCCCCCCCCCCTACCTCTCCGAGCTACTACAACCATATACACCTGCCCGTTCCCTTAGGTCCGCCAATCAGCAGCTGCTTAAGGTACTGAAAACTAAGTATAAATCTAAAGGTGATCGTGCTTCTGCTGTAGCTGCTCCGAAGCTGTGGAACGATCTGCCCTTGCATGTTAGGCCTCTTCTCTCTCTGAATCTAAAAGTCTTCTTAGAACATATTCATTCGCTGAAGCCTTTGGCATTGATTAGAGGGGTTGACTCAATTTGTTTTGACATGTTTCAATTTATTTTAGGTTTTTAGTTATTTATTTTATCTTATCTCATTTTAATTTTCTTTACTTATGCTATTAGCATGTACAGCACTTTGTGAACTCTGGTTTTATGTTAAGATGTTTAATGGACAAATGAAACTTCATTACTCGAAGCTTTTCAGCACGAAACTCTGGTGGCCAAAAATATGAAGCGCAGCTTGAATCTAAAAGTTAAATGAACTGCTCTACAGAACCTGTGACGTCTTGATATTTTTTATTCATAAAAAAAAGACTATATATAATAATGTGCAACACACTCTTATAATAGGCTGGGACTACGCCTGTGCTGTGAGGTCCCTGCCTCTGCCTGATTATGTATTTCACCAGTGACCAAAGCTTATATAATACCACACCAACATAAAACCAGGGTTCACAAAGTGCTGTACATATACAAAAAGCATAAACACATAAAATAAAATTGTATCTAATTTAATAAAAGCTACAGCCCCTTTGGAGCAGCCTCCTCAAAAGCACCTCTAAATGTATACTTAGTTTTTGGTGCCTTAAGGAGCTGCTGATTGGTGGACGTAAGGTAGCAGGCAGGTGTATATGGCTGTAGTAGCCCCGAGAGGTAAGGGCCAATTAGAGATTTAAAAATAAAAGAACTAAAAGGTACAGGTAGCTGGTGGAGTGAAATTAGAATGGAGGTAATGTGCCCAGACTTTTTTGTTCCAGTTAAAAGGCGCACTGCATCACAATAAAGTGCGTTACAATAATCCAGCCTAGAAGTAACAAAGGCGTAGATTACTGTCTCAAAAAGCTGCTTTGATAAGACGGGCTTAAATTTAAAAAAGCTCTGACCAAGTTTAAGATCTGCCTTCATGTTAACTCCCAGATTATTGATGGTTATAATTCTATCACTATATATGTACGGTGCATTTCTTATGTACAGTTTAGACCTGTGGGTAGAACTCCTTATTAAAGTGGTTTTTATTCAGGAATAGGCAGAACATCTTCTTTTTGTTGCTGACTCCATATCTCAATGTCGCACAGCAGTTCACTATGTCTCGCACAAAAGACCGCAAATCCTGCCAGTGGTTCACTTCCTTATAAACCAAAGAATCAGGTACTGAAGGAGTGATGTGCTGATGAACAAAGCCTCGGCACAGTGTTTCTGAAGCACTGTGTTGTTTTTTTGACACCTGCATCTTAATTAATTCACTAATTAAGATGCAGGCCAGGGCTACTATGAGCCCGAGCCTGAAGGCAGAGTTGGTTTGTGAGGCTGAGGACAAACCGCCCTACGTTTTAAGATGAAGATAATGGCTGGAGAGTAAAAACTGATATAATTTGAGATGGATCTTGGCTGGGTGAGAGAGCGCCCATCAGGATGCAGGTGTGAGGACCGGTTGCTATAGTGACTCTTGTCAGGTGACCCAGACTTCTGTCAGCTTCAGGTTGAAATAGACAGAAATTTGTCTCTGAAATGCTTCCTAAGAGAAAACTGTTGTATAAGGAAACTTCTTTCACCGTGAGCGCCAACAACTCCTAGTCTACAAATTCTTAAATTTTCCTATCTGTAGAGTTTAGTATGTGGATGTCGTGACAGGGTGGAAACAGCCTGCGATTCGGATTTTCACATGAAATTTAGACGGTTTTCACATTGTTCCCTGTGGAAGAGTTGGACGGAGGAGGCAGCGCTTTGGGGACATTTATGAGAGACAAATATCTATCACAATAACCGGGGATGAAAGCGGACACCCGTGGCTATTATTTTAGAGTAAAATGATGGACTTTTTGGTTTTATTTAGCCCATTTTTCAATTTTGTGCTTCTACTTTTTACACTAAAGCTGGCTGATAATTTGGTAATCTAATTAAATTAAGCTCATTCAGGAAGTTCAGCTTTGACTATTTCAAATATTTTTAAACACTTCAGGCAAAATCTTTAAATTTCCAGCATTCACACTGCCAGGAAATGCAAAAATATGTTATTGTACACTCATAACGATAGTTAATAGTGTCCTGAGTTACGCAGCGGTCCATTGAAGATGGGAGAACAAAAGAACCAAAATGCCCCCAGATAAACGTAGACTGAGGTCCTCTGTCTCTGAACTGCCTCATCCAGAGAAAAGTTATTTTCCCTGCTCAGCTCATTGCCAATCACTTAGATTCCCCAGGGGATTTAAGGAAAATAATTGGGCATTTTTTCATGATGACAATGCACCGCTCTACTTACCCTGTCCACCTTCATGATCTGAAACCTCTGGGAGATATCAGCTGTGTTAGCAGGGAGCCTCGAGCGACCTGAGACAAAGCGCATGAAGAGGACACGCTCCTCGTTGGAGAACTCCTCCAGGGTCTGCCAAAACCACTGCACCAAGGAGTGCTGTTCATCCACCTCTCTGTAGCGCACCACCTTCTTGAGCACATCGCAGCAGATCTCCGGCATGCCACAAACCATCTGCTCCAGCTGCTTGGCAGTGAGCAGGGACAGTAGCGGCACCGGCACGATCCACGACATGCCCTCACGCACTGCTGCCACCTGGGAGAGATGAGCCCACAGGAGAAGACTTATGTCCGTGTTAAGGCCAAAGTCACGTTTTATCTAACGGTCAGTTCAGCTAAAGAGACGTTCTTGTTTGTTTCCAGTCCTGCACACAGCTTGCTGTTATTAGGGTTTCCATGTTGAAACAGCAGACAAACACTGTGTTCCTGTATCTGGATCATCTGTTCATTCCCCTGTGAATGCTCAGTGGCTAACAACTGGTGACTGAGAAGTCCTTAGCCAACGAAGTTTTGAAACAGTATGACCAAGACGTACAAGTTCAGTTCAATTTCATATGACCCAAATAAACTCCAAAGGAAAGTCAAGTCAAAATGCTTCCCAGACGTCTATCCGAAGTCTTTAGTTACAACCACAGCTATGGCCAATAAGTGGGTCTTTGACCCAACACAGGTTTAAAACACTTCCACACTTTTTTATGACTTTGAAGTTAATCCATGTTTTTAATAAACACATATTTATTTATTTTTTTAAAAAAAGAAAAAAAACCACACTGTGAAAAGAGTCAACATCGACGAGCTCGTCCTGATGTCTCTAAACAGGAAACTTAAAACACTGAGAATCTGACTCCATCCAATCTGAGGTAAAATAGTAACATTTTACTATTTCCATATCATTGCATGATTTGACTTACAATCGCATTTGTTGCCCAAGGCAGTGATCTGATTGGTCAGATCTGTTTATTCAGATCCAGAAAACTGGAAAAATGGAGTTTGTGCTGTTGTACTGAAGAGGTGAGTCCGAAAAATATTTTTAATACACAAAATATTCGCATGGATTTGACATGTCTGGTGTGTAAAGGCCTTTTCTGTACCTGACGGTCGATTTCATGCAGTCTGTACTCAATAGCTCTTTCCACATATTCCTTCCTGTTGGAGAAAGTGAGAGGGATGCTGTTCCCTCCTGGGATAATGGGGACCATTTTACCATCTGCACTCTGCCCGACAAAGGAATCCAGAGGAATCATCTGCAAAACAAACACAAAAACTGTGAGTACTGGCAAAGAGCTCACTGAGGTTAGAGAACTTCACTTCATAAAGAAAGGACCTGTGATGGAATTACATTAATGATTTAAAAATATACCTAAAATCTCCACATCTCTAAGTCCTAAATAATAAACCTTGGGCCCTGTGGATCAGTGACAATTAATCTTTGTCCCCAGATCTGAGTTTGATAAGACAAACTGCTGTTTTTCTATTTGAACACGTAGTTAAAAAGCAGTTATGTCCATGGCCTAAAAGAAGCAGATCAAAATGAGGCTTTGTACTAGAATATGACAATTATATTATCAAAGAGAACGCATTAGAAAGACAAGCAAAGCATAGAATACAAGTCAATAACGTCTGCAGTCATGGTAAATAAAGGCCACTGTATGGTTTTCTATAAAAGCTTTCCACTAAATCTAACAACCGTTCATTGTTCTGTTCATTTATTCATTTCATCCAACGCATGAAAGCTCATGTGGCAGAAATGAGCTCTCATCTGCAGCGTCTTTTCTTCAGTATTCCTCTCCTCACCCCCATCTGGCTCCTCCTCCCTGAGCCTGCTGGAGGTTTCTTCCTGTTAAAAGGGAGTTTTTCCTTCCCACTTTCGCCAAGTGCTTGCTCATAGGGGGTCTTTCGATTGTTGGGCTTTCTCTGTATTACTGTAGGGTCTTTACCTTTCACCCTATAAAGCCTAAAAGCGCAAATCAGTCTGTGCATAACTATATATTGCTCTGCCCATGTCGAATGTCGGTTGGAAAGATTTTAGATATTGCCCAACGTTAGACGATACCCAGCCCGCTTTGCCAATGTAGCCGCTCCCCCGGCCTAATTCCAGGTTGGACCCAGGTAAGCCTGTCTCAAGCAAAGTAACATTACACAGGTTTTCTTTCATATTTCAACTGTTCTTAAATGTAGACATCTGCTTTTTCTCTGTTGCACTAAAAATGAACCAAACATTGAATTTAATGTTCTATTAAACAACCCCAGTTAACGCTGCTCAATGAATGGATGTGTTTGTGGCTGCTGGCTTGCTTTAGTGTGGTTTCAATATTTAAATGTCTAAGTATAATCCTCACACGAACATACAATCAAAATGCTTTTCTAACCTCATGGAAATTATCCTCCGTGATGCCGCTGTCTTCAATGTGAAGAATGCTTTTGAGTGTCTGCACATAGAGCAGGTCCACTTCCTCCAGGTCCTCCAGCAACAAGGGGATGCAGCACAACTGCTTCCAAACCAAAGGAGCCAAGTGCAGATCCAGGGGCTTCTTGGTGCGGATGGCTACCCCCATAAGAATACCTAAGAATTTAAACTGGAGCATGTGCTCATCCAGGCATGCTGACGGGTTGAGGAGGAATCTATCAAAATCAGAATCAGAATACTTTAATAATCCAGAAGGAAACTATGTGGGTTTCAGTTGCTCCAAGGCAATAACAGTAACAGACTAGACTATTACAAAGTTTACACATTTAAGAAATAGCACAATATACACGCATACAAATCGCTCACTTATACATATGAAGAATATTATAGAGGTGAAATGTATATGATTGACATTTGACTCTAACCTGTGAAACTTTGTCATTCGTTATTTTACTGTAGAGCGTGTGCAAAGGGTGTAATTGTTGCAGTGTGTACGGCGTATTAGATGGAGGAGTTCCACAGGCAGGAATGATTTCCTGTGTCTCAGTCCATGCTCCTGTGACTGGCTAGCAAGTCATGCAGTGTGTGGGAGGTGCTGTCCATCACTGTCCTTATCTTGGACAACAGCCACCTGTCAGAAACACCCTAAGAGAGTCCAGCTCCATCCCCACAACATTACTGGCCTTGCCGAGCAGTTGATTGAGTCTGTTGGCATGCTGTCCCAGAATGCAACAGCATAGAGGATGGCACTGGCCACAACGGACTCGTAAACAATCCTGAGGGAGTGGTGCAGCTCTGGATACGGCTGTAGGTGGCTGAGCATTCACTGCAGTGTCGTAAACAGCCACCAACATTACAAGGGTAAATTCCCTGATCAAATAATACGGCCCGAGTCTTTGATTGTTATGTTTGTTTGTTAACAAGAACAGCAAGCCCTCTTCCTTTCTGCTTACCGCTCGTGGCGCTGTCCCTGTCCGCCCGAACAGTGTGGAAGACACACTGTCCACTGGAATACCCCGGTGCATCCATGATTCGGTGAAACACATCAAGCTACACTCACGATATTCCCTCTGACTCCGTGTCAGCGCTGTTAGCTCGTCCATCTCGTTTGCTAGCAACCGAACGTTCCCCAATATAATAGACGGCAGACACGGTTTGAAGCCTCCGCTGAAAAATGTGGAACGCTTCACGAATTTACGTGCCATCCTTGCACAGAGACCATGCTAATCTTCCCTGTATCATATCCAGTTTAGCGCATGCCATCAAAGAAATGTCTTTCTTTTATTTCAAACAAAGGATTAGTTACTCTCTTAAAGTCCTACAACTTCCAACACATTAACTGACCTACATGTTTCATTAAGGTCTTCTCACCTGTCTCTGTTGTAGCCAACCTCTGCTGTGGCATTGGGAGATGGGATGAGCAGGTCCACAACTCCTGTCTCCAACTCCTATGGATAGATATACATGACAGTGAAGAAGTAGTAGCTCTATCAGACATCCAGTAAACAGCTGGAATAAAATTTGTTCTAACAAGTCCAGATGTTTACATACCTGACACATCTCTGTGATGGTGTCATCAAAGACCCCTCCTGCATCGTCAGCACCTTCTCCAACTAGTTTGACCTTCCAGGCTCTTGAGGGAAGTCGGAGATCTGAAGCATTCAACTTTACAACTTGCCGAGCAATCTGTACAAAGATTGGTTTACACTTCCGACCTCTGCAGAGTTCAAATGTGATGGAAAACCAAAGTGAAAAGGAAGAAGGGGATTTTAAGTTTACCTTTAAGCACAAAATTATATTTATAACATCAGTAGCTGATGAAGTAGTTATGCATCTATTTTTTTATGCAGTACAACAATTCCACCCTGGAACAGTTTAAAACAACCATTAAAACCTTCATACCAGTGGTGAGTGTATGGAAACCTCTGACTGCAGGCTAAAAACAGTTACCAGTACTGACCGTGTGGAGATGCGTTTGACAGTGATCTGGGGACCGTAGTTCTTGCCCTGCACCATGGTCTTGCCTATCGACCGCACCATAGGCAGCGTATACACTCTGGGAGCCAAAAGGGGCCTTAACTGGCCCTGGACGATTCCCCAGGTACCGGCGTTGTAATGGGAGGTACAGCTCTGCAGAATTAAAATGACATTTAGTATTTACTAATTAAGAGGAGCCCCAAATCTTTTCCCTACATTTGTGCAACGTCTAAACTATAGGGAAGAAAAAATCTTTCCAATTAAGATGTAACATAGTAGTCCCCTTTCAGTCCATACAACATTTAGTTTGGGATATCACGCCCCTGCATGTTGTGGCTTAAGGCACCTCTATTCGTGCCCTGTGATGACACATATAGACTTCTGTGATCACATTGATCCTGCAGTTTTCACACTTCACCTGAGCGTAAAAACTGAGGGGATGCCGAGTTGGGCTAGCTACTGATAGTTAGAGCTGCTGTCTGCTGGCATGAAGTCAGTTTAACTGCCTCGTTGGTGTTAGCCTCCACTGTTCAGTTGGTGTGTGGGCTTCCCACAGAGTGGAAATTTCAAGTGTCCTTGTGCAGCACTGTTGCTTTGCATTTTGGCATGAGTACCAAACCAAAGCAAGCAAAGCAGAAATCTTCTGTTTCTCCCGTCCTAATGGGTGCTGTTTGCATGACCAGCATGAGGTTGCCCTGTCTGACTGGGGACTTACCACGCCGGGAAAAGTAAGCCTGTGTATGTTGTTGCCAGCTCCAGGGCTCGACCCTGGAAAGACGGAGAAAGTGCTAGAACGGCTGTTGCATTGCAATACCCTCGCTAGGGTTCCAGCTTTTCCAAATCTGAAGATGAGGAGTATCTGGTCGATGTCTCTGCAAATATCTGGACTGACTGAGGATGAACCACGCGGGAGCACTGGCTAGCCTCAGCGGACGCTCACCAACATGATGACGTGCTGGACATCAGCTTGGGCATTCATCGACATTCTCATGGATGAACAGCAGAGCCTGTTGTCGGCTCAGTGTGCCGCCGCTGCTCCGCTTGCAGGCCAAAACAACATCTCTGTTTTTTCCACGTTTCATCACACAGTGGAGAAGCTCAGAGTGGAAAGGCCATCTACAAATCTCTGGCAGTTTGTGGAGTTTTTCCTTCCAGCGAAGCTGACAACAGAGTATAACTGCCTTCCAGTATTCCCAGACTTTGTCTCCGAGCTAACCACTTCACATGTGTCAAGCCACCGTCTTGGGTTAGGGAATCCCCAGCTATGGACAGTATTTAGAGCTGGACAGCACAAAGAAGGCTGGCTTAGCCAACCCGCCTCCTACGGAATGGCTGTAGCTGGTAAATTTACCGTTTACATTTCTGGAGGCATCCCCATTCCACATATATGGTGTAGCTGATCCCACATCTCTTCCATCCAAGCACTGTACATGCTCTGCATCTCAGCCTGACAAGATTTATAATTCTCAGGCGGGCGCTGCCCATGCCATGAGCTCAGTCACTGTGATACAGTCGCACCAGGCGATGTACCCGGTGCAACTTGGGTCCATTGGTTTCCCCAGACAACTACTTCTACCTTAATAAGAACCAAGTAAAAATGGAATACATTCTCCGTGCCCTTTGTGGTGTGCTCCCTAACAGAGAGATGGCTTCAATAATAGTAGCACATCTGACCTCAGATAGGGACAGTGCTATCTACTTGGATGAGCCAGTATCTGTTGTCAGGTCATTTGAATCTGAACTGAGGAAGAAGCAGACGGCAGCTTTGCGTGATATCATTCCCAGACATGACACAGGCTAGCTGTTCCTCTTCCCACCGCCGAGAGCGGACCGACTGCTGCTAATGTGGGTGTACCACCAGCAAGAGCCCAGCCTCTGGGGTAACTTCCACGCCAGTCAGCCTGGAGCTAAGGTCCACCTTTGGGCCCCAACGCCCAGGAGAAAGACGTCTCAGTCCTCCTAGCTATGGGATTGAGTTAAGAACTGCAGGGAGATGCCAGTTCCCCTATCTGGTGCTGCCCAAGAGGCACTCCTTAAGTCACAAACCCCCCTGCACACAAAAATATATTTTTGCTGTTTCAGGTTGTAATTCCTAGTTCGGACTTGTCAGATGTTCAGGTGACCACAACAGGTAATCCCACGTTTCTCACCCTCATCAGAGTCTGAATTTCAGTGCAGCACAGGCTGCACACCAATCAGTGAGAGCTCCCAGCCGTGTTTCAAGCTCTCAACTTTCTTTGTCCAGTTCAACAGTGGTCTGTTACACAAACGCCCAGACAGGGGCACGTACCCCTTCACTGTTAAACCTATCTCAGTCTCTGCTTTCATGATTTAGTGTTCATTTTCTGTCTCCGAGAGCCACACATGCTGGGGCTGGACTTTCTCTCCAGGCAGGAACCCCAGAGGGGGGAATGAATATTACACCCTTTACTAGTGGCCAGTTGTGGGATCTGTTTGTCGAGGCAAAAGTAGACCTTTTTGCCACCAGGGTGAAGACTTACTGCCCTCATTCTTCTCTGCAATTGACCACGACGCAACCATTTCCATCGGAGGACTCTGGACAAGGGGCCACCAACCTACTGAGAGGTCAATTTCACCAACTGCCTCCAGGACAGAGTGCTGACTTTTGGCTTGTGTCTGACACACAGTGTTTCTACAGTGTGCTGAGGAAGTCACAAAGCGTGACTGAGACAGGGGGTGTTAATTTAGCTGTATATTTAGGTGACTGGCTCCTTCTAGTGCAGTCAACGCAGGAAGTGACAACACAAATGTCAGATTTTAAGATGCAATCCGAGCTTCATAATAAACACCGAAAAGTGTGTACAACATGCACCTTTTCTGGGTTTATGCCTGAACTCAATCACCTTTACAGCCTTTCAGTTATGAGAGTGAAGGTGTTCAGAGCCTGGACTGTGCCTTCAGTCACTGAGGCTGGAGATGCAAACCAAAGGAAAGACAAATCTAAGTTTAGCCATTTTCTTCTTCTCATTCTGTTCACATCTATGGGAGAGTTTTCAGCTTGTTACAGTCAATGTGTTAGAGGCACTAAACTAACAGTATTTTTCCAGAAGCTGTTTCTGTAGTAGATAAAATACACAGTAAGACATAACTAACACTTAGCATCACTGCCAGGTCAAATATCAAAGGCTGCTAAAGCCTATCATTCAGAACAATATAACTGGTATCACATTACAAAAAATTCTAACAACACATTTTTTACCAAATTTCTAAACATTTTCTGTACAAGTGTCTTTTGTTTTTATTGTAGTCGTTGCCCACCTGGTTGTTAGGGCTGAGGTTGAGTAGTCTCCATGACGAGTACATGAGGTCAGAGAAGTGGTAGAGGAGCCGCAAACGGGCCCTCACTGCCTCGATGCTCACTTCTTTAAGCCCACTGTACTGAGGAGGCACTGCTGCTGGCAGGCCAAGCTGAAGAGGTACAGATGAGCCTGAGGAAGATTAGAGTGAGATATGATCACCCTGAACACTGAGAAGTGTGGGAAGAAAAGTCGACTCATTCATGACAAAAGTTACATTAAAGAGATTTTCTGCTGTCACAGTTATGCTAATTATTGTTTGTTGTGGCAGCCATCCAAAGCTCTGTCTCTAATCCCTTTGACATATTTTCTATGTGATGTGGTTTATAAGGCAGGTTTCTAAGCACAATACATAAAAATAAAACCATTACGCTCTGGTATTTTGTACGTTCCAGCAGCACAGCAGGAAATCTGATATCTGGGAGAAAGTATCAAAATATCAGGAGGCATTATGTGAATTTTGTGTGTCTGTGTAACCTGGTGCTCGAGGCGGCACAGAGGGAGCCGTCCACGCTGCACTATGACAGCGTCCAGCAGAGATCTGATGGATGTTCTTGCCCTGCAGCGTTGTTACCAGTGTAGGTTCTCTAACATGGTTGGTGTGTCCCAGACCCAGCTGCACAACACAGTCATAAGTCAACATTTAAGAATAAGTGTGTATAACAGCTCAAGATCAATTCTGAAAATAAATCAAACCTGACTGCCAGGAATGCAAACAATGCAATGTTAGTATTACCCTGCTGATGATGTGTTGTTGCAGTAGCAATCCTGCACAGTATGAGAGGCACAGCAGGAATTCTGCTTAGACTCAGTGATACCGTAGCACTCTGGATCTTTTGTTAGTCTAAGACAGCTGGCTGAGCGTTTTGTGACTGCTGGACGACAGGCGCCCCTCTCCAGTTGCACACTCAGATTTGTGGAGAACCTCGTGCTAAATATCTTGCAGATGACCTGATTCTGGGTCCTGTGCGAAGCAGAGCAGCTAATCGCTGCTACAACTGAAGGGGTGGCTGTAGCTCAGGTCATCTGCTGCGTTTGATCCCTGGCCGCTGTATGCCAAATATCTGTGGGCAAGATACTAATTCCAATGCTCTCCAAGACAGAAGCACTTAGATCACTAGAAAAAGTTCAAGTTCTATAAAGCGTTATATAAGAACTAGTCCATTTACCAGCCTGGTTCTGCTGAAGGTGTCGTCCTGTTAAAAGCGAGTTTTTCCTTCCCCCTGTCACTAAAGCACTTGCTTGTAGAGTTTTGTTGAGGTTTTCTCTGTTTGGATTATTGTAGGGTCTTTACCTCACTATATAAAGCACCTTGAGGCGACTGTGTTGTGATTTGGTATATAAATAAAACTGAATTCAACTGAACTGAATCTACCAGTCAGTGCAGAGGCCAAGGATGGGCCAAAGACTTCTCTTAGGAGCTTTGAAACACTGAGAGAGTCCCTGCTCATTGGGGGCAACTCATTCTTTTTCTTAGCATTTACAGACCAATCTCAAAATGATCATTTATTGCTAAGAGTTTAGAAAAGGCTATGACTAAGCAGATTACACCAGTCTTAAACAAAGACAGTGTGCTGGAGACATCTCAATCTGGGGCTCATTCTGTTCTTTGAGTGTCCAGTGTCATTTTAATGCAAAGTGACGCTGGAGAATATTCTGATGTGAAACGCTACGTTTGATACCGTCCACCACCATACTTTCCTTGACAGGCTGAAATATTGGGGTGGTGTATCTGGTTCTGCTTTGGAGTGGCTCACATCATATCTGTCTGAATGATACTTTTCTTTGGCTGCTTCTGAGTCCTCGTCCTTTTATCTTAGCTATTGTGTGCCACAAGGCTCTCTATGTGTGTAATATAAGATAGATGACAAGGCTACATTTTCAGTAAATCCATTTACTTCAAATAAGATAAGCAGCAAACAGTCTTATTGAGACTTTGACACTTATGTTCCCACAAGCATTGTATGCATGTTACCTGTCCCTCCGAGTTGCTGCCCCAGGTGTAAACATCTCCTGTGGAGGAGAGTACCAGAGTGTGTTCAGCTCCTACAGCGACATCCTGGATGTGGATCCCTGAGAGACCTGGTACCTGTTGGGGCCGGTTGTGGTTCCTGGCTCGACCCTCTGGCAAGCCAATTAGGCGGTCTTCAACAAAAAAAGGTAAAAATATATTTGAATAATATGGCACGGAAAAAATCTCACTTTGACTTCATGGTGAAAACTCAATTGTGTAATTGTCATAATCAGTGTTAAAACCACTAATGGCCAAATCTAAATATCACACTCATTTTAATATGTTATATAATAAACTACTGTTTTCACTAGCATTCATTAATATGATTATAGATTATTGTGTTATTAATATCCCGTATAAAATAAGAAAAATGGGACTGAGGGGTTTGTGGGTTTCAGTTTTGTCTTATGGAGTTTATAGAGCACCATAATGTCACTAACAGAGGTTTCTATCTCAGGGCGTACATTATTATTTTTGCATTAATACCACCAACGTGGTTTTTGCACAATCACATTTAGCTTTGGGTAGTGTGCAGTCACAGCTGTTTCATCTCACTGCTGCATTTTAAATGTAGAAAAAAACACGGTCATGTTGCTCTAACCCATAGGTGTCAAACTCTGGCGGCCCGCAGCCTAATTACATTTGGCCCACGAAGCCAAACCAAATGACTATCAGAGCTGGCCTGCTGGTATTATACAGCTAATATATATAGTTTAGTATTAAGCTTTGCTTGTTCCATATTCAGTTTTTCAGCTAAACTTGTTTGAGTCCATAAGAAAAGATTCATTCTTAAATCTGGAGGAAGATTTGTTTTTCAATAAATATTAATGTTAGCCCGCGACTTTGTTCCAGTTTTGAATCTTGGCCCACTGTGTATTTGAGTTTGACACCCCTGCTCTAAACAATAGAAAGACAGTACTAAGAGTACTTCTATTAAACCTGTGGGCTTCTGCAAATACTTAAATACTGTGACCAATGATAATCTTTTAAGTCACATACTGACCACCTGTTAAAGAAACTGAGGCTGAAGTTGGGGTACTTTTTCACAAACAGATGATTTCTCTCCTGCTGCCACCCTCCGGGTTTAAGGTATCGTTCATCAGCCCTCCTGCTCACTCTCAGTTTATCATGAGGCATTAAGATACCTAACTGGCTGTAAACCTTTAACACATCAACATTCTTTGGCTGATTGGTATATCTATAAATCATTTTCTGGTTTTCCATTCTATTCACTGTTCCATCAGTTTGTGCAGAGCTTGGAAAAAAGGCCTTCTCATTTCCTGCCCTGTCATCATGGACCACATTACAGCGGAGCTCTCTCAGATGGCATCGCTTGCAGAGTTTAAAAGATCTATAAACGACTTTATGAATCTGTCACTGGGAATTTTTTATGTGATTTTGTAAATCTTGGACAAGTTTCACCATTTTAGTATGCTTGTCTGAAACAGATCATGTAATGAGAAAGGGAGTCTCAAATAAAAATTAAATAAAAATAAAAGCCCAGGTATTAGCTAATATGGGCGACATGGCAGTAGGGCTGCCACGATTAGTCGACTAGTCACGATTACGTCGACTATCAAAATCGTCGACGACTGATTTAATAGTCGACGCGTCGTTTGAAGCTTTGTAAGATCTCAAAAGACGCAGGAATAAGTGGCAGGATTTAAGAGTGTAATAACGGACTGAAACAGAAGATGGCAGCACTGCATGTACAAGGATGCCAGCTGCCGTTAAACCCCGAAGAAGAAGAAGCAGCTGTGTCCCAGAATTCATAGCGCGGCCCAGCTCAGTTTCCAACAATGGCGGCAGCTAGTTAGTTTTAATATTACTCTTATTATTCTTTCTGGGTCACAAAATAAACGTTTAACATATTTTCAGGCGAGAATGTAGCTGTGTAAACCTCAAATATCTGCTCAGTTTATCAGGACACCACATATTTTCAAAAGCGCTCCGACGTTTTCGGAGACGTCTGTTACCCACTAGCTCGATAGCGAGCCGGGGGCTAGGCTAACTAGAGTAGTGATGGGATTTCCGGCTCTTTTTAGAGATTCGGCTCACTAAAAAGAGCCGGCTCTTTCGGCTCCGAACCGGCTCTTCAGGTTGTTTTGTTGCTTTAATTAATTTATTATTAACAATAATATAAAATTATGCACAAAAGGAATTACTAACGTAAAAACAAGTGGTTTTATTTATATATGTTTATATATAAATATATGCGGTGGCCCCTAGAGACAAAACACGTACAAACTCCAAAACACATTTCTAGCATGAACTGAACTTCCAAAGCAGAGCTACTAGATCACTTAAATTACACAATTGAAAGCATGTGTGTATTGTTTGTATATTTACACACAGGCACTCATATATATATATTCAAATAATTTAAAAAAAAGTTCATTTACCTGTTATTACCACACACCAAATCCGGTCGTTGGTACTTGCTGGCTTGTGTAGCCACAAGATAACAAAGGCTCAACACTGCGCCCAGCATCCTGGAGCACTTCTGTTGTCTTTTGTACGTGTTTTGAGTTTTTATGTGCTTCTGAGTTTTTATATGCTTCTGAGTTTTTACGTGCTTCGGAGTTTGTACGTGTTTTTGGAGTTTTTACGTGTTTTGGAGTTTGTACGTGTTTTTACGTGTTTTGGAGTTTGTACATGCTTCAGAGTTCATACGTGATTTGAAGTTTGTATGTGCTTTGTCTCTAGGGGCCACCGTAAATATACTTTTATTTATTCACTCCACATAAAATGTAATAAATAAATCATATAATACAAAAATCAACTATTCACATTTCAAGTTTTAACTATTTAAATTTTCAGCTTTTTCCTTTCACAAATTTAAAGTGAAAAGAACACAAAACACTGCAAACCACAACACAATTAAATATAAATTATAATATGAAAACTAAAAGAAAATGCATATTCTCTGTCATATGGACCTGCATGAATAAACTTTCTCAATCCTTTATCATCTGCAACCGAAAATAGTTGTGGATGATTACTATACCTTTCTAATGTTGTTGTCCCTGCCTCTCTTTCTCTCTCTCTGGCTCTGTTCCTGTGCTACTGAGTGTAACTACCGCCCCTCCCCCCTCTGCCCAGCGTAAAGCACAAGGCTCGCGTGCAGAGTGAAGCGGAAAAAAGTGCGAGAGAGAGGCTGAGAGAAAGAAAGAAAAAAAAAAAAACCCACGTGACGTCTCGCGATAAGGAGCCGGCTCGCGTCGTTCACGTCAAAGAGCCGGCTCTAAGAGCCATTTCGTTCGCGAACGACCCATCACTAAACTAGAGCCGTGAGAACACCGGACTCCCGGCAAATTGTTTTCAAACCCACCGCTGTCTTTCGCTACTCAGGTTAAATATATATGAGTCACTTAGATAACTTAAAATGTTATTGTTTGGCTTTTTTCAGTGTTTTATTTGTTCCTGAGTAAATCAGTTTGTCTGAGATTAAAGTTATAGTTTTTACACAGCTGAATAAATGTCAAGCAGACAGCTGATTATCAGAAGTGTGAGATGCTCGAGAATTTACTCCGGTGTCCTGTTATATTTTAGATAGCAAGGAGTTTATTAAACTTCACCGAAACAATCTGCAAATGTCATTAAAATTTAATAAACTACCATCTTGTCTTTATTGTTAGTTAGCACAGACCTGAAACACTTAAAGCTGTAAGCTAATGATAGTTATATAGGAGCAGATGCTGCTGGTGCAATAAGCTGAACGATGATGATCTGATTAGTCGACTAATCGCAAAAATAATCGTTTGTGGCAGCTCTACATGGCAGCTAGGTCTGTCTTTAAGACCCCAACGTGGGTGAGAGAAAGGCTGAGAACTCAAACTCCTCAGCAAAATGTTTTATGAAGTCGTTGATCAAGTGAGCTATAAGAACATTTGCCTACAGACTGGCCTTTAACAAGAATGCAGATTTAAGGCAGTTATAGATTAACTTTGTTTTTAAACCTGGAATAAGCTAAGCTTACCTTGGCCAAACGTGAAAACCTTGCCATCTTTGGTTAAAGCCACGGAAAACTGAGTTCCACAGGCTACTTTTTTTATACCAATCCCACACAGCACGTCCACTTTCTAAGGATTTCAAAACAGGTCAGGGTCACAAACAGTTTCACTGTTTGATAGGCCAACAGATTAACTTCAGTTCATTGATCAGGCATCACAATGCAGCAGGTACCTGAGGTGAGGACTTGGCTGTGGAATTCCCAAGTCCCAGTTTCCCGTAGTCTCCATCGCCAAAGGCCCAAACCATCATTCCATCAGCAGAGACAACTAAAGTGTGGTTCAAACCACAAGCCACCTGAGGAGGGAGCACACGACAACACCAACTATCAATAGCTAAGATAAGGCTGGACAACTGAAAATAATCAAAACAATTAGAACTCAAAACTGCCCCAAAGTAGTTCCAGCAACCAGAAATAATCTGCCAAAATGTCACAACACCTAGAGCACAATCATATTACTGCAAAAACCTTAAAAAAATTAGCTGATGGGGTTGGAAGGTTGGTAGCTTGATCGGCTCCAGTCTGTATGCCAAATATCCTTTGGGCACAACACTGTGTGTAAACGTGTGAATGTTAAACAGAAAGCATGTGCTCGTATGAGCTCTTTGAGTGCCCAGGCAGAGTAGAAAAGCTCTATATAAGAACCACTGAAATATTTATTTCACAGTGTTTTTTGAATGTCCACAATCAGCATATAGCACCAGTGGACACATGACGACTGATGTCTTCATATTGTTCTCCAGTATAGAAAACAGTAACAGTGTAACAGTACAGAAATCCTCTGAATGTGCCGCGTATCCAAGCATTTCACAGACACCAACTGTAACAGTAATGAACGTCTTACCTGTCCTACATGGTAGCCCTCCAGAGCAGTGACCTTCTCTGGCAGCTTCTTGTTTGAGGTGTTCCCCAGCCCTAGTCTTCCATAATCACCATTACCAAAAGTGAAAAGCTTCCCATCAGCTGTGACTACGGCCGAATGTTTGAACCCGCAAGACATCTAAAGAGTGAAGAAAGCACAGAGCATTGTAACTGAAACTGCCTATCTCTATGATGTTCTTGTTAACCCCAATAAAGGTGTGCAGAATATGGAGGAGAAGCGTGACCCAGAGAAACCTTAATAGATATATGACAGAATTCTGCAACAGCAAAGATAGTGTTGGAAGTCTAACCTTCAAGAGAAAAAACTTATTTTTGGCTCAAAGTAGGCAAACATGTTTTATTGATTCCCACAGAATTACACTGTACACCGCTCAAAAAAGATTAAAAGAACACTTCTTAAGGAGACTCTAGCCAGAGTACAACATCTGGAATACTGATCAGTTAAGTAGCACAGAGGATGTTTTTGTGTTAATAAAATCAACAACAGGGTGGCTGTGGCTCAGGTGGTAGAGCAGATCAGCTACGGAGTGGAAGGTTGGTGGTTCGTGCCAAATATCCTTGGGCAAGATACTAACCCCAAGTTGCCCTCCGATGCGTTCATCGGTGTGTGAATGTTGGTTAGTTTGCACTTGAGTTTAGAAGTGCTTCTAGGAGTGGGTGTGAATGGGGAGAATGCGGCATGTTGTATACAGCGCTTTGAGAACATCCCAGCTTCATAGGTGGAAGCCACTGACAGATGAAGAGGGGACTTTTTAGTGTGGTGGGTCCTGGTTCCTCTGGGTGCATGATGATGTCAGGTCTCATGTGCAGACAGTATGAGAGAGCAGGCTGTTCCCAGAGGATGAACTGCCATTGACTGGCCCCCACGCTCGCATAACCTAAATCCAGTATTACACCTCTGAGATATTGTGTTTTAGTCTATCTGAACCTCAGGTTGTCTCTCCAAGAGCTCAGTCATGCCCTGGTACAGATCTTGGAGGACATCCCACAGCACATGGATACACAAACTATTCAATTTAACTCCATTTTGTTGATACATTTAGATACATGTGATATATACAGTATACATATTTACTTATATTTATAAGGCAGACCTTACAAACTAGTGAGTACCAATAAAATGTATACCCGGTCACATCATTGTCTGAATTCAGCCCTCTGTACATATCCTGCATGATTTTTTTGGGTACTGTGGAATTGAATAAAATTAGTGCTGTCAGCATTAATCTTGTTAAAATGACGTTAATACCATAACCGCATTAACACTGTAAATCTCTGTTAGCGAGTTAACACAGATCGCCCCGTGCGAGGGTCTGCACGGCACTAACGCATTGATTAGCTAACTGCGCTAACGTATTAATGCCGCGCATTCCCCCCCCCATAACCGTTAATGCAGTCATGGCTTTAATGTCATTTTAACGAGATTAACGCTGACAGCACTAAATGAAATATATTTTTAAGGAGGGTGGAGACTTACCTGGACCACCTCCTCTCCTTGCAGTGCCTCAATCTGTCGGGGTCGTCGCTGGCGGTCACTGTTTCCATGTCCAAGCTTGCCGTAGTCACCGTCTCCCCAGCTGAACACCTCGCCGCTCTCTGTCAGAGCCATGGAGTGACCATCACTGCCACAAGATGTAACCAACTGGGTCACAACAAAACCTGGTAAGAACGAAAAGCACATGACAGGGTTTATGCCACCAATCCGCTGACCAAATGTTCTTTTAGCTCTATATTTCGTGCACACCAGCTACCACAAATAATTTGCCTTTTAGCCGTTAAGCGTTCTGCTACATTCAGCTGGCTTTGTGCCTGTGTGTTTGTTACTTTTGGTTGTGTACAGGTGTTGTCATGTCACCTTGAAGAGCTGAGATGACAGTAAGGACATGCAGGTCATCTGAGTTGCCTTGTCCCAGGCGGCCATAGCTCCCCTCTCCACAGGCCAATACGGTGCCGTTGGGCTGGATCACAAAGGTGCAATTCTGCCCACACACCACCTACAAGAAACGAGAATGTGAACGAGTAATCACAGGTAGAAATAAAATACAGCTCACGCTGCTGTTTTAATTATAGAAACAAAGTTCAAAAAACAATATGTCCAGTAGTTTATGTCTCTGTACCTGCTGTGCCTGAGAGAAGGAAGGGGCAATGGTTGGAACGAGGATATTTCTTCCAGCCTCTGCTAGCTGACCGTGTCGCCCTGCACCCCACAGAAACACGTCGCATTTCCCTCCGAGGTGCCAGTCCTGATCATGAACCCAAACATGAAAAATGGAAGAAAAGAATCGGGTTGAAACTAGATGTGATATTAAATCATGAGGTAAGGATTTGGTTGTTAATTTTTGAGATCAAGAAACGTGTTTGTTGTGTGGAAATATCCACCTTCTCACCTGGCCTGACATCCCTCTTACTTGCCATCACCCTTCAGTTAAGCTCACTGTTGTTAATGTTGTGATTTTGGCTGATTGAGACACTTTTTACACCATTTTACCCAAAAATGCAGAGCAAATATTCTGTGACTGTCTTACTGTTTCACAATGACCTCTTGCTCTCTTTCTGCAGTCAGAGGTATTAGCAGCAGATGAACCTGAGGTATCAATTTCAACATCCTATGTTGCCTTGTTGTCAAGTTACCAGAATTTCAGAAAACTTGACCTCTGACCTTGATCTTGAGGTTCAAGAACTTCACTGAAATTCTAATTCATCTAAGATTTTTAGTAGACACCTATGGTTTCAGTTTCAAACTCCTACATTACTACATTACTTCCACGTTGCTTCCCTGCCTGCTCGGCAGCGTGACAGCAGTACTGCATCAGCCTTTTACGCCGAGGGCTAAAAAAACAAAGCTATGATCACTTGTACCTAAATAAATAGATATTTAGAGCAGCAGTCCCCAACCTTTTTTGCACCACGGACCGGTTTATGCCCGACAATATTTTCATGGACCGGCCTTTAAGGTGTCGCGGATAAATACAACAAAATAAAACTAGTACCAGTAAGAAAATTTATTCATAACACACGTGAACAGACCCAGGAAAACCGAGTAAACGATAAAAACGATGACAAAATAACGCTGAAAACCGATAAAAACCCTGAAAACCAGACATTTCACACCTGAGCCTCAACTCTCGCGGCCCGGTACCAAACGACTCACGGACCGGTACCGGTCCGAGGCCCGGGGGTTGGGGTTCGCTGATTTAGAGGACTGTAGTTGGATAAAAAAGGGAGGGCTGAACGGGTCACACCAAAAAGTGATTTCAACAATTTAAACTATTGTAAATGACTTGGTCTAAAATCTGTTAAATATCTCTTGATTGCCATCAGCTCATTTTGATCATATCCCCATCGCAAGGTAAACTCTGCAATCGGTTTTGGGAAAAGTGACTTTTATATAATCTATAGCAGCAGAAACAAACATAACAGTTCTATAAAGATACTTTAGCTGTAAACAAAACCATAAGTACTGATTATAATGCAGAAGATAGAGTAGGTGCAATACTGCAATCATAAAGATACTTGCAAAACGTGTTGTACTTTATCTCCCCCTGTAACTCCTGCTGACTCCACATTATTTATCAGTATAGGTAAAGACATAAAAACTATACAGAAACATTTGAAATCACTTTTTGGAACAACAAGGCAGAGGCAGTGTGTGACTGCGGTGCGTGACTGCGGTGCGTGACTGCGGTGGACTGCTGGCTGCTCTGAGTATTGGGGGAGCTGTAGCTGAACTGAGCGGAGAGTTCAGAGTGTGGAGAACAAATCTGAGACAATAGAGAGGGAAATGAATTTGGTTCAAATCTAAGGAGCAGAGTTATCGAGGTGAAGCTCAAGAGAGGCAGAGCAGTGTAAGCACTGGATGAGAAGCCAAACACATCATCCAAAATAACTTCTCATAATGTTCTTCTTCTGTACTAATTAATCCATTTACATGTGTTAGCTTTTGTGTTATATTTGTTCATTATTGTATTCTAATATGTATTTTAACCTTCTGTAATGAAACAATTTAATCTTCCTCTTAAACATTTCTAAAAATCCTACCTAAAATCAGAAAAATCATATGAAAATAAGCAGCTAAACTTGAAATGATTTCTCTGCCATTACTACATACTGCAACAGCAGTATAAAGCGTATAAAGCAGTACCCCCGGGAGGGGGGCCATTTATTTCACCTAAACTGTCAAAGTTACCTCTGGCCTGGAGGTGGCCCATGACATGATCTGTTCATCCATACTAGCTGACCATTTACTGTTGTCCTGTAGAAATAAAAGCAAAGGCTGCTGTTATGAGCTGCACAGGTTTTGATTACATTCTAAATTACAGTTTAATCAGCTTTGCTCACCAGGAGCAGAGCCATTTCATCTTTAGGCACGGGTTCCAGGTCAGGAACGGAGAAGGACTCGGGGAAGGCTGCACCTCGAGCAAGAGCCTCTGCCGCCTTTACTGTGGTGGAGAAACAGTCCAACCATGCCCACTCGCTGGCGCTCCATACAGCGATGCCAGACTCAGGTGGGCAGTGTCGAAGGTGGGGCGGCACAGGGGGACGGCACAGAAGCTGGTCCAGATGGAGACCTACAGCCAGAGAGGCAAGGCACTGCATGTACGGGCTGTGGACAAGCTGCTCCCCGCATACAACATGGGGCTGGAAGTAGAGAGCAAAAAGAGACATTATTAGTGTCAAATACTATTAATCTGTCATGAATAGTGCAAGTTTGCTTGGATTGGCTTTTATTTTTTTCTCAGAGTTCTCCAACACAAATAGAGCTGAAGAAGAAGGTTTTTTCAGCCCAAGAAAGAAACATGGTGATATAATCATCTAGTACAAACTCTGACTTCTAGTAGGGGCTACATCATATCTCCCTTTACCTTCTCATAGGCATACTGCTCCTGCAACATGACAGGCAGTCTCTCCAGGAAAGCTCTCATGCAGGGTGCCAAGTTGAGGCCGACCACACCTTGCTTCTTCAAAGCCGTGCGGCAGGTGGCCAGCACATGGTTAGATGCCATGAACTCTTTGGAGCAGTTCACAACCAACACATCCTGGAAATCAAGCCATACAAAAGGCAAATGAAACTTAACTGAGGACAAATACAATCATACAAAATGACGGAGACAATGGAGTCAAATGAGACAACTTGCCTTTGACCTGTTGGAGCAGACGGCCACGCCCACATCTGAGACCCAGACAATGTTCTGGACAGCCCCTGACCCAGCTACCACGGTCTGGAGTACTGAGCCATCCTGTTGGAAATGGACACACACACACACACACACACACACACACACACACACACACACACACACACACACAGTGTGCCATTCAGTGTCACTATAAACAGCAGCTTCATTCACCAGTGTAATTAAGTGTCATGTGTTCTTTCCATCTACATATTTCCAGTCATCTGTGTGTGTACTTACAGTATTTACATATGAACTATGTGCCTTCATTTCCATCTGTGTGTATATGTATGTTTCTTACCCGCAGGGACCAGATGTTCATGAGGCCTCCCACTCCTCCAGATGCCAGGGCCAGACCATCAGGACTGAAAGCCAGTGTTCTTACTGGAGTGATGTGGCCCTTTAGCTGGAACACACAAACTGCTCCATCTTCTGACCATCGGGTGGACTGCTGCACATCAATGATAGCACATTGAGGTTGAACAACACATTAACTTATTGCTCAAAAATAAAGCAAAAGAAACTCAGCTGCTACTGGATGACTTTGGCTAAAGTGCTTTTACAGTAGAAGTTAAAACACACAAATACCATTAACTTGGGTTTGGCTTCATTCTCCCACCATCCTTCTGAATCAGAGGAACAGGAGTCTGTGAAGTTTGAAATGTCTTGAGGAACAGTCCAGACAGAGACCAGACCATTCTGGCAGCATCTGAAAAGCATAATGACCCATAACAACTTTTTTTCCTCAAAATAATCATTTTGTGTGGAGAAACAACAAAAACGGCAGAAGTGAAATCACAAAACCCAAAACAGAGGGCGCATTCAAGGTCAACGTACACGGCGAACATGCTGAGGGGCTTCGGACTGCATCCAGGCAAGCTGCACCAGGCCACACCATTAACCAAGGAGGGGTGTCTAAGGCTCTGTAGGCAGTGCCAGCCAGAGCCCGTGTCAGAGCAGGAGTCTGGATTGGCCCACAGTTTCACAGTCTCCTCTTTAGCACACGTCAGCAGGATCTGACCCGTTGGACTCCACTTCATGCTGCTGATCGACTCCTGACAAAAAGATTTGGAATCACTGTCAGCTATAAATGTCCATCTAATCCATCTAGCTGACAGTAAAACAGCTCGCTCTTTTTGAAATTTAAATGAAAGAATCACAACATAAACAGAATGATAAAATTACTCCACCTTGTGCGCATCAATGACAACAATGGCTCCTTTATCCAAAGGTTCTTTGGATCCAATCAGCAGCTTTCCATCTGCGTAGCCAACGGCAAAAGGCTTGTCTTCACTGTACCAGGCAATGTGCATTATTGCCACTAAAGGAGAAAAAAACCTTCGGTTTTTCTTTCAGTTACACAAGTAAATATCAAAGATGTGGTTGAACCTGAAATAAAACTCTCATACCGTCTTTCCTGTAGCAGTGTTCCAGCTCTGTGCGGTGCATACCAGAAGAGTCCAGCACCTCGATGAGGCCCAGTGATCCATCCATTCGACCCACCAGCAGCATGTCTTTGGGCTCCCCACACCACAAGGACTCTGCTTCCTCTTCAGGCCAAGTTAGTGCAGACACCCAGTGAGGCTGCACATCCAAAAGCCCTTTACCACCTTGGAGACAATGAAAGCAGATCCATGATGACATTTTGTATAAGATATATCATACTTATATTGACAAATGCCCAAGTATACTTGGTTTTAATGTTCCTTTTAGGTATTTTATATAGTGGTTCTGATGTCTTTCAGCTGTCTGTGAAGGAACATGAGAGCTTCCTGCTTATACAGTTGGACAAACTCCAACACTGCAGTCTTGGAGTGAGCTGTCGTTTCTGTTCTTCCCTGCAGATTCACTGTGAGATGGATGATGACTTTGTTGCCACAATGTATCAACTTCTTTAATGCTGGGCTCACACTGTGCGATTTTTGGCCCATTTTGAGCCGATTTTTGAGTCGTGCGACCGTTTTGGCGATCGGCCCGATTTTGGCCTTCATCGTGCGTCGTGTAGTATACGTGGGGTAACGAGAAGCGATTAACACCTCAGGGTGTCACCACAGGCGCTCACACTGCTCACGCGCAAACACATAAACGTCGGTGATAAAGACGGAGCAGCACGGCTGTGCAGCGTGTGATCTGGACACAAGCGATGGAGGCACAACTTGTAGAACTTCGGAAAGCTCATCCGAGCCTTTTCGATGTGGCCTCACAAAATTATCACGACCACAACAACCGTGAAAATAGTTGGATCTACACTGCTGCTCAGTCACAGCTGCCTGGTCATGTTTTTCATTAGCAATTTAGCAAAGTTGATGGTGGTGGTGTGTCTGTGTGAGTGACAGACAGAGAGAGCGAGCGACAGATTTTCTGTTATAACCTTCATGTTATGGAGGCACAGTGTGAGCACTCAGGTCGCATCAGAGCATCGGGCGGTATAGTGTGAGACCTGCATCGTGACCTACCAACTTCTAACCCCTGCGAGTCAATCGTGCAGTTTGAGCAGGAGCTGAATTGCGCGACTGAAAAAAAAATCGCACAGTGTCTGCCCGGCATAAGAAAGCATGAACTGCTTCTTTTTATGCAAATGCAAAATTATGTTAAAAAAAAACAGTCAAAAAAGACGAGGAGGTTAAAATTTCAGTGGCCCCCACCTGTAAAACCATTCCTTTTTTCGGGGGTTTGTCTCATTGTTGCCCTTCTAGTGTACCTGCTGATAATTCATTAACACCAAACCAGGTGAAAGTGATTACACCTTCTATTAACCCCAGTAACAGCTCTGGACAGATGGTTCACAAAGCCAGGTGTATGGTGAGGGGCAGAAAATGATGCCTGGAACACATCCGGTGACCATTCAGTTTTATTTTTAATAGAAGACCTCTCATTCATATGCTGCAGGCCTCCGTCACCAGTGATACGAGGTGAGCCACAGATTATAGTGAAACAAGTCCTGCAAAACTCAGTGAAGCTCATCATTAACATATTCAATAACCCCCACAGAAGACTGGACAAAATGAACTCTTTACCATTAACTTGCCAGATGTTGACCATTTTCTCCATGGCAGAGGCGAGATACTTTCCAGTGACACTCCATGCAAGAGGTGACAGGCAAGGATCGCTGGGAGACCCCAAACCAGACATTCCCTCCTCCAAAGAGTCGTCACTAGTGAAAGATAAGATAAAAAAACAAAGTTAGAACTGTATTGAAGTATCTGACACCTTTGGGAGCACTCAAACTTATTTAAAGTCTCATCTAAAAGAACTTTATACAATGATGAAAACTATTTTTTTCTTTTGTAAGGAATGATGTGTGATTCTGTGAAAGAGGCTCATGGGACAGGAGCCTTCAGGACCTGCCTCAGCAAACTGCCAAAGGTCAGGTTGGTTCGATTCCTTGAGAAACGAACCAAAAACATTTGTCCCACAGGGATCGTTAAAAGGCATCTTAATTCTCAAACTGGTAACTGAGTTTCTGATGGAGAAAAAAGATTTATTGGGGGAAATAAATACAAACTGGACCAATTACAGCAAGATGTCTCTGTTTAGCTGTGTGGGATCCTTAAAAAAAAACCTTACTCCTTATTGAAGACGCAGGTCTGCTGGAGGGTGTACTGGCTCTTGGTTACGTTCCATACTCTGACCGTCCCGTCATTGCCACTGGTAGCCAAAAGGCCTTTCTTACTGCACCAACCACATGTGATGACCTGAAGCAACAAGAGGAGGATTATTTTAACTACCAATCAGAAATGGTGCAAACAACCTCACTGTATAATACAGAGAAAGACCAAACTACCGACCCTGCTCTGGTGAGCCTCTAGTTTGATAAAGGAGCACTTTCGCAGGTCCCCTGCCATGTCAGCAAAAGTCTGCGGACGGTTCTGGTTGTTGTCGCGGTCGTGGGCGGCCAGAGTGCGAACTAATTGCTGAGCACCCCACTGGCGATGCTGCGAGGAAAGCCGTGAGGACAGGCAACAAGCTGCCAGAGCGTTGGCCAGCTCCAGAGGGCCTACAGCGGAAGGATTATGGGAAGGATGGGCATACAAATGCGCAATTAGACCTGCTCGACACGGAACACAAAGTGACAAGAATGCCCGGTGAGTGAAAGAAGGAGCAACGATGAAAAGACACAAAAAGCACAAAAAATGTGAATATACAGAAGAAACTGGCACAAGCAGATGAGTTATGTCACTACTACATGAATTAAACGAATACGTGTATGACTGGTATCAGCACCAGGAAGAACATTTTAGAATAAGCAGAAGAACATAAGAGCATCACAGAATCACTGTTCTTCTGAGTATAAAGTATATTTATGTGAACACAAACCACATTGAAATGACTTTTCTTTAAATATTAAGAAAAAGTAACATCATAATATACCAATATGAGATATAACTTCAAGGTAATCAAGATCAATTCCATGAAGTAAGAGAGAAACAATGACAGACGAAATGACATGGAACGGCCTTTTCCTCAGAGTCTACAAACCTCTTTTCTCCATATCAGCCTTGTCATAAGCAGGTCTCAGTCTGGCCCCTTTATCTGCCAGGAGGGCCACAAGGGCCTGAGTCACCACAAAGTTAGGCGACGTGACCAGCTTGTTCTCCTCGGCCACACCACGCAGAAAGCTGGGCAAGAACTTTCTCTGGATGGGGTCGTCCACCGTTGTCAGATTCATGCCTGTAGCCGCAGAGATCAGGTTCTGGATAAGAAAAGGGGGGAAAAGCATCACATCAATCAACATTTTTAAAGTGCAAGAAAGCTGAAAGGGGAGACGTGGATAATCTGTCTGATGAAATCTGTGCAAAAGTCACAGCTGCACCCCACACCTGCTGCTCAACCTACAAATGCATTTCCTTACTAATGTTGCACCTTTTAATGAGACATAAACAGGCTTTCCTATAGTATAAGATTTATTCATTGTCAAAAAGCATTGTTAAAATAAATAAGTAATCAACCCAACATACATTTCTTTACTTTCTGTGGACTTTATCACACCACCTCTGTATAAACTGATAATGACCAAAAATGTGGATTCATAAGACCTGTTGCTCTAGATTTTCAGACCAGTTCTCATATGAATTAGCAAACCTTAACCTTTTCTCCCAGTTTCCCTTCTTTGGCGATCAAGGATGGCTTCCTGACAGCCACCTTTGCACTGAGACCATTTCTGATGAGGCACTGGCAAACAGCAGATGGATCAACTGAACACCACACCATCTCTTTCTTTGTAGGTCTTTACTGGACTTTTCCTATTTCTTAAGGCTGTGACTTCCCGGTACAGTTCAGTTTACTCCAATTTTTGAAGGACACACTGCACACCAAGACTTTAACTGAACAAACACACACATCCACACATGTGCAATAACACTAAGTGCAATAATCTTTTCTGGCATCGTTGTATTTTTACTCAGTTGTATATAGCATTCGTATTCTATTTTTATCTTATTGTATATTTTTATTCTATTTTATTCTACTGTATATAGTATATTATTTTATTCTATTCTGTACAGCTGTGTACTGTATTTATTCTTATTGTATTCTAATTTTTGCGTCATAACTTTTGCACTGTCCACTTCCTGCTGTGACAAAACAAATTTCCCACGTGTGGGACTAATAAAGGTTATCTTATCTTATATGCTATATATATATATATATATATATATATATATATATGCTATATATATATATATATATATATATATATATATATATATATATATATGCTATATATATATATATATATATATGCTATATATATATATATATATATATATATATATATATGCTATATATATATATATGCTATATATATGCTATATATGCTATATATGCTATATATATATATATCATATATATCATATATATATCATATATATATATATCATATATATCATATATATATATATCATATATATCATATATATATATATCATATATATCATATATATATATATATCATATATATATATCATATATATATAGCATATATATATATCATATATATATAGCATATATATATATATATATATATATAGCATATATATATATATGCTATATATATATATATATATATATGCTATATATATATATATATATATGCTATATATATATATATATATGCTATATATATATATATATATATATATATATAGCATATATATATAGCATATATATATATAGCATATATATATATATATATATATATATATAGCATATATATATATATATATATATATATATATATATATATATATATATATATATATATATATATATATATATATATATATATATAGCATATATATATATAGCATATATATATATATATCATATCATATATATAGCATATATATATATCATATCATATCATATATATAGCATATATATATATCATATCATATCATATATATAGCATATATATATATCATATCATATCATATACATATATATATATATCATATCATATCATATACATATATATATCATATCATATCATATACATATATATATCATATCATATCATATACATATATATATATCATATCATATCATATACATATCATATCATATACATATATATCATATCATATCATATATATATATCTTATCATATCATATCATATATATCTATATATCATATCATATATCTATATATATATATATATATATCTATATCTATATATCTATATCTATATCTATATATATATATATATATATATATATATATATATATATATATATATATATAGCATTAAAAAAAAAGACTTTTTTATCCATGTCAAACTATGTCATCTTTGGCATTTTTTGCAGACTCATATAAAAGAAATCACATTAAATTAGGTGCTACAGGCTGCTGGTAGCAAAGTACCTAAAGATAAAAAGGGGTTCTGTTCAAGTTGTCAGTTACTGCATGTGTAGATTTCCACATACGGTATTTGAGAGAATAAAACTTCGATGTAATGGTATGTTTGACAAGGAATCTTTTCCTTTTGGACTGAACAAATTTGGGGAATCTCATCACCCAGTGACTGTGTTTTCAATATCTAAGCTGAAAATCAAATCAGTCATCAGGGAGATACTGGGGTGATGATACTTTACCTGAGTGCACAACTGAACTAGCAGCTTGGCAGCATTGGGACTGTTGGAGGCAAGACAGCCCACTGCTGTGCTGAGGTAAGCCAGGCAGGAGATGGGTTTGCTCGTCTTGGTGGCCCCACGGGGCCTTTCAGCATGGCCTGGGCCTGTGGACGAACTGGTGGAAAGACCAGCTCGGCCCGCTGCCGCCAGGCACATCAGCCTGACTAGAGTCCTAATGTCAGTCAAACCAAGGGACTCTAGACCTGCTGCGAGGCTGCAGCTTGATCCGCTGAATGTGTGGAAGGAGAGAAGAGAGAAAAACTAACTTATTGTTCTGGTTTCTGTTTACCTGTCAAACACAATTCATAAATATTTAAATTAATATTTTATCTATGAATACACAACCTCATCCAAAGGGTTGAAATAGATGTACTGTTGTTATTATGAATACTCTCACGGCATGATTATTCACATAATATCATATTTATTGACAATCCCACCCAGGAACATAATGAATTTCTGAATTCTAAAAAAAGCTTGTGTACCTTATTTAGGCTAAAAAAGCATTTCCAGCAGATACAAAAGGCTACCTGACGGATAGCAGGGACAAGGCTCTCATCACCATTGTCCTGGCCAGCAGCACCTGAGCTGCAGCGGTCACCCTCCTCAGTGCCATCACTCGGTCATGGGGGTTCTGTAGGGCTGCTGCCTGCTCACCGAGGGTCACCCTACCAGAAGAACTCTTGTCCACTGAGGTCTGACAGCCTGAACACACAAACACACACTCAGTTTACTGCCACTACAGTCACAAACACCCAACTTATAAAGATAAGGGGCCAAGTTTGCTTGACTGTACCAGGGCGAAACGCTCTAATGGCATTAAAACGACTTTCATGTGAAGACTGAAATTAAAAGGTGTGGACACAGTTATTTTTGTGACCTCACATCTGATCTGATGGTGAATTCGTGTGTTTTTTTTCTTCGTATCTCAGGTTAGATCCCTGCAAAGTATTTTGTGTTTAACGGCAGACCTGTCTGTAATAAAATCCTGCACTTCACCCTAGCATCATCCACATAGTCACCACACAGTTTTTAAGGAAAGAGTTTGGCCTTATATCAGGACATGTTGGTTCTATTTTAGCTGGTTCATTGATCTGAACTGCTTTGCTGCCCAGGAGAGGAACACATCCCCTACACGGTAATTACTGATGTTTTCTAACCTATCTGTAGTAAAGTCTCCTCCATGCTGTTGGTTGCCGTCACCATGGCAATAGAGGCTCCCAACGGGTCACTATCTAGAAACTGGACAGCCTCGGGGACAATCCTGCGCTCGCTCAGACCCAAAGGGCCAGCCAAAAGCTCAAACTCCTCCTCCCCTGTCAACTTCTCATCTTCATCGACGTCCAGCATGTCCCAATCCTCTGCAAGACCGAAAGACAACAGAGTTTAAAATTGAAGGAAAATTCTAAATCTGTTGTGTCAGTTCAACGCATCACATCCACAGTCACCGTGCGTTACCTTCATAAACACTGTCTTGCTTTCCCAGAAGGTCGGGAGCCTGTCCCTTGTATCTGAAGTCACACCACAAAATAAAATCACACAAAGATTCTAATATAATATAAATAAGTGCAGAAATATTTTTTATTATCGTGCTTTTCAATAGATTTTTCCCCTAATTTAAAACATCATTTCATTGCAGAAGTGTAAAAATCTAATCAACTTCCTGTTGCTTTGTCGGCTGTCACACACAGGAGTGCACACCTTTCCACAATGGGGACTTTGGCTTTGCTTTTGATTGCCAAGTACTTCTCTCTGCAGCCGCCACACAGCAGATAGTAGGGGTTTCCACTCCCACACTCCCCACCGAACCAGCCATCCACGTAGGAGCCGTTGCTGCGGTAGCCTTGCCGGTTGGCGCTGCGCCCACAGCCCGGGTGGCTCTTCTTCATGTGCTGATTGAAATTGGCCACGTTGGCCTCACACAGCTCGCACACTACCACTTCATCTCGATCGTCTGTCTCACACACGTGCTGTGAGTTGATGTACAACAGACACGAAGATGTTTTAGAGAAACAATACACATTCATGCAATCTAATCTGAACCTCTGACAGATATGAATGAGCAGCCAGTTATCAGTACTGAGAATAAAGATCGAGTTATCCAAAACATGAATTTCATTAGTTGCATGATTTAAAGTTTCAGGGGCAAAGTCCTAATGCAGGAAGATTTCATGGGTAATGTTTAACCAAACAAATGGGTTTATTTCAACGTGCATGTAAGTTTACTCGACGCAATAAGTGATGAAGCGAAACCGCAGAACCGTGATGGCAGCTCTAAAGTCACACACCCATGTTGGCCAATCCAGTACCTCCGGGATCCACATTCCCAGAATGTCAGTGTCACTAGCGAGGTCTTGGCCAAACATGGCCTCCATGGTCTCCTCATCAAGGTCCATCTCCAGCTCTTCATCCAGGTTGAAGTCATAGAGTGCACCTGGGTCTTGTTGCTGCTGTAAGGACGAGACCTCCCGACGTGACTGGCTGTGGTGGGCCTGCACTGAGCGGTACAGTCCAGCTACAAAAGAATCAACGTTTCCCATGAGCTTCTGAGCGGAAGATAAACGTTCACTGTCTTGTAAAGAAAGGTAGGATATACACTTGTGAAATATTCTCACCAGCACGAGCCAGCAGTGTGCGTGCAGCCAGGTCAAAGCGGTGTTTCCTGCCCGCAGCAGAGCGGCCTCTGAGTGGGGCACTGCTGGATGCAGATGCATTGTCCTGCTCCAGACCTTCAGGACTAGAAGACAAAGTATACACACTTTAGAGTATTCATAGTCGCAGAGTAGCTGACATTTTGCAGAAAAAGAAACACACTCGATAAACACGTCATCTCATCTCGTGTCAGGGAAGTAGGCTGGGCACCTCTGTTCTGTGTTGGGGTGACTCTCAGTACTTTCCATTTCTCAATTGGGAGGGTTGTAAAAGCACCACAGACCTACATTCTCTAACTTCAGACACAGCAGAATTTTTTGTCGTCAGTTGAATTAAACAGTGAGTTTAAGTTTCAAACAAGAGAAAATGCATCTATGTGAGCGAGCTCTAAATACTTAGAGCAGCTTGGCCATAAATATCACGCTAAGTTTTAATGATTAAAAAAAAAACAACAACACTTGGGTGCAAAAATGTGAAATTACTTTGGATTTTCTCTCATCTACACAGGTTTAAAAGGAAACGTACTCCCTCAAATATATACATACACATTACTAATATTGGTTAGATGAGCCTTAGCAAGACCAGATGCTTTTGGTGACCATAGACAACTTTCTGACACGATTATAACTAGGGCTGCTCGATATAACGATATATATCGGATGATGATATGAAAACGTCTGTCGTGGTGTCTCAAAATAAACTGTTTACGGTAATATTTTGTCATGGTTCTGATGGACACTGTAGTGGCTGTATTCATTTCTTAAAGTTCTCTCTTTCTCTTCTATTTAATATAACCACACTACGGACGGACAAGCGCCTGTTTTTATGCGTTGTCATTAGCAACAACGACGGTAACAGCATCGCATGGCTCCGCCGTCCGTTTGATTATTTTCCGCATAAACCTTTCAAAATAAAGCTGAAGATCCTGTCGAGATTTTTCAAAATAAACTGAATTATGTGAAATAGCATGCAGAGTGTTTACGGACGAGAAGCTAAAAAGAGCCGTCAGGTGCTAAAAAATAAACCTTAGAACAGGCCGTGTATAAATACTCACAAAGAAAATTGCGGCCGTTTCAACTTATGTAACACTCGACTCCAGCTACACGACGCCCAGCTGGAAACACTTCACGCAAGTTGAGTTGCTCGAGATTCACAGAATTTACAGAAAATGTAAAATTTTGTGATACATGTCGCTGTCGGGACATGAGACAATAAATGAGATTTTGGTCATATCGCACAGCCCTAATTATAATTGGATATTTGACGCTGTTCTTCACAGAACAGTTCATTTAATTGAATCGATTTCTCAGCCTCGCCCGTCGGGCTATATGATAACCCGACGGGCGGGGCTGAGATAGATTTTGGTCGCCCGACCGGAGATATCACTAGCTCCGGGACATCGGGCTAGCGATTTTGCGAGCCCTGTTTTGTGTTTTTTCACTTTAAATTGGTTTAAAAGGAAAAAGCTGAAAATTTAAATAGTTAAAAGTTGAAATGTGAATAGTTTTTTTATTATACAATTTATTTATTACATTTTATGTGGCGTGAATAAATAAAAGTATAGTTACAGTGGCCCCTACAGACAAAACACGTACAAACTCCAAAACACATACAAAACACAACAGAAGTGCTCCAGGATGCTAGGGGGCAGTGTTGAGCTTTTGTTACTTAGTGGCTACACAAGCCAGGAAGTACCAACGACCGGATTTGGTGTGTGGTAGTAACAGGTAAATGAATTTTAAATTATTTGACTATATATGAATGCTTGTGTATAAATACACAAACAATACACATATGCTTTCAATTGTGTAATTTAAGTGATCTAGTAGCTCTGCTTTGGAAGTTCAGTTAAAGCTAGAAATGTGTTTTGGAGTTTGTACGTGCTTTGTCTCTAGGGGTCACCACATTTATTTATATATAAACATATATAAATAAAACCACTTTCTTTTTTTACATTAGTACTTCCTTTTGTGCGTAATTTTATATTATTGTTAATAATAAATTAATTAAAGCAACAAAATAACCCGAAGAGCCGGTTGGGAGCCGAAAGAGCCGGTTCTCCAAAAAGAGCCAGAAATCCCATCAGTATTTCTTAGATCTTCACGGAGTTCCTTGGACTTTTCCATTTTTATATCGAAAGGGCGAAGCTATCAGTTGTCAATCATGATCAATAATAAGGAATGAATAGGCTACTAGTTAAAAGACTCAGTTGAATGTATGTTTGATCCTGTGTGGATTGGAGAAAATCCCAAATAAATTCAAATTTGTGGACCCAGTTTTTTTTAATTCATTAAAGACGCCTGGAATAAGAGCAGTTACTGTGACATACATGTCCATGATGAGTGTATGTAAACTTCTAACCACAACTTTTAAACATTACTTATCCTACTACTACTCTACTTAATTACTGTTGTAATTAAAATGCAACACGCTGCGAGCAATGAGCATCCTGTTGTACCTTTCGCTGAAACCTTCCTCCACTTCGGAAGTGTCTGCGCTGGCTATGACCCCGGGAGAGCACAGATATGAGTTTTTATCCAGAGACTTGGCTCCAGTGATTGCTGTGGCACCAGGACAGGACGAGTCGGGGGCTTCACCGCTGACACCGCCGCCTCTGGCGTGGGGCTCATCGTGCTCATCCTCCGTTCCTGGATGTTCGATCATCCACATGGCTAGCACGGTGATGTTCTGAGCATCTACCTCTCCTCGAGCACCTGGGATAAAAACATATAACAGGTCGACTATTTGTAGGGGAAATCTTGTTATGCCACGTCACAGACACGTAATGACGCACAGAAGCTTTGTTACACAGGATGAATTGGTAGGGAGCATTCTGAGAACATTCAAGATTTTAGGTAGAAAAAATAAGTCAACATCTTGATTATTCCTGGAATATAATCTTTTTACCCTGACTTCATGTATTTGTAAATGGACAACAATGGGCCGGTTACTGCAGATAGACTGACCAGTGGCTTCCAGAGCTTTAGTGATCTGGCGCAGGGAGAAGCCCATCTCCAACAGAGGCACAGCAATCGCAGGTGGAGGGGGAGACGTGGACAGTCTGCTGCTGGGGTCCGACAGGGCTGAAGGAAACAACAATGACATCATCATCATCGGGGTCAGGCGGCTGAATACAGTATCAAAAGATGAAAAAAGTAAAACGGAATTATATTAAAATATCTGTTTGTGTTTTCTATTTTTTCAACTTTTCCATAATGGATAAGGTCCAAGCTTTCCACAGGCCAACCAAAGAATACTCCTTGCAGTTTGGCATACTTACAGGTACCTGTTCTGTTCTGTGGTCTGGAGGGCTGGGAGTCCGGAGAGGTGAGGCTCTGTCTGCGGCCAACCTCGTCTGACGGAGAGGTCGGTAGGGATGACACTGGAGGAGTCTGGGCTCGACGTGTCGGAACAAGAGTGGTGGTGGGGTAACTGGAGAACATTTGCCTGCAGGTGGATTCAAATAATCATCTGGCTTTAATCCCACACGGAAACAAGGCTACTCGTTAGCACTAGCTAAATAACAATATGTGCCATCTGACCTCAGGAGGCTGAGAGGCATGACTCCTGGAGACTCCGAGGCAGGGGCGGTCTCTGTATCAGTGACAGGTGTGGTAGCCGTGGTAGTGTCCTCCAGTGAGGAGCTCATAAAGGAGGTGGTGCTGGAAGCTGACGGACTGGTGGTGACGGGGGTTTGTGCCAACTGTTCCCCCTCTGTAACTTCCCCCTCACCTTCAGGTTCACTTCTCACACCTGTGAAAGAGATAAAAAAATGATCATTTGTAGCTTTATTCTATGTGGCTTGATTATAAACTGGACTCTGAACTGAAACTATCTGCATGTTCTCACCAGCCTTTGCTTTCCCACCACTAGGCTCCTCCAACAACCCATTTACAACCAGCTTGTAGATCATAGCCTGCGCCCTCTCCAGGTCTGCCAGTCCCAGGGCTCGCTTGATGGGGGAGCGCATTACTGCCCGCTTCACCATGTGACGCATGAGGAACTGCAGAGCTGCCCGCATCTCCACCTCGTCCTGGTATACTGGTGAGGTGGCAGCTGGGTTTCCACTGGTGCAGGTGTTCAGATCAGCGTTGTGCCCACTGGGGGTTGCTTCTGGTAACACCTGGAGGTCAGGACAGAACTGGTGGTTAGAAATCTCGTAATATTTAACTGAGATCTGTTTTTGATTTCACCAACTTCAGACAATGTATTTACATATGTACTTAACATACTTTACACATGGTGCAAACAACCAGAAACGTTCACATTTCTGTAGAAGTCAAAGATTTCCTGTAAGAATTCCTGTGAACTGCACAGCACGCCAAGTGCATGGACTGCTACAGCTTAAGTAAACGTACTCGGCAGGCTTCTTTACCTTTGGTATGAGGAGCAGCTCAGCATACTTGCTGCAGCTCAGCAGCGCGCTGAGGGTCTTCATAGCTCCCAGGTAGAGGTAGGACAGCTGCACAGCATGGATCTCTGACTGAGTGGTGATGGAGGAAGGAGAGGGCTCGTGACTGCGGCAGCCATGATCATGGCCTTTCTTCCTGTTCCCATCAGCAGGAGCAGGAGCAGTGAAAAGGGTTTCATTCGCACCTACCCCGCCCCCAGCCACAGAGGAGATCTCACTCTCTGACTTTGAGTTGGGCGCCACGTGTGCTTTCACCTCATCGAGGCTGTGGGACACTCGTAGGTCAGAGGTTGTGGCAGCCGAAGGGGCTCCAACGTTATCTTTTGAGTCGTTACGGTTGTGCCCTTCGCCGTCGGTTTTCTCCTCGCCGCCGGTCGGCTCGTGCCCAGTAGAGGGTGTGTTGCGGTGCTTCTTCTCGTGGCGTCGGGCGCTGAGCTTTGTTGTAGTATCCTCGTGAATGCTGGTAAGGTAGGTGAGGTCCAACAACAAGGAGGCAGTGAGGCCACGGAAACGGGCCACATCAAAGGGCAAAGGCTCGCACGGGTCCAGGTTGTACAATGGAGTGTCACTAGGTGACCAGAAAGTTGGGAAGCTTTAATAGAAGGGAGTGGAGAGTGAAAAGAGACAAGGGAAGGAAACACAAAGTGAGGGAAAGGGTAGGAGAGAAAAGGCACAGCATGCGAGACAAATAAAAAGGTGCATTATGTGGGTATCACACGTGACCATCCCAGAAGAATGTATGGACGATGAGTCAAAAGCCGAAGTCAAGATGTGAAAGAGTAAAACGGAGCAAAGGAAAACAGAGGGTGACATGATGATTTCAAAGGAGGACACGGCAGAAAACATGAAGACACATCCAGAAATCACATCCAGCTCCATCTGTGATGTCGACACGTTCCAGTAGACACGTGTTCTTCAGCAACACGAACACGTGTCTAGAGGACAGCTCGTTTCACATGCCGTGCAAAGTGATGTTACTCTTTTTTAACCCCTGAAGTCATTATTCCAGAGAAACAGAACAACGGTTGCAGTCTAAGCCTTAACCTCCTAAGACCCGAACTCTTTCATGGCATACATTCTTAACTTCTTCTGCTATTTGGGCTGTTTGGGACCTGATGAATGTAAAATCTTGCTCTCTAAGCACCTGATATCCACATATGAGGGCATTCGTTTTGCATTTCGATAGAACGGTGGCAGTGTAACGTCCTCGTAAGTGGATATCAGGCCCTTGTAGAGCAATATTTAGTATTGTGGTCTAGACAACCCAAAATGTGATGTCCACATATGTGGATGCCAGGTCCTAGGGGGTAGAAGTCACTCAGCACTTTGTCTTACGTCTTTAGTATGTCCTAAACATATATGCTTTACATTTAATAAGAATAAGCCAGTAAACAGCAGAAAACTTTTCATTCGATACCTGATAGTGACCTCGGCTTCATCCCACTGCACCTTAGCTGAGGTACTGCCTTCCTTCGTCACACCCAGCAGAGTAGCATGCCTCCCGGTCTGTTTGTGCACACATCTGCCTCCGACCCGAAGTCCTGCATCCGCCCCCCCGATCACTGCCAGGACAGGCCACACCTCTGTGCAGAGGGTTCTCAAGTGGTGCTCCGACAGTTCCCCCAAGCCGTGCTGCCGTCCGTGGCGACCTTTCTCCTCATCTGTCCGTGTGGGCGTCTCCTGGCTTTCTCTCTGAGTGTCGTGCTCCTCGCGGCTCTGCACCGAGCGGCTCTTTTTCAGCCTCTGTCCTAGGCCGCCGCCAGAAGCGCCAGCTGACTCTCTAAAGCACAGTTTGATTTTGTGAAGTCGTTCAGTCATAGTCTTGTTTATGCGAGGGGTCCAGTGGTCAGTGCGATGTAGGATGCGGATCAGCTGTATGGTGGCTTCAGCCAGCACTGTGGCCACAGGGCTGCAGACAGGATCCCCAGGTAAGAGGTCTCGCGGTGTTCCCCTCATTTGCATGTCACATATCTTAACCTAGAGACCGAAGATAAAGACAAAACATATACAGTAACTAACATATACTCAGAAACAGATTCTTTGAGGTGATTTCAGGTGTTTTAAGTGTTTAATCAACGGTTGTTAGATGAATGTAGATACAAACAAGTGTCTGAGTAGTCAAAAATCCATAATGTAAATTTGACTATTCGCAAATCAACAATTCTCTTTTTGGGTCTCTCGCAAAGATCCAAAGCTGACAGACCTCATCAATAAAAGATTTCATTTCATGTCGATGACATGTGCTAATTACTTGTGATTGGTGGACAATATTAGCCTACATGCAGGCACATGAAACAGCGTCATGTGTCACATTAGTTTTGCACTGCACGATAAAAAGATCTAACGACTTTAAAACTGTTTATTTACTGTTTAATTACTTTTTATAGTGAAGATGAAAACACACATTACAACATGTGAAATGACTTCACAGATATCTTAAATGAATATTTCCATTAATTAATTCAACACTCAGCCTCAAAGAGTGAATGTTCAAAAGGACGGACTCAGTCCAGCCACCTACCTTCTCTCCTGGATTACTGCTGTAGAACATCACACAGGGATAGAGCTCCGTGGCATCCACGTCCTCAAAGGCCAACTTGGGCTCCTTTGGAATCAAACGTTGATAGTTAGAGAAAGAACTATTGATTTCTAACAGGAGTCTAACTAAAGTCTTTTCACTTGCACGAATAACTGACTGCTCTCCTTTTTCACCCCTCACCTCTCCGTTCTTGCCAAAGGAGACCGTTCTTGCTTCCATATCCAGAACGCAGGTGATGAAATCTCCCTGAGTAAAGCTGCTAAGCGTCAGCGTTTGCTCCCCGTTATGATAGAGGTTTCCGCTATACGCTCGGTACAGCCACATATCCGATGTGGTGCGATGGTTGAAGTCGTGCACGGGCCATCGTGACACACCCACGCATGTCCCCTCGTTGCCTCGATTCTCCTTCACAATGTAGAACTACGGGTGACAACAAACAAACTCTGAAACACGTAGGGAGCAAAATAAAAACAAAGGCCACCTCTCCCACCTCTGTGTTACTGATATTTAAAAACAAAACTATGCTTTATTATTATATAAGGAAATCGAGCAGAAAAATTGACTAAAAACAATATTAATCTTCTTTTTTGAGTGTTCTCCAACCAGTGTTGGGGAGTGTTGGGTCTGCGCCTCAGCAGACCCGCTGGTTCAGAGACTTATTCCCGTTAACGAAGCAAGACGAACAGCTCGACCAGTTCTTCACACGCTAGCTTCCCTGCAGCCTTTTATTTCTGTGACACACAGTTTACACAAACAGTTACTTTGTTGAAATAAGTGGATTACACGGCGGTCTCTTCCTGTTTCATATGTTAGGCTATGGCCTCTCTGTTTTTGGTGATTCCACGCCGGTGGAAACCCAAACAAACACACATTAAGAGGATCTAATTCCTGTGTCTCGATCTCACTGCCCATGTCACCTCTACTTGCGGCCGCATAATGACGTGAAGAAATGTTTTTAAAAATTATTGTTCAATAAATGATTAAATATGAAGGCAATAGCAGAGTGTTACAGGCATCGCCCTAAAGCATGCAGCCTGATGGGCAGTGTAGTCCGTGCTGCAGGGAGAATGGACGGCCATACCTGTGATGTGTCTGTGAGCGAGGAGGGAGAAAAAGGAAAAGTACGAGCTGTCACCGAGCAGAAACGGGAGCTGGAAGCATGTAAATATAATAATAACCACTGCAGCCTGACGAGCCCAGCTGTAAGTAAGCTGTTAAGACTCGACTGTACACCGTGTTCGTGTTTTCCTCCGAAACAATAAGCTCTGTTGCAGCAGCCTTTCAACGCCTCTCTCTGTCTCCCACTAGCAAAGTTGACCCAGACAACAAAGTAAAGCTAGTTTTCAGCTACGAGCCCGACACGAACCCGACGTATCAGCCAGAGGTCCCTTTACTACGGTTCGGAACCGCGGACCTGTTTTATATACGCGAGGAATAGTTTTCTATATGAGATCGCTGCAAAAAGTGCAGCCTTACCTAATGTCCACCTACTGTTACTCATTTATATTAAGATTTAAACATCTAGTTGGTGTTGGTGTGGAGAGTAGCCTTCAGTAATAGTAATAAATCACACAGCAATAGGACATTCATGTAGTTGTAAAAAGCATGATAATATATTAAGTAATCCAAAGTATTCAGAATACGTTACTCTCATTGAGTAACGTAATGGAATACGTTACAAAATACATTTTGGGGCATGTAATCTGTAATCTGTAGTGGAATACATTTTAAAAGTAACCTTCCCAACACTGCCTCCAAGTAATAATGAGCCAATGAGAAAAATACTGTACCTTCCACTGGTAGCATCCAGAGGAGATGCCAGTCGAGGCCAGGCCGTAGCCTTTACCCCCGCTGCCGTGTGTCAGCCCCTGACTGTTTTCCACTACACAACACTGAGCCTTTTCTGGGTCAAAGGAAATTTCCTGAATGGGAAGGTTCTCATCTTCCTCCTCTGTATCTCCCTGTGAATTCAAGCAGCTGTCAGCTACATAAACAAATAAAGATAAAGATACATCCACAGCTAGGTGATCCTGCACACCTGTAGTTTAAGCTCCTGAACTTTTTCTTTAATCTGGATCGAGTGTTTGGTTTGAGCAATGGGACCTTCCCACATGCAGTCAGACAGCAGGGAGAAGAGCCGTTCAATGACCTAGAGGACAAGAAAATATTAAAGCTGGCGGACTGACGACAGTCATGTAGGGCAAACTGAGGACTTGCACAGAGAAACTATTAGCACCTGTGTCATTTGGTCATCTTCCATGCTAGCCTCGCAGGCAGGCAGGACAGCCTCCAAAACATGAAGAGCCAGGAGCCGAGTTCTCAAGTTTCCCACCAGAGGAACACCTACATTTAATAACCAGAGGAAACGTCATTTTCACTTATGTTTATATTTGAGAAAGCACCATACACGATAGTAGCTTCTCGTACCTGAGCAGCACTTCTGCGCTGCAATGTTCAGCAGCACCTCAGTCCATTTGGGGGATGCCATCTTGGACTGGATGGCCTTGGAGGACACCACCCTCCTTAGGAAGACCAAGAAGTCACCGAGGTGCAGTTCGGCTGTATGCTGTTTGCGCAGCAACGCTGAAAATCAACAGAATTGCAATAAGTATAATAACAGGTTGCACTTATACAAACACAAAAACGGACTTTCTTTGAAGCAAATACTGTTCACACCACATCATCTAAACCTCATGCAAAAGTGCATCACTCATGTGAGTGTTGCTAAGTCAATGACTTATACATCTCAAGATTTAAAGAAAATAAACAAGCTTTAAACAAACACAGAGATGTAATGACAACAAACGCGAGTTTCACCTCTGAAGTCTTTCCTTTCAGAGTCGGCGCTGTCCTCATGTTTGCCATCTTCCTGCTCTTTTCCAGCATGAAGGAGACTAACTCCTGCCTGAGATAACAGGTTTTTCAGCTGACTGCAAAGCAGGTCCAGCAGTGACTGGACAACCTTGGGACTCAATTTGTCTGCATATGTTCTGCAAACACAAGGAAAGACACTGGTGTTGCACTGCTTCTGATTTACCAATTCCTCTACTGCACCTTGTTGAGCGCTTACCCCGTGCTGATGGCGAGTATTTGCAGCAGCCGTGTGGAGGCCACCTTCAGGGCAGTGCTGAGCTGAGACACGCCAGGTTTTTGCAGGAGCTGGAGGGGCTGCCCCAGCATGGTCTCCGTCCCGCAGAGCTGGGACAGCACATTGAGCAGCCCACTGGAGATGGCCAGAGACACATCCACTGGCTGGTAGCGAACGCTCAATGCAAACACAGTCACCAGCAGGAGGCGCTGCTGAGCTTCTACGGTGACAAATGAAAAGATCAAAGAAAGGGGTCAAATAGAAGCTCACAGGCTGGGCCTTGTGTTTTAGAGGTTTAGAGTAAGGCCGTTAAGTTCTCTTTTCAAAACACGATTGGAGACATAACTTCACATCTACCTGCAGGTGAAGCTATCGCCTGAAAGTTCTAATAAGCTTTCATAAATGTAAGCAGTACAGCTGTGAACACTCCTCAGTTCTATACAGCAGCACTCTGGATTACCTATGTGGTGCTTGTTTGCCTGAAGTGCTCTTTCCAGTGTGACAGACAGTTGCTGGTAAATCTTATGGACAGCCGTCTGGATTTCCATTTGGAGGCTCCTCTTTGCTGCTTTTACACCATCCTGTCAAAAACAAACGCACAGCCACACAAAGACAGAGTTCAAAACAACAAATCAGTCAGTCCTTTACACATACACTGAAGGTGAAAATACTGATGCACCTCTTCCTGTCAAACAAATACAGAGATCCTATATTGAGGATACAGCGCATCACAATGAACCGGTAAACTCCTTTTGTACTGCAGGCAGCCCACTCTGAGTTTATGTGCCAGTGTACAGAACTTAATCCCTGAAATATTTTATATAAAAAAAATAAGAACAGAAGGAAATCTCACCACTACCACTCACCCGTCAATATGTGTCTTATATGAGTGGACGAGTCAATGAATTCACTTCTATCCAATGACAGCATTACTAAAGTGAGTTTAGGATATCCTAAACTTTTCTGCTGGTAACCGCTGCTGTTTTTACCACTGTTAGCTGCTGTTAACTGATGGTATTGAAACTGAATTTGAAGGTGATTTAGCATTGTTGGACTCAAACGCTCGGTAAATAAATCCTCATACAATGTGAGAATACAATCAGACTCTTCATCAGAAACAAAATGTGACTTTTAGGCCTTGAGCCTAACGTTAGCTGGCATACTGTTAGCGTAGAGGCATGCTAATTGTCAGCTGTCCAGAGGCAAGATGGTTGCATGTCTAATCAGCAGACAAAGAGCAACTGCAACAATGTTGTGAATAAATAAGTGAGTTTATGGAGTTTCGTGTGTTAGAGCCCTGACCTCAGCTCAGCAGATGATGAAGTATCCATGTACAAATATTAAATGGTCATATATAGTTTAAAAGTGATCTTAAAAATATATAGTTTAAAAGTATTAGTGATCTTTAAATGAAAAGTATGTGGCTGGTCTCTTGAGACAGACACCCTCTCTATTTTTGATCAAACTTGTAGGCATGGCTGGATCAGGTCACCCTAAATCAGTCCTTAGATATGGTGCTATAGAAAGGCTCAGGCTGCTATTTCTCCACGTCCTTCAGTTTATGTGTTTATGTGCCACAACTGAATGCTAGATTTTGTCTGGTCACTTTTGGAGTTGCATTGCTGTGGAGGTAATTAATATCAACTCCAGAAGAGTCAATTCTTCAATTTGGGCTTAATTAATAATATTTTAATAATTAATATATTAGTATAATATTGACTGACATACTGGTCAATATTAGGTTTTTGTCAATACATTGGTATCTGCATTTATACTGGCCAGTAAATGAAAATGTAAAAACGTAAATAAGACACACGACAGAGGCAACTTGTTATGAAGAGAAAACAAGATTAAAAAACGTCATTGTCACGTTTGTTTTAGTAAGAACTCATAAATAGCTTCATATAACAAATTTTAGTGAAATCAGTTTGTCAATGATGTCAGCTGATACATTGTGTTTTTAAAACACCAGAAATCCACACAGTGCCTGGAGGAACGCAGAGCAAACAAAGGGACAAACTCAAACCCCGAACAGATAACCCTGCAGATCAGAACCACATTCTGAGCATTAGCAGAGCGAGCGGGACTTCCTGGTGGTTCCAACACCCAAATGAACCAGTGATGTATTTTGATGATGATCGTTATTAACAATAATTACTTTTGCAAACCTGGATCTATGTTGCCATCAAGAAAGGACAGCAAAGTTGAATCATTTCATTGGCTGGCCCGCTACGTTACTACTGTGACACCTATTACATACTTGAATTTTTTAACACGCCAAATATCCTGTAAAGACATTAAGATGCAAATCTATGAGATAACAGATAATGCCTATCATCTCACAAATTGTCCAGACACTCGCAATTCGAGGTATTCTTCATCCTGTGATGAGAGCCATACCTGGTAATGATGCAGCTGCACGTTCTCTCTCTTCAGCACTCCAGTTCCCACAGTGCCAAGGCCAAAACAGCCAGCCAGGAACTGCAACCTGACAGAGGTGAGCAGTGAAGAGGACTGGAAGACTGCGCTGGATCGATCTGCATTGTTCAGTTGGCTGCCCTTCTCTTCCATGCCTGAGATCAACACCACAATCTGGTGGAGTGCTTCCAAACGCAGCTGGACACAGAACACATCCAACACTCAAATGAATATTCTGAATACTGACTGATAAGATAGACGTAATTAGCATCAGTAACACTGGTTTGTGAAGCCCTGTTACTAGGCCTGGAGCTGTAGATGTTTTTAGCCAATAAGTATAGCCTAAATAAGTCTTTACAAGGAAGCTGTGTTTGAGTGGGTACGGCAAGCCAGGAGGTAGAGCAACTGGGAGGTCGGTGGATCAATTCCCGGCTACTCTAGAGCAGCGTTTCCCAACCACTGTGCTGCGGCACATAGGTGTGCCGTTCCACCTGATTATTACTCGAAGCGATCGGTGTGAGTAACGGCCAGAACAATTACATTGTCTTCCACTAGAGGAGAGTACAACTACCTGCTCTAATTAAATGGGTTGCCAAATGCCAGTAAAACAGGAGAAGACGAAGAAGAAATTACATAATAGTCACGTAATAGCAATAGATAAATATCTGAAGAGAAAAAGTAGTCAGCCTGATCTGGTTCCTGGAGAAAATGCTGACCCAGATGAAGGCCTTAGGATGAGCAGTGGTTAGAAGAAAGCACAAAAGGTCTACTGGGGACAAACCGAGCCAGTTTCGCTACGCATGGTGCTCAGGGGAAAATGATCAATATGCTTTTTGTGACATTGTTGTTTAATGGTGTGCCGTGTGATTTTTTTAATGTGAAATATGTGCCGTGGCTCCAAATGGTTGGGAAACACTGCTCTAGCATGTTAGGCAAGAGACTGAATCCAGAATGGATCCATTGAGCACAAATGTTAAACAACGTGCTTGTTCATAGCATAGTGTTTACTGAGGTCATGGCCGAGGGCTGTTTCCTCATAGAATTCTATAAGCCCAATAAGTCCTTTCAAAACCATGTTTTATCTACTAAAAACATGCAAACCACTCTTCAAACCTGGAAGGCACCAAACCACTACTGCACATGCTCTATATGACTTGCACAAATTCCCCCTTTCGCTACAAATAGATTCCAAATTTGTGAGAAACACAGATTTGTCCAAACAATGTCTGAAGACCAACTCCTGAGACGTGTGGTGCAGAACTATAGTTTTAATATTTCTTAAGTGCAAAAATCATGGTATTGTAGATGTCAATTTTTCAAGGTACATGGATGGAGTCTTCCTTCAAGCTGCAGTTTGACTGTTTACTGGGTAAAATGTTTTCACTGGAAGCCCGTTTCCGCCACTAAATAAAAACAAAACAGCTAGTATCCATAACTCGAAATTTCGAGTTAGCTCTGCCAATCAAAAATATACGTGAATGAGGTCGCTTTCTTGTTACCCGGAAGCTTATGGCGCAGAGGAACGCGCACTCAAAAACGGATCCCAACAAATTGGCGCTTTCGCGAGTACGTTTGCTGATAGTAACACCATGTGATTCAGCTAATAACAGGGATTTCATCATTTGTGAAGCCAGGCTGAAAACACTCAGCAATCTGTGGATTCACGACTGGATGTAATACCGGTAGCTTAGCTGTAGCATTTGTAGCTGAGGCTTCAGCTTCTGGGTAACAAGGAAATGACGTCATTCACGTAGATTACTGATTGGCAGCACTAACTCGAAATTTCAAGTTATTAACTCAAAATTTTGAGTTATGGATCCTTTTTTTTTAGTGGCGGAAACGGGCTTCCATAATGTTTTCCTGTATCCAGTGTGTGTGCTCTGTTCTGCCCAGCTCAGTCTTTTCTTTTTGTCGGCCCGTCTCAGACCATGAAGTCACCCCTCCACTGTGATGCTGACACTGGTGTTTGACAGGTACTATTTAATGCAGCTGCCAGTTTACAACCCGTGAGGTGTCTCCGTTTTAAACGACACATTCTCAGATGTTTGTCTTCTTGCACAGTTGTGCATCGGGCCTCCCACTCCTTTTTCTGCCTATTTTAGACTCAGTGTTTGCTGCTCCCTAAAGGGATATGGATAAGAGATTTTAAGTTTCTGCACAATTACTCACAATAGCCTTCCTTTCTCAGAAGAACAACTGATGACTGGAGAACAATAAAATGACTGATGCTTCGGACACTAAACTAACCTAAATAATGCTGTGCCATGGTTTCCAGCTGTGCAACACAACTGCAAAAGGTTTTTCTACTAATTTATTAGCCTTTTAAATGTATTGATTTGGATTAGCAGCCATACCAGGAAACTGATCCAGAGGACTGACAGCTGTTGATGATAGGCCTCTAAGCAAAACTGTAGAGACATTTTTAAAATATCATCTGACTAATTTGAATTGTTTTTAAATTTGATAACGTGTTCTTCTTTAGAAAATAAAAACCCAAACTTTTGACGAAGTCTTTATATCGTCAGTAGGAATCAGTCAGTTTTAGACTGAGTGAAATGAGAGACAGGCATTACAGATTTCGGTCTTCAACTGATTTGTTGAGAAGACAAAGAAAACGTATATAATACTGTCATCTCTGTTCTGAAAAGGTATAACCGTACAAAAAATAAAAATCCTCCACAAATGAATTAAAAACGTTTCATAGAAGAAAAGAACAAAATCAACTATGCTGACTTTGATTAACCATCATTTGGTTCGACTTCTCGCTGAGGAATCGCTCACCTCTGCTCTGCTCTGCTGCTGTTCCATAGCCAGGATAATGGCCTGTGGGCTGGTGGACATACTTTCTTCTGGCTCCTTAAAAGCTGGAGCCAAGCCCACGTCACCACTGATGAAGCTGACCATGTTGTCGATGAGAGCGTGGATGCCCAGCGATCGGCTCAAGTCCAGGTCTGACTCTTCATACGTTGAACTGTAACTCTGCTGACGGCTCAGCTTGGCCCGAAACCAGGACTCAGCCAGGGAGTCTGGTGAGCTGTGAAGGAGGCCTGAGAAGGAGAAGAAGATCCCGTTTGTTGTATTTGTGCACACAGGGGATCTATTGAGGGATGTGCCGAGTAGCTTTGAAGCACTTAAAAGGAGCGCATTATTACTCGACCGGAGTTCATCAAATGGCCAAATGCTGAGTCTACATGCAGGCGCAAGCCTCCATTATGAGTTTGCCTGTGATGGATGCACCGAGTATCCAACACACACTGAGGAAGAATTCTGCGGCTGAGAAGTGGAATGGGAAACAGGCTAGCGCGTCCACACAACAACTCAGTCAAAGTATCAGCACTGATGACTTCTTCAAAAGTGCAACCCAGAAAGTTCCATGAAAATTCTTCAAAGTAACAGATTACACTCTTCACGAGGAATGAGCCATCATAGTGCAAAGTAACAGTGCAAGCAGAAGAATGGCCTGAATGGAGACGTTTATGTGATCCTGATTTCTTTATCTTTCTTTTTTTCTTTACAAAATGAAAAGTTGAGGCTCAAAGAGGGCAGGGTGTGGGTATGGCATTACAGTCATGGAGTTATGAGTTAACAAGAGGAAGAAACATGCCATCGTTTACTTGCTTGAAGTTCCTCTTGTGTTTGGGGCTCAACTGCCCCAAAAGAAGCAAATAAGCTATCCGTACAGGAATCAGAAGACAGAGAGACAAGAGTAACATATGAACGATAACAACCATTGTCCTCTCTCCAAACATTAGCGGAGCAAATTAGCGGTCGGTCGTTACCTCTCTTTTTGTGGGAGAATGCCAAGTCTAGGTCAACATTTCTTCTTCCATTCTGAAAGAAAAAACAGAACAGTTCACAGATTTGCACATTATGTTAACCTGTGATTGTAAACTGGAGATTCAGGCGGCTGAGGTGGAGGACAAACAGACTCAAGGACAAGTTATGTGTGTGGGCTTTGCAGTTGTTGTGTGAAGGAAGGCAAACATTAAAGGTGGAATTCTAATGTCAACTGCGTGATTATTGGACTAACAGATGCCAGTACTGCAGCCACAGTCTGTGAATCAATCTGCCTGTGTGTGTGTGTGTGTGTGGGGGGGGGGGGGGGGGGGGGGCAAAGTGTTTTTGCGCAGTGTACCAGGGGCACGGAGAAAAGTCGTCGTACGACACGAGGAGAGTGTGTGTGTGTGTGTGTGTGTGTGTGTGTGTGTGTGTGTGTGGGGGGGGGCAAAGTGTTTCTGTGCAGTGTACCAGGGGCACGGAGAAAAGTCGTCGTACGACACGAGGAGAGTGTGTGTGTGTGTGTGTGTGTGTGTGGGGGGGGGGGGGCAAAGTGTTTCTGTGCAGTGTACCAGGGGCACGGAGAAAAGTCGTCGTACGACACGAGGAGAGTGTGTGTGTGTGTGTGTGTGTGTGTGTGTGTGTGTGTGTGTGTGGGGGGGGGGGGGGGGGGGGGGGGAGTGTACCAGGGGCACGGAGAAAAGTCGTCGTACGACACGAGGAGAGTGTGAGAGTGTGTGTGTGTGTGTGTGTGTGTGTGTGGGGGGGGGGGGGGGGGGGGGGGGGGAGTGTTTCTGTGCAGTGTACCAGGGGCACGGAGAAAAGTCGTCGTACGACACGAGGAGAGTGTGAGAGTGTGTGTGTGTGTGTGTGTGGGGGGGGGGGGGGGGGGGGGGGGGGGCAAAGTGTTTCTGTGCAGTGTACCAGGGGCACGGAGAAAAGTCGTCGTACGACACGAGGAGAGTGTGAGAGTGTGTGTGTGTGTGTGTGTGTGTGTGTGGGGGGGGGGGGGGGGGGGGGGGGGGGAGTGTTTCTGTGCAGTGTACCAGGGGCACGGAGAAAAGTCGTCGTACGACACGAGGAGAGTTTGTGTTTGTGTGTGTGTGTGTGTGTGTGTGTGTGTGTGTGTGTGTGTGTGTGTGTGTGTGTGTGTGTGTGTGTAGTGTTCCACATGTCAGAAGCAAGTGACACATTACAGTGAACATGATTTGCTTATTAACACTGGCAAAAGGTTAATGTGTTTACTACCATCATTACTGTGACCTTGTTCTCTGTGAGATTAAAATCACATTATTTTGTCAGTGTGTGGTGGGTCAAAGGAGAGCAACTAGTTCTCTGAGTTGTTTGTCAACTGTAATGCAGATGTAACAAAGAGTGTGTGCAGGCATTTGATTTACCAAAGTGTAACCTTCTTCATCTGACTCTGGCTGGGAGAGGTCAGACTCGCTCCTGGACTTCATCAGTCTGTAACTTGGGCTGCTCTGCACTAAACGGCTCTCTGCGCTCAGGCTCTCACTTCTGTACACAAACATATCACAGCACTGTTAAATCAATGAGAACAAGACAGCTAAACAACAACAATTAAACACCATGATTTTCACCTGAATGGTGGCGCATACAGCCACATCAGTTGTCTCCCTTTTTATAAAAAGGACAAAGTACAACACGGTGCTCGAAATACAAAACATTGGAATACTTTGACATTAAAAGGGTAAAGCAGAATTATGTTCACTACGAGAGGTTCTGAGGTGCACACCGCAGGATCCAAACCACTATGGTTTGAAATGTGAGCTACAGCGTTACATTAACACAGTTTTTTTGTGTGCAGACTATTCTACTTTAATTCAGTAGGCTTAACAAACAAGAATGATATGAATGATATTACACCATGATTAATTCAGCTGATCAGGTGCACACTCAATACGAGGCACAACAAGTGAGAAAGGCTGAACAAACAAACAAACAAAATGAATTACTGTCCAAAGACTTATGGAGTCGTGTAGACAACAAAAGTAGCCTGTGTGTTATCTTTTAGTCCTGTGCAGTCACCTTACCTCACTGATATTGGGCACGTAAGACTAGTCAGATCATGACTAACTGAAGACAGCTCTTGATGTGGAGCCTTACAGTTGTGGTCAGTACAGTTCCAGTACAACTATGTAATGTGCTCATTCCAATGCTTCACTGTAAAAGTTAACAAGAGCTTGGTGCAGGAATTCAGTGTTTTTCCACCCAAGTGACGACTCAAAAACACTTTTCAAAGCACTTTCATCAAACTACCTTTAAATAAGCAGATTTAAAGTAACTATAGAATATCAACCTAATGATAAACTGAGCTATATTAAATATAACTGAAATGTTACATTATAAAAGTATATGAAATAATTAAAATAAGTTGGGTTTTCCCTTAAGTGTATATGGGGCCAGTAAAAGAGAAATGCACAATGAATGACTAAATTTCTTAGTAATGTGACTGTGCCCAATGATAAAGGAATTCAATTTTTCAGGGATGTCAACAGTAGCATCCTATTTCTCTCCGACCTGGTCATGAAGCTGAGGCACTCCTGTGTCCCTGTAGCTAACTGGGTCTGAGCTTCTTCCTGGTTCTGCTTGGTCAGCTCGCCCAGTACTGGGCTGACTCCCAGTATCAGCAGAGCACAGCGGTGGATCACAGAGTTACAGGCTGCCGTGTAAAGGTCTTGGCCTTCTGGAAGACCCGTACTGCCCCTTCTGCCCTCTTGAGCCAGAATGGTGTCTTCCTCTCCACCTCCTCCTCCTCCATTCCTGGAGCTGGAGCCCAGTCCTGTGCTGCTGCTGGCCCGCTCTCTCTCCCGACTGCGAGCCACCTCCCGCGCTGAGAGAAAACATTGAAAGATTTCTGTGTTGTGCCACAATCATACACACACACACACGCACACACAAAAAGACACACAAATAAGATGCAGTGTTAGAGGACAAAACAGCAGCCACAAAGAATTACTGGAGTCTAATAGTCAATACTAAAGCCCGTGCTAAAGCAACACACTGCAAAGCCTTCGGCACATAAATGTCCATATATTACAGGACATGAATATCAAGTGAAGGTGTTCATAACAGTATGTCAGAAGTTTACAGCTTTAAAACTGCCAGATTACACATGCTCATAGGTGCTATGAAACACCTTCCTACTGAGAAAGCTAGCTGATAAACTGTTCGACTTAGAACTTCACAGCATGAGAAATATGCAGAAATCAGTTACAATGTTGCAGATTACAGCTGCACTTCCAAATACATTATACTAAGTAGTATACCTGAATATTATTAATAATAACCATTTATTAATAATATTCATACTAGAACCCTTTTACCAACACTACAGGCTACAGTGACAAGCAAAGTCAACAAAAACACAGATGAATAATACAGACAGGATTTTAAAAAGTTAACATTTATTCAGTTATGTCCTCCAATTGGCTACTGCTTTGCACACTAAACACACACACATGCAACTACAGGCACGAGTACTTACTTCCAGCTGTCATTACTTCATGCTCCCTGTCATCCTCTTCATCGTCTTGCTCTTGATGGCCTTCTTCTCTCTCACGGTCAACCCTCTCTTCAAGTTCTGCCTCCTCGTCAATGGTGCGTGTGAAAGAGTGCTCCTGGGGGTCCATGTCCAGAGAGTCCTGATTGTCGGAAAACTGGTCAAATGACAATAATGCCTGATTTTGGATACCATTGATATGACTATTAAGCTCGGTGGAAACGTGTGTATGCAGTTATGACCATAGTTTCTTGGACAAATACAGAATATATACACAATTTTGCCTCTGTACACCACCATAGTGGGTTTTAAATCAAATAATCAACATGTGCTTAAAGTACACATTTTACCTTCACAATAAATAGGTTTAGCAAAAACTTGGCATTAACTGTTTGGGAATTCCAGAGGTGGCTGTGGCTCATGTGGCGAAGCAGGCTGTCGATCAATCAGTCCCTGGCTACTACAGTCCATGTGTCCAAGTATCCTTGGGCAGGATACTGAACCCTGAGTTGCCCAAGATGCACCCATTGGAGTGCAAGTGGGTGTGTGAATAAAATGTGTGTGATTGGGTGAATGAGACCTGTAGTAGAACGCTCTTTGAGTTGTCAAAAATTGAAGAAAAGAAAAATAATGGCTCAATTACAGGGAGTGCAGAATTATTAGGCAAATGAGTATTTTGTCCACATCATCCTCTTCATGCATGTTGTCTTACTCCAAGCTGTATAGGCTCGAAAGCCTACTACCAATTAAGCATATTAGGTGATGTGTAGAAGTCTGCATCCTTCAAGAAAAACATGATTTCCATGCAGGACAATGCTCCATCACACGCGTCCAAGTACTCCACAGCGTGGCTGCAATAAAGGGTATAAAAGAAGAAAAACTAATGACATGGCCTCCTTGTTCACCTGATCTGAACCCCATTGAGAACCTGTGGTCCATCATCAAATGTGAGATTTACAAGGAGGGAAAACAGTACACCTCTCTGAACAGTGTCTGGGAGGCTGTGGTTGCTGCTGCACGCAATGTTGATGGTGAACAGATCAAAACACTGACAGAATCCATGGATGGCAGGCTTTTGAGTGTCCTTGCAAAGAAAGGTGGCTATATTGGTCGCTGATTTGTTTTTGTTTTGTTTTTGAATGTCAGAAATGTATATTTGTGAATGTGGAGATGTTATATTGGTGTCACTGGTAAAAATAAATCATTGAAATGGGTATATATTTGTTTTTTGTTAAGTTGCCTAATAATTCTGCACAGTAATAGTCACCTGCACACACAGATATCCCCCTAAAATAGCTAAAACTAAAAACAAGCTAAAAACTACTTCCAAAAACATTCAGCTTTGATATTAATGAGTTTTTTGGGTTCATTGAGAACATGGTTGTTGTTCAATAATAAAATTATTCCTCAGAAATACAACTTGCCTAATAATTCTGCACTCCCTGTATATGGAGATGGTTCGGATTCAAAATGTCAGATGATCAGCAGAATAATGTGTTCTGTAGAGAATCCCTAAAAAATGTTCTGACAAAAGTTTCAAGCACTGCTAATCTTTTCCACCATTTACAACAGCGCCATAAAGTGCAGTATGAAGAGTGTGAAACTTTGCTGTATCACAGATCATAAAGCCTCCAGCACTGAAACAAACCACATTACAAAACTCCCATACCCATGCTGTGCCTTATGAGAAGTGGAGTGACAGTACTAAAGCAGCGGCCTATCATATCGCTAAAGACATGGTCCGCATCTCAACTGTGGAACAAGAGGCCTTTATACAGCTGCTAAAAACACTGACCGAACATACCAGATACCTAGTCAAAAGTACTTTGCAAGAGAAGTACGGCCAAAAGTATATGCTCACCAAAATGTCTCATTGACCAGCAGGACCTGTGAGCCATACATGAATGTGACTACAGCCCAAGACCACACCGCAGAGCATATAGCTGAAGCCCTGCAGGATGCCCTCACAAGCTGGAAGTTCAACCTGACGCTTTAACGACTGACAACGGGGCTAATACCTTGGTGGTTGAGGATGCAGTGTTTTTGTCACAGACTTCATGTGGCCATTGGTCAGTACAATACTGAATCAGCTGATTTGAAATAAGAAAAAAGATTACTAGGCATGACATTAAATAAAAATCTTATAGAATCACCGAAAGAGCTAAACATATCTACAGGGTTGGCCATTTATATGGATACACCATAATAACATGGGAATGGTTGGTGATATTAAATAGGGGTGCAACGATATTCGTATCGATATTGAACCGTTCGATACAGTGCTTTCGGTTCGGTACGCATACAGTGGGGCAAAAAAGTATTTAGTCAGCCACCGATTGTGCAAGTTCCCCCACCTAAAATGATGACAGAGGTCAGTAATTTGCACCAGAGGTACACTTCAACTGTGAGAGACAGAATGTGAAAAAAAAAATCCATGAATCCACATGGTAGGATTTGTAAAGAATTTATTGGTAAATCAGGGTGGAAAATAAGTATTTGGTCAATAACAAAAATACAACTCAATACTTTGTAACATAACCTTTGTTGGCAATAACAGAGGTCAAACGTTTACTATAGGTCTTTACCAGGTTTGCACACACAGTAGCTGGTATTTTGGCCCATTCCTCCATGCAGATCTTCTCGAGAGCAGTGATGTTTTGGGGCTGTCGCCGAGCAACACGGACTTTCAACTCCCGCCACAGATTTTCTATGGGGTTGAGGTCTGGAGACTGGCTAGGCCACTCCAGGACTTTCAAATGCTTCTTACGGAGCCACTCCTTTGTTGCCCGGGCGGTGTGTTTTGGATCATTGTCATGTTGGGAGACCCAGCCTCGTTTCATCTTCAAAGTTCTCACTGATGGAAGGAGGTTTTGGCTCAAAATCTCACGATACATGGCCCCATTCATTCTGTCCTTAACACGGATCAGTCGTCCTGTCCCCTTGGCAGAAAAACAGCCCCATAGCATGATGTTTCCACCCCCATGCTTCACAGTAGGTATGGTGTTCTTGGGATGCAACTCAGTATTCTTCTTCCTCCAAACACCACGAGTTGAGTTTATACCAAAAAGTTCTACTTTGGTTTCATCTGACCACATGACATTCTCCCAATCCTCTGCTGTATCATCCATGTGCTCTCTGGCAAACTTCAGACGGGCCTGGACATGCACTGGCTTCAGCAGCGAACACGTCTGGCACTGCGGGATTTGATTCCCTGCCGTTGTAGTGTGTTACTGATGGTGACCTTTGTTACTTTGGTCCCAGCTCTCTGCAGGTCATTCACCAGGTCCCCCCGTGTGCTTCTGGGATCTTTGCTCACCGTTCTCATGATCATTTTGACCCCACGGGATGAGATCTTGCGTGGAGCCCCAGATCGAGGGAGATTATCAGTGGTCTTGTATGTCTTCCATTTTCTGATGATTGCTCCCACAGTTGATTTTTTCACACCAAGCTGCTTGCCTATTGTAGATTCACTCTTCCCAGTCTGGTGCAGGTCTACAATACTTTTCCTGGTGTCCTTCCAAAGCTCTTTGGTCTTGGCCATGGCGGAGTTTGGAGTCTGACTGTTTGAGGCTGTGGACAGGTGTCTTTTATACAGATGATGAGTTCAAACAGGTGCCATTCATACAGGTAACGAGTGGGGGACAGAAAAGCTTCTTACAGAAGACGTTACAGGTCTGTGAGAGCCAGAGATTTTCCTTGTTTGAGGTGACCAAATACTTATTTTCCACCCTGATTTACGAATAAATTCTTTACAAATCCTACCATGTGGATTCATGGATTTTTTTTTTCACATTCTGTCTCTCACAGTTGAAGTGTACCTCTGGTGCAAATTACTGACCTCTGTCGTCATTTTAAGTGGGGGAACTTGCACAATCGGTGGCTGACTAAATACTTTTTTGCCCCACTGTATGTATCGAACAATACAACATTTGTAATTTATTTTATCAATTTTCCTTCTGACGATGCTGTCTGTGTTGAGCGCTCAGTGAATCTGTGTTCGACTACTCCGCCTAGGCTGCACTGTCGAGCGCAGATCCACTGAGCGCTCAACACAGACAGCATAGTCAGAAGGAAGAGCGCAGGGCAAGCTAGCGAGACAGAAGTTAAGCTCTACTTGCAACAGGCAAATTGAACCTCATTCAGATCTGGCGTTTGGAATTATTTTGGTTTTCATGTGACGTATGACCCTGAAGGTAAGCGAGTCATGGACTAAAGTAAAACAGTATGTTGGATGTGCCATGCAATGCTCAATTACATTGGTGGGAACTAGTGTGTTAGCGCAGTTAGCTCGTTAACGTGTTGGCCGTCTAGCCCCATGCACGGAGCGATCGGCGGTAGCTCGTTAACGGAGATTTGCCGTGTTGTGGCGTTAAGGTCATTTCAACGAGATTAACCTGACAGCACTAGTGGGAACACAACGAATATGACTGCACATTTACGCCGACATCACCCTAGTGCAAAGACAAGTGGAAGCAGACAAAAAAAAAGCAAGCATGCTACTAACTTTAGCCGAGTCATTTAGACAGCTGTTAGCACATGATTCTCCTTATGCTGCTGAGAATATAGCCCAGAAGAAGCGGATAGTATAGCTTTTATTTTGGAAAGAGCCATTTCTCTGTAATAAACTCTCTTTTCCAAAGATGAGTGATTCCTCAATCAGATACAGGGCTCGCAATATCGCTAGCCCGACGTCCTGGAGCTAGCGATTTTTTTCAGTCGGGCTACCAAAATCTTTCTCTTCCCTGCCCGTCGGGCTATTGTAGGAAAAATATATGTCAATGCTTTTGCATTCTTTCAGAAATGTAGCTGGGTAATTATGTCATTGGCATCGGTGAGCTACTGTCAATATGTGACATATTGAAATCGTGTTTGAATTTGCGCTTGTTTTTTTGCTTTCACTTTGCAATCGTGCGAACTGTGTATAGAGAGCGACAGCACTGATCTGTGAGTGATGATAATTTGTGCACCAATTCCTCTGACATCGTCTTATTAATCGTTAGCTTACTATGCAAACATGACAAGTGAAATCTCCCGCAGCTTAAACATGTGAGAGGTTGATCGCGCAGAGAATCGCTGAGCTTATGTGAGTGAGCGTGTAAAAGCATTTCAGTTCTGCTGAGCCAAATAAGACAGGTCAGGGGGAAGAAGTGACAGCCAAAGAAAAGCTTACCACAAAACGGAGAAGTTATGACAAATCAGACTATAAGGCAAAAAGAAAGTGCAGCTTTATGGTTTTATGGACAAAAGAATTTCTGTGGCTGCAATATGACGAGCTAAATAACCAGGGCTGCACATAAGTGGTCCGCAGGTGCGCATTCGCTGTCAAAATAAAAAACACGCACAAGGGTTAGGGTTAAATTTAAAAACTGTACTTTTGAGTTAAAATATATATTTATAATTTTAATAAATGACAAATTAAAAATGCATGAACATTTTTTTGTATCGAAAAAATATCGAACCGTGACACCAAAGTATCGAACCGAACCGTGAATTTTGTGTATCGTTGCACCCCTAATATTAAAGTCCTGTTTGTTGCACATTAGCATATGTGAGGGGGCAAACTCCTCAAGATGGGTGGTGACCATGGTGGCCATTTAGAAGTCGGCCATCTTGGATACAACTTTTTTTTCCAATAGGAAGAGGGCCATGTGACACATCACACTTATTGGTAATGTCACAAGAAAAACAATGGTGTGCTTGGTTTCAACGTAACTTTATTTTTTCATGAGTTATTTACAAGTTTCTCTTTGTTCACAGCCATTGATATGTCGAAGAGGTTAACACGTGAGGAGCGGATCGAAATTGTGTTGATATCTGGTGAACGCAGTAACCGGGTCATTGCAGCAGATTTCAATGCAAGACGCCCTACGAGACCACCCATCTCCCATGCTACAGTCAGCAAACTGCTTGCTAAGTTTCGTGAAACTGGTTCAGTGTTGGACTGAAGTTGAACATCCCTTGGGCGGATATTAGCTACTCACAAATGGCACCCTTACAAACTCCAGCTACTGCAGCATCTCAGCGAGGATGACCCAGATCGGCCACATAATTTGCAGAATGGGCAAAACAAAAATTGGAACAGGACCCTCAGTTCACGCAGAAGATTTTGTTCAGTGATGAGGCAAACTTTTATGTGAATGGTGAAGTTAACAAACAAAACCACCGCTATTGGTCTGACACTAACCCACATTGGATGGATCCCTCCAAGACTGTTGGAACAACAAAAGTGATGGTTTGGTGTGGTATATGGGGCACAACGATAGTGGGTCCATTCTTCATCAATGGAAACCTCAAGGCCACTGGATATTTTAAATTGCTACATGATGATGTAGATGAACAGTTTCCTGGAAAGTGGATTGGTCGTCGTGGGCCAGTTGAATGGCCCCCAAAGTCTCCCGATCTGACCCCCTTAGACTTTTATCTTTGGGGTCATCTGAAGGCAATTGTCTATGGTGTGAAGATACGAGATGTGCAGCACCTGAAACTACGGATACTGGATGCCTGTGCTGGCATTTCTCCTGCGGTGTTGCTATCAGTGTGTGAAGAGTGGGAGAAGAGGGTTGCATTGACAATCCAACACAATGGGCAGCACATTGAACACATCTTATAAGTGGCCAGAAACTTGTAAATAACTCATGAAAGAATAAAGTTACGTTGAAACCAAGCACACCATTGTTTTTCTTGTGACATTACCAATAAGTTTGATATGTCACATGGCCCTCTTCCTATTGAAAAAACAAAAAATGGATCCAAGATGGCCGACTTCTAAATGGCTACCATGGTCACCACCAGTGTTGGTCAAGTTACTTGAAAAAAGTAATCAGTAACTAATTACTTCCCCAAAAAAGTAATCCTGTTACTTTACTGATTACTTATTTTCAAAAGTAATTAATTACTTAGTTACTTAGTTACTTTTTAAAAACACGATTTACAACCTGAAGAGGTGATAAAGCGATAGATCTTTCAGACCAATTCTACTTTTTCTACATAATCCATCATACAAAATGTAATCAAATGGAAAAGTCTCTTTTTAAAACTTGTTTTATTAGTTTTAATCTTTTAACTTTATGCATGAAGCAAAAATTTAATTATATGCAACATTCTCTGACTGGAAGAAATTAGTTTAACATTTAAACCTATTTTCTGCACATTCCAGCACATAAAATAAAATATTTTTTGTGTTTACACTCACTCTTTCAAAGAGATGCAAGTAAAACACAGCAGAACATAAATAAAGTCAAAGACTCAGCGGTCCTGTTGCTCTATTTTCACCTGTAAAGCAGGAGTGGGGTAGGCGGAGGGTTACCCTGGTGCAGGTGTGCCGCGGTCAGTTGAAGAATCCGCGAGTTTCTCTGTGAGTTTCCCATTACGTCGTTGCGCACTCGTGCTTGCTCGGAAGTTTAGGGGGTTTTTTCGCTGTAAAAAGAAGTTTTCTTCCCACGCACGATGGACACTAATGTTTTTGTCACTTTTTATGGAATCAAACTCAAAGTAAGGTCAGTACTTCCACGCTTTAAACGCTGCACGCTCATACTCTCTCTGCACTCGATATGTGATCCATTGTTGATCTGCACACAGCTGTTGTCACTAACGGCGCACTCGCTTACGTCACTATCGTGAGACATTCTCGCAAAAAATCACGGTTTTAGTAACGCAGTAACACAGCGTTCCTACGGGAAAGTAACGGTAATCTAATTACCGTTTTTGCAATAGTAATCCCTTACTTTACTCGTTACTTGAAAAAAGTAATCAGATTACAGTAACGTACTGTGCTATAGCAGTGGGACGGAAAATAGTTGGGCATTTTAAACATTCCGCCTTAGCCTACTCCCGCCTCGAGGACATTCAGGGACAGCTCAACCAGCCAATAAAGAGACTGCAGCAGGACGTACAGATGCGCTGTAACAGCACGTATTACATGCTCCAGTCCCTCATTGAGCAAAAGCGAGTGCTGGGCATGTCCGAGCACGAACTCCCTGACTATCTCACCGCTCACCAATGGGCTCTTATGGAGACGACTGTTGCCATCCTCGCCCCCTTTGAGGAACTAACTAAAAGAGAGAGCATCTACGACGCACTAGCCTCTGATGTCATCCCAGCTGTGACTGTGCTAGTGAGACTTCTAAACAGAGAAACAGACGAGGACCACGGCGTTAAGACAATGAAAGCAACCTTACTGGCAGCTGTCAAGAAGAACTTCAGTGATGTCGAGACCAACCCACTGTACTTCATCTCCACCATACTTGACCCAAGGTAAAGGCTGTGTGCTATAGGTATTCAATGATAAACTACAGTATTAAATGTAAGATTATTTTACATCTGAAATATTATATATTTGTAATTAAAATACACAAATACAAATGTATGCAATATACAGTGGGGCAAAAAAGTATTTAGTCAGCCACCGATTGTGCAAGTTCCCCCACTTAAAATGATGACAGAGGTCAGTAATTTGCACCAGAGGTACACTTCAACTGTGAGAGACAGAATGTGAAAAAAAAATCCATGAATCCACATGGTAGGATTTGTAAAGAATTTATTCGTAAATCAGGGTGGAAAATAAGTATTTGGTCACCTCAAACAAGGAAAATCTCTGGCTCTCACAGACCTGTAACGTCTTCTGTAAGAAGCTTTTCTGTCCCCCACTCGTTACCTGTATGAATGGCACCTGTTTGAACTCATCATCTGTATAAAAGACACCTGTCCACAGCCTCAAACAGTCAGACTCCAAACTCCGCCATGGCCAAGACCAAAGAGCTTTCGAAGGACACCAGGAAAAGTATTGTAGACCTGCACCAGACTGGGAAGAGTGAATCTACAATAGGCAAGCAGCTTGGTGTGAAAAAATCAACTGTGGGAGCAATCATCAGAAAATGGAAGACATACAAGACCACTGATAATCTCCCTCGATCTGGGGCTCCACGCAAGATCTCATCCCGTGGGGTCAAAATGATCATGAGAACGGTGAGCAAAGATCCCAGAACCACACGGGGGGACCTGGTGAATGACCTGCAGAGAGCTGGGACCAAAGTAACAAAGGTCACCATCAGTAACACACTACAACGGCAGGGAATCAAATCCCGCAGTGCCAGACGTGTTCCGCTGCTGAAGCCAGTGCATGTCCAGGCCCGTCTGAAGTTTGCCAGAGAGCACATAGATGATACAGCAGAGGATTGGGAGAATGTCATGTGGTCAGATGAAACCAAAGTAGAACTTTTTGGTATAAACTCAACTCGTCGTGTTTGGAGGAAGAAGAATACTGAGTTGCATCCCAAGAACACCATACCTACTGTGAAGCATGGGGGTGGAAACATCATGCTATGGGGCTGTTTTTCTGCCAAGGGGACAGGACGACTGATCCGTGTTAAGGACAGAATGAATGGGGCCATGTATCGTGAGATTTTGAGCCAAAACCTCCTTCCATCAGTGAGAACTTTGAAGATGAAACGAGGCTGGGTCTTCCAACATGACAATGATCCAAAACACACCGCCCGGGCAACAAAGGAGTGGCTCCGTAAGAAGCATTTGAAAGTCCTGGAGTGGCCTAGCCAGTCTCCAGACCTCAACCCCATAGAAAATCTGTGGCGGGAGTTGAAAGTCCGTGTTGCTCGGCGACAGCCCCAAAACATCACTGCTCTCGAGAAGATCTGCATGGAGGAATGGGCCAAAATACCAGCTACTGTGTGTGCAAACCTGGTAAAGACCTATAGTAAACGTTTGACCTCTGTTATTGCCAACAAAGGTTATGTTACAAAGTATTGAGTTGTATTTTTGTTATTGACCAAATACTTATTTTCCACCCTGATTTACCAATAAATTCTTTACAAATCCTACCATGTGGATTCATGGATTTTTTTTCACATTCTGTCTCTCACAGTTGAAGTGTACCTCTGGTGCAAATTACTGACCTCTGTCATCATTTTAGGTGGGGGAACTTGCACAATCGGTGGCTGACTAAATACTTTTTTGCCCCACTGTGTATAATATGAAATACATTTCCCTTATTACTACCAGAAAGTCAAATGGCTGGCATTTGTCACAGTGGTTTAGGGGAAACTAAAATCAGTCCTATTTTTCCACATATTAACACATTCATAAATTTTGTGCAGGTATAAAGATCGCTTCTTCTCTAACAACACTGCTCCAGAGGCCAAGCTGCAGATGATGTCCAGAGCTGAGGCAGAGGGGAGTCGGGCAGAGCTGCAGAACCTCCTGCTAAACTGTTCCTCAAGGCCCAGGCCAGCACTAGCAGCAGTCTGGACACTGTATTTGATGAAATTGCTAAGGAGCAGCCCCAGGCAGCACAGCCGCTGGCATAAGGTGCTGCCATTGAGCTCGACACGTACCTCGGAGAGGCCCCAAGCCCTCGTGAAGACAGTCCTCTGAAGTACTGGGGTGTCAACAAAATCAGGTTCCCCACTTTGGCTAAAATGGCCCGTAAATACCTCTCAGCCCCATGTAGCAGTGTGGAAAGTGAAAGGCTTTTTAGCTCATTGTCACATATTATAGATGAAAACAGAAACAGTCTGACTGCTGATAATGTAGAAAAGCTACTTTTTTCTTACTTTTCTTAAAAAAAACCTGCCACTCACTTTTTCTAAATAGGCTCCATTAAGTGAGTCGTCTTAGACTTGATGTTAATACCTACCTCAGTTGCACTGACTGCCACAGTTCTATGTTGGTGGATGTTGTTAGTTTATTCAAATATTGTGCACTAAATAGCAAAGATGTTTATTAATGCCCTTTGTGTTGTCCAAAGCGGCAGAGTTTACAACAAACTGAAAACAATACTTGAGTTGCACTGTCACTGTTTACATTTTTTTTCATCATTATTTATTCTGTAATATGTTGCATACAACATGCTTTTCGTTTTAAATAAATGTTCTTAATTCCAAACCAGTCCCTTGTTTTTTTGTTAAATTATAGGACTAAAGCTGTTACCTGTAAATTTAAATCATGTTTTTTATTAAGTACTCAGTATCGGTATCGGCAAGTACTGAAATGCAAGTACTCGTACTTGTTTTCCGAAAAAAGTGGTATCGGTGCATCCCTACTGAAGATGTTTCACTCTCATCTGAGAAGCTTCTTCAGTTCTAAGGTCAAATGGTGGAGAGTCCCAGATTTAAACCCAGTGGGAGTTTCCCTCCAAAGAGGGACAAAGGAACCCCTGATAATACTCTACCTAATCACATGAGCCAAGGTGTGAAAATGGGTGTGGGTCACAATCAGCCAAGGTTTTGGGTGAGCTCATTGTGAAACCTGTACAGCATACACTACATTGTTAAGTCTGTGTTTAGGAGTTTTGTCTTTCGGGTGAACCAGTTTCTGTCTGAGTGTGTTGCTGGGTCTGAAATGCACTGGGATGTCATGCTTGGAGAAAACTCTCCTGAGTTTCTCTGATACACCGGCTACATAGGGGATGACAATGTTGTTGCGTCTGTCCTTCTTATCCTCCCTCGCTGGTGTCTGGTCTTCTTTTCTGTGCCTCTTTGCTGACTTTAAGAACGCCCATTTAGGATAGCCACACGTTTTGAGTGCTTCCTTTACATGTGTGTGTTCCTTCTTTTTCCCTTCAGGCTTAGAGGGAACATGTTCTGCCCGGTGGTGTAGGGTCCTGATTACTCAAAGTTTGTGTTCCAAAGGGTGATGGGAGTCAAAGAGGAGGTACTGGTCCGTGTGTGGGGGCTTCCGGTAAACTTCGATGTTGAGGTTGCCGTTCTCTTCAATGTGCACGGCGCAGTCCAGGAACGGCAGACAGTCGTCCTTTGTGTCTTCCCTGGTGAACTTGATGTTTTTATCCACAGCGTTAATGTGCGCAGTGAAGGATTCCACCCAGGTGTCATCCACATATCTGTACCAGTGGCTGGGTACTCTTCCTTTGAAAGAGCCAAGAGCCTTCCTTTCCACTTTCTCCATGTAAAGGTTGGCTACAATAGGTGACACGGGGGAGCCCATGGCACAGCCATGTTTTTGGCTGTAGAAACCTTCGTTGTACTTGAAATATGTAGTGGTGAGGCAGAGGTCTAACAGTGTGCAGATCTGATCAGGTGTGAAGTTGGTCCTGTCCTCCAAGGAGCTGTCTTCTTGTAGTCGTTTTCTGACTGTCTCCACGGCCTCCGTGGTGGGTATGCAAGTGAAGAGAGAGACTACATCAAAGGACACCATGGTTTCATCTGGATCCAGGGTAAGTTTCTGGACCTTGTCAGTGAAGTTGTGTGGGGTGTTCCCCACAAGAGGTGCTAGGACGGTAGCAAGGTGTTTCGAGATGTTGTAAGTGGCTGAGTTTATGCTACTGACTATGGGTCTGAGTGGGACACCTTCTTTGTGGAGCTTAGGAAGTCCATAAATGCAGGGTAAAGGCGGTGATATGTAAGGCGGTCAAAGGTTTGTCCTTTTCAAGCTCTTGAAGGAAAGCGATAACTTTCTTTTTGTAGCTGCTTGTGGGGTCTCGCTTTAATGCTTTGTAGGTATTGTTGTCACTGAGGAGAGTAGTGATCTTTGTGTGGTAATCTGTAGTGTTTAGGACCACGGTGCATCTTCCCTTATCAGCTGGTAATATAGTGATGTTGTGGTCTTTGCTCTGGGAAGCGACGGCCTTCTTTTCTTGTATTGTGAGGTTGGACGGAGGGACTTTGGCAGTGGAGAGGGTGGCTGAGACTTTCATCCTGATTTGCTCTGCTTCTGTTTGTGATAATTTGTTCATCCGTACGGCGGTTTCTGTGGCTGTGATGAGGTCCACTATGGGCAACTGTTGCGAAGAAATGGCAAAATTGAGTCCTTTGGCTAAAACTCTCTTTTCAGGTTCAGTGAGATTCCGGTCTGAAAAGTTCTTCACCCATTTTTCCTGACTTCCTCAGGTGTGTGTTCTTCTCTGAGTTGTGTAGATTCAGACTGACGAGTGTGTGTTTTTGAAAGCAAGTTGTGGAATTTCCTGCGTTGTCTTTCTTTTTCTTTAGAGTGTTGGGACCGCTGAGCCTTGTCCACAAACTTGTAAACCTCTTCTAAGATTGGAGACGGTAGAAGGGTTTTCATTTCCTGCAGTCTAGCTAATCTTGCTCTAATCTTGCTAATCAGCTATAGTGAAATGGACCTGTCTTATCCTTTCACTTAGAAGCTGATTTTGTGCTCTCCGTAGAATCAACTCTGTATCCCCTGACAGTGGATCCAAGGCGCAAACTCTTAGGAACAACCTTGTTCTGTCTGCATCTTCGTTAAAACGAAGATGGTTCCTATAATCCACTAGTTTCCTTGATTCCTTTTCATACTCCCGCACCAAGTGAAGGGTGTTCCTCCCCAAATGTACGCCGATGGTGTGCGTCCTGCTCGGAGTCTCCATTACCATTAATGGAGGTCCTGTTTGAGCTCACATTGGCACGGACCTCGTCGGGCCATTTCAACGGAGTACACAGGGATATCACTTTGTATTAGTTTTGGTGGCTTATGCAATACGATATCCTGAAGCAGTGCCTCTGCGCACCATTTCTGCAACGAGTGTGGTGCAGGCACGAGTCTGCAGATACTGACTGACCAGGGCATCACAAGAGAGAGATGAGATAGGGCCAGAGGTACCTAATTCCCACATTCCAGCCTCCTTCCATTGTAATAACCATCTCACACAGGCGCAGAGAGTGGACGTGCTGCATTGGAACAGCGTTTTGCAGATGTGTTCTCCCACCCTCAGCCGTGCCAATCTCATAAAGCACAAAGGGAGGAAGCTGTAAAGCTGATTGTGCTAAAAAACAGCTGTTCATTTTGCAACGTTGTGTTTATGGTATCAATCACACACTTGATCTCAGTCCAACAAAAGATACTTTTCAGTTACTAAAGACAAAAGTTAGGGCAGAGAGACCCATCACCCATGTATTAAAATCAACCCTTATATTTGAAATTATGTTGGTTTGTTCCTAAACAGTTTGTGCTACACTTTTTTGACCCCTTAAATTAAAGGTGAAAGTCTGTTGTTGAATCACACATTGATTTATTTAAATAGTGGTGTGCAGAGGCAAAACTAAAAAAAAAAGAAGCTTTGTTTACTTACCCTCCTCTCACGAGAAGAAGATCGTGTCTGGATGAAGTCCATGTTCTTACAGGCTAGTAAGCGGTTTCGTACCTTAAAAACACACCGATAGACTTCTGCCAGGGACTTAGATGGTTGATACCTGATAGGAAAATATTTCCTTTAGACAGGTACTGTGGGACAGTATGGAAATGCTTCATGTATTTCATATATTAAAAGGTGTATTTTGTTTTACTACCTGCCCTCTCCACAGGCTTGGCCGAGCAGCCCTGTGTGCTTCAGTAAGGCTGCCAACACAAACCTGGACACAGTGTCTAATAGGGTCTCATTACTGAGAGATGCATTGTCCCAGTCTGCAACAAAATCCACAGTGCAGTCAGTGAATGTATATACCTGTAAAGCTAATTGCATTAAAGAAATGGTAGGATTCTGTATATACTCAAAAAAGATGCAAACCTTTGCCAATAGCGTACTCATGCATGTTGATCCAAAGGCTGTTGGCAGGTTCTTTAGAGGAACCCAGAGCCAAATCCACCAAGACACTCAAGTCAGGATGCAGTGTGCAGTCGAAGGGTTTCTGCTCCTCATTACCAGACAGTGCAGCCTCCAATAATGAGCTGATGCAGGTGTCTGAAGGACAAGCAAACAATTATCTTCACAAGTCACAGAAGAAGCGATAAATGAACTCAACTGGACAAGAGCCCTAGGATTCTGATCAGTCAGAAGTAATGTCCTGCTCTAAGTTACATTCTACTACTAATCTACTCATGTTGCTACTACTGTCCGATACCGATACCGATATCATCAATTTGGATATCTGCCGATACCGATATGAATCCGATATAGTGTTTTTTAATCAATAAAACTGTTTTTTTAATATATCTTGCTGCATTTTGTATAAGTTCATACTCAAGTTTAAATAAACAACAACACTAAAGCTATTCTGTTATACCTGTATGTAAAAAATACAACAAAATATTTCATAGTTCAGCAATACTGATCAATCTAATAAACTTAAACCTACACCATCCTCCCTATTCTGGTATTTTAAAGAGTACTTAGCATAAATATTAAGCAACCTAACTAATAGGGTTCCAACTCCCAGCAACAACAAAAATAAATAAATAAAAAATAGGGAACCACCCCTCACGCTCCACCTCATGATGCTTAATCAACGTAATCAACTTTAATTTGATGCAGTGTGAAAAAAATGCACAGAAATCAATTATTTTTCAAGAAATATTAAATAGATTCAACATCTTTCTTCCACAGAACTGCAGACTGCACAGATGGTACCTTCCCAAAGGAAAAAGTACTATAGCTTACTAGGGTATATTAGACTTAACAGTTACTATATACAGTAATTGACTTCTATTCATTTTACACAAGATTAAAACTTTGGGTGTAAGACTCAGATAATTATTTATTAAAAGCGAGACATTTTAAATGAGAATAAGAAAGAAAAGTATGTCTTTGTGCCCCCTTTTCCCTGTTCATGCCCTATCGGCCCCCCTGGCTAAACTTTGCTAGCTCCGCCCCTGCACAGTTACCAGCCGTCAGCGACGTAGAAAAAGATCCTCGAGTAGAAAGTAATATTAAATACATTCTAACAACAGCTGATCAAGCTTAAACGTGCTGCTGTTGTTCAGCCGCTGGTTTCCTCTTTCTGATGCAAAGTGGGCCAAAAACAAAGAAGAGAAAAGCCGATCAGCTGATGATTGATCAGTTTCATGATTGAAGTAGCAGCAGGAGAGAGCGAGAGAGAGAGAGAGAGAGGCCGTCGCTCCATATATCGGTTGTTAAGCTTATCGTGTTAACTAGTTGCTACTGGTTGTGTATGTGGGCGTCCGTCCTGTACCTAGCTGGGGGATGTCCATCTCCAAGCCATTGCTAAATAGCGGTGTTTTGAGCCAGTAAACAGTATCTTGTTCCTCCAGTGAGGTGGGAGCTCCCTGCAGCATCCCACCAAGGCAGCGCCCAACTAGCAGGGCGACTGTCCTCTCCAGGTCCACAAGCCACACCCAAGAAAGTGCGGGCTGCGGCAGGGTCATTCCTGAGGCTGGCTCAGCAAAGTCTGAGGTACCTGGAAAAAGACAAATACGTTCTCCAATTTAGTACTCCACCAGACGTCAAGATGGCCCCAACTGCAGGGTGTTGAAACATATCACCTTTCATTATAAATAACACGATATGATTTTCATTTTCTCATATCAGACATCAGTGTTACATATTAATGTTAAGGCCAAAAATGAGTCTTGCGAAGTCGCATCTATTCAGCATCTCACACGAACATCTAGCCTAGAGGTCGGCGACCTGCAGCTTGCAAGCCAGGGGTTAGGATTAAGGTTACCCCGAACCCTATTATACTATATGTACCTCTGTCCCCGTCACCTGCATGTGCTGCTCTTCTTCTCCCACTGCTTGGTAGGAGCAGCTATGACTCTTGATGTTGAAAGTTGCCGACACCTGAACCGGCAAATTAATCCTCCAATTCTAGTGTATGTTTATCCCAAATTAAAAAAAAATCATCAAGCTCTTAAAGAGAAAAAACTTAACGACAGAATATGTGTACACGTAATGCCTGCACACATGGCTTTTTGTAATTACACTGCTGGCTTAGCTGACAAGGGCTCATAATTTAACATCTCCAGCAGAAATGATCACATCATGTGTCTGTACATGCATTTACCTCATCCCAGGATATTTTGTAACTTTTTTTTTCAAATTTTGACCAAGTTAACCTTGCTCTGAGCTCACCCTGAAGAGGCCACTGCAGCTCCTGGTCCTCCAGAGGAGAGGCAGCAGGCAACAGTCTGTTCAAACAATCCAGAGGAGGCAGCAGTTCCAGCAGTTGGCTCAACAGCGGCCTTGCCACCGACACCGGAAGCAGCAGTAAGGCGTTGATTATCTGACACAGCATGCTGCCTGCTGCTGACACGTAGATCACATCTGCAGATTACATGGTCATAGTTTTATGACAATGATATAAAACAAAAGAAAGTATCTTCAATGCTAAATGAAAAGAACTTGAACTATCGGAGCAGAATGAGATAACAAGGAAGTGAAAACAGGCCTTTATAGCCAGATTACAACACAGGTCACTTGATTTCATTCACCTTGTAGCTTCTCCCGTATGCTGCCATTCCAGGAGCTCTCCTTTATCAGCGCTGCAGAGCGGGAGTAGATATCTGTGGCATGTGGCAAGAGCAGCTGCAGATGTTTGTGGAGCAATGACACACTGCTGGAGTTCTGCAAATAAACAGGGTGACAAAAAGTTTTTATATACTATGGTCATTTTCTTTTATTTGGTTTCTTTTATTCACTAAAAAAGTGACAGACAGACAGATTTTTACCAACATCACAGGGCTGAAATGAATGGCCTGTATTTGTATAGCGCTTTACTAGTCCCTAAGGACCCCAAAGCGCTTTACACAACCAGTCATCCACCCATTCACACACTGGTGATGGCAGCTACATTGTAGCCACAGCCACCCTGGGGCGCACTGACAGAGGCGATCTATCTACAACATAGCACACCACATTATTAAGACACCACTGAAAAGAAGCATCAGTGAAATTATTCATCAGTAAATAAAACAGACATTTAGCTTTAACTCTATATTTAACCAGCAAAATGAAAGTTGTATCAACCCACTGCCACTGGAGACCAAGCCACTCCACAGTTTTCAAAGACACAATAAACAGCGTTTCAAGGCAGTTAAATTCAAGAAACATATGAAAACTAGTTTTTATTTCTTGACAAAAGGGACATAATTCACTTGCATCTTTTTTAACCTTGGACACAAAACTACTGACAGCAATGGCACCGTGCAAAACCCTCCCCTGTAGGTCATCTGACCTCTTATTGAGTGGGGGTTAATAAAAGACTCTCCATATAGGTTTCTGACATTCCTCAACTTTTAACTTGTCTCTCCAGACAGCATCGGTCCTTCCACTGAAGTGCCTTTTATTTAACCCTTGAACTGACATTTTATATAACAGTTTTCCACTCAGCATGTGAAAAGTCACGAGTCTTTCCGATTCATAAGCGAGGGTCCCGTCAAGAATGTAAAATCAATACTCAATTCCATTCCTCAAAAAGGATCTCTTTCATCGGAAATCTCTAATCCACGACTAGAATCTAACAGCATCTCCTTTTCAACTAAAGTTAAACATTTAAGCCAAAAGTCTAGAATACTCCTCATAATGTGGCTTGACTTGAACCAATGAAAGTTGTTGCTGTTTCTGTGTTCTGAAGGTCTGGTCCATAATTTGTCTCAAGCAGTCTTTTCAAAAAAGCAAGTCCAGTTCCATCACATGCATCCGGCCAAGCCCCCAAAAACAACGGTTCCTCTAGAAGCCAAAACAATGAGGAAGCTGGTTCCAGTCTTTTCCAACAGAAAAGGGTCCAAGCTTTAAAAAGGCCTTTATAAAACATAGGAATTTCATAACAAAATATTAAATTACAGTTTAGTAAAAACACGGAAGCATCCATTCCTAACTCTCCTTTTCCTCTTAAAATAACGCTAGTTACTGGTTCCCAGAAAACATCTTCCCTTCCCATCAAGTGTTTCTGAATAAACTGCAGTCTGAAAGCTGCAGCTCTGCTCTCTAGGTGAGCTCGTCCCTGTCCACCTTCTTCTTTGGGCAAAAAGCACAGCCCGGTGTATCCAATGTCGATTATGCAAAAAAAACTTGATCATCAAGGATTAAAGTTTACGCGCACGGGTGCAGCGGCTCTTAGCTCTCCAGTTTGGTGCTCGTTTTTACTTTTAATGTGGATATTTTTGAATGTTTGCAACGCCGCCATCTCTTACAGTCGCCAGAACCTAATTGACCTAGGTTTTAAATATAGTTTGTCTGTTTCTGGCGACTATCAGCGAACACACAACATCCTGGAGGAGATAGCGAGACCGCCAGGGTCACCGTGGATGGTCTGCCCGCCCAGCAAGCGTAGAAGGCGACGGAGGGAAAGAAAGCGGAAGAGGGGATGCCGGTCGGGCTCAGACGCTAGGCTACGCAAACATCCACACCGGCCAGCACTTCCGAGCCTATCGGGCAGGGCTGCGTATAGGGCGGCCAGGGCAGACCTGAGTAGAGGCATCAGGAAAGCTAAGGCTGCCTATAGGAGGAGGATTGAAGATCACTTTGCTGACAACGACCCCAGAAAAATGTGGCAGGGGATCAATCACATTACCAACTACAGAAGCAATAACCAGGCGACATCTAGGACTGATGCCTCACTGGCTGAGGATCTAAACCGTTTCTTCGCCCGCTTTGAGACGACCAGGCCCTCAGCTGCCACACCACTTCCACCCGCCCCCAGCACTGGCACACTAACACTCAGGGAGCACCAAGTGAGGTGTGTTCTAAGGTCAGTGAATCCCAGGAAGGCGGCAGGTCCTGATGGAATACATGGAAAGGTTCTCAGAGCATGTGCTGACGAACTGACCGGAGTCTTCACTAAAATCTTCAACCTTTCCTTGTCATCAAACACCGTCCCGCCCTGCCTCAAAACCTCCACCATCATCCCCATCGCCAAGAAGACAGCTGTGGCCAGCCCAAATGACTACAGGCCTGTTGCACTTACGCCTGTAGTGATGAAGTGCTTTGAGAGGCTGGTCTGTCAGCACATCAGGGCCGGTCTGCCTCCCACTCTGGACCCCCACCAATTTGCCTACAGGACAAATCGATCCACCGAGGACGCTATCACCATAGCGCTCCACACTGCGCTGAGTCACCTGGATCACCGAGGAAGCTATGTGAGAATGCTCTTCCTGGACTTCAGCTCAGCATTCAATCATATCATCCCGGAGATCCTGGTCCAGAAACTGTCTCACCTGGGACTCTCCACCCCCATCTGCCTCTGGATCAAGGACTTCCTGACAAATAGACCACAGTCTGTCAGACTCGGCCCCCACCGGTCCAGCACCATCACACTCAGCACCGGGTCTCCACAAGGATGTGTTTTGAGTCCCCTCTTATCAACAATAGACCTGTCTGGCACGCAGTATGTTTGTGTTTGGTGGACAACCAGGGCCCTATTTCAGGAAGCCGGTTTAGTGCAAACTCTGAGTAAGTATACCCTGAGTTAACGAAAACTCTGGGTTTTCGGTTTCACAAAGCGAGTTTAGATTAATTCTGAGTGAGTTACTATGACGACACACTCCGTGAAGCTAACCTGCCCCCTAGCAGGTTTACTTCAACTAACCCCGACTTTCTCCGCCTCTTTGTCGGAAACCTGACTGTAGGAAGTGTCAGACATGGCGTGCTCCTTCCTTGAAGAGCCAGTAGATGTTGAAGCCCAAATTCTCCGCAGAGCTCTCCGCCGGGAAAGTGATTAGAGCGCGTTTGGACATTTTATAATTTCCTGATGATTTCCTGTGTGAACGTTACAGTTTTTCAGCACAATCTATAATTTATTTGAATAACATCCTCAGGCCTAATATTGCTCATGTGACACATCGCGGACATGCTCTCAGTTCTGTACATATTATTTGTATTGCACTTCGGTTTTTTGCAAACGGGAGCTTTCTGTATAATATTGGTGACGCTGAACACGTTTCCAAGGCTACCGTCTGTCGGGCAGTCAGGAATGTTACAGTTGCACTGAAACGTCTCCTGTACTCGTTTGTGGTGTTCCCCGGTCACAGACCCACAAGATTTATCAAAGAGGGATTCCACAAAATTGCAGGTATCAGGATGAACGAAACTTAATTCATGATGTGGTGATACTTGAACTACTACTTAAATTTTACATTTATTCTCACGGTTCCCAGGCGTGATTGGCTGTATAGATGGCACTCACATTCCAATCATTGCTCCTTCAGTAAATGAAGGAGACTATGTGAACAGGAAGTCTTTCCACAGCATTAATGTACAGGTACATAGTTCCCTGTAGCATTTCAAACTAACAAATTATTTCATTATAGTAATGGATGCTAATTTGTGTTCTCTGCACTGTGAAGATCATATGTGATGCTGCCAACATTATCACAAATGTGGAAGCCAACTGCTCAGCCTCTGTGAGTGGTGGTGGTGGAGGACCCCCACCTGTTTTTCAGGCCTCCGCTTTTTTTCTGTTGGCTATAACGGGTCACATTTGAGCATACAGAGTAAGCAAATATGTACTTGTAATGTGCTCAGATAATTTCAATAAGTGCTTACAGAGGGGAAATTAATGTAGCCTCTAACTGCAATTGATTTATATAGGACAAACAGACCAAGCACTATGGCTCATAATACAATTACACCTTACCTGTTTGGACTATATTTTTATATTTCATTTTTACTTGCTGCCAGGAACGTTTGGGGCCTGTTGGGTTGCACCTGCGCTCACATCACATCACAAAATAAAATGTATGAAATAAAAAATAAAATAAAATATGATAAAATAACGTGTTAAATGGGTGGAAATCCCTAGATCAATGTTTAAATTAACACTCACGCATTGACTCTGTCGGCTTTGTTTTGCCATGCATGCTCCCTTTCTTTTGCAGCTGAGGCTGTTACTTTTTTTCCGCAAAATTTGCACGTTATCGGCATATGCTGCCATCAGAATTTCGGCCTCAAGCGCTGTGAAATACATTGACCGCGCCTTCTTTCCCTCCGTCTCCATGGTGACTCGCTTAATCTGTGCTCCACTAATCAGGGCTTTATGTATCCTCGTGCGCGCGCTTAATTTGGGGTTAAAGCAACTCCGCGTTGACTGCACTAATTGTTATCAGCCTTTCTCAAACCGAATATTCCGAGTTGGACAGTTCGGGGTTACTCAACCCTGAGTATCGTTTTTCACGCTGAGTTTTCTAAACCGGCTTCCTGAAATAGGGCCCAGATCCATCACCTTCTTCAGTCTGTTTGCCAGGCCGCCCCTTCTTAATATCCTGGAAATCACCTTTCTTTGGTAACAGCGTTAGAACTGCTCTCCTGCAGCTCTGAGGTCTCTGAGCCTTCAGTGAAGCTCTCCTCAAAAACCTCCATGACATCGTCACAAAGGTCAGACCTTGCTCTGTCCTTTCTTTTTTCCAGAGAAAAGAAAACCTTCGTAGGAGCATCCATCAGAGAAAGATTTTGAAATCTGCAACAAACCTGAGCCCCCTGTGCTCCAGAGCCCGGCAAGGCTTTTTTAGATTTGAGGTTCTCAAACCAAACTCGGTTTCCTGTAAAATTTGCAGACACCTCCAGCTCCACTATGTCAGTCTCCAGATCTCTCAGAGATTTGGCCGATGAGTAGGGATGGGTATCGAAAACCGGTTCTTGTTGAGAACCGGTTCCCACTGTTTCAATTCCTTGGAATCGTTTGCCACTTTTAAAAACGATTCCCTTATCGATTCCAGTCGCCCCGAATGACGTCATCACGTTGAGTAGCGTCTTTTACCCAGTAGGAAACACGGCGCCTGAGCGGCACAAACGCTCAAAAGTTTGGTTACACTTTATGAGAAAGGATGACAACAGGGCAACGTGCAATACTTGCAAAGTAGAGATTTCATCAAAGGGAGGAAACACTACGAATATGCAAAAGCATTTGCTCAAAAAACACGCGATTGCTTTCAACGAATGTTGTGTTTTTGATCCGCTCTGGACTAGCGAAGCTCAACCCAGCAGCAGCGGTAGCGTTTCCACGTCCTCTCCCGTTAATACTGCAGGTAACTAATCAATTAGCATTGCATATTATGTTAGCTCGATTTACCTTATTACAAAACCTGCTATTACTGTGCGTTGCATTTAGATAACCATGATGAGAGAGACAGAGTCTGGCTCAGATGCTGGCAGGTCTCGCTGCAGTCTACCGGTAGCGTCTCCTTTCAGGCCAGGATAGACGAATGTCACCGAGCAGTGTCTAAGTTTGTGGTCAAAGGCTTGCACCCATTTGCCACAGCAGATGCCCCCGATTTCACTTTGGTAAGTGAATGTGTTTAATTGTAGGCAGGACATTACTGGATATTCTTGTGTAATTGCTACAGAATAATTTATGTTAAACTTTGTTATTGCTACAGGAGAATATTTATTTTATTATTTTACATATACATTTTTTTTCCTGGGGACCCTGTGACACCCCATTGAAGAGCCGTAGGCTGTGGCTCTCTTAAGATCTCACTGTTGGGTTTGTAAGGCCATGTTACTCCTAAATTTCTATCTTGTTCAAAGAGAAGATATAAAACACAGTTCTAAGCTAATCGACCTTAGTGTTCTCCTTTTTAAAAAAAAAAAAAGAATCGATAAGAGAATCGATAAAGAATCGAATCGTTAAACAGAATCGAAAATGGAATCGGAATCGTTAAAATCTTATCAATACCCATCCCTACCGATGAGACAATGACAGTACACTGCTGACAAAATTCGTTGATTTCAGTTTTGCCAAGAACCCACCAGTGACTTAAAGACATAAAATCATCTTTCCGATTTATTTGCTTTATTTGCGTTCTCCACACTGTCAACAAAGATGACCACAGCGCTGAGTTCACCCACTGCCAGACTACACTCCTCTACTGAGCAAGGACAACTAGGTATGATCTTAAAACCATGTTGTCTCATGAGTTTAGAGAAGTCCATTTTGGCGATTTTGCACACTCAAAAAAAGTCAGTAATGCTTAATTTAATCAATTCAGAAAAGTAAAGTTAGAAACAAGTCCTCGATCTCTCAGTCAGACTCATCACACGCTCCACCGCCACACTCCCAGCATGCAATGCAGAAGGAACGAAAGAAAGATGCGGGGTACCAAGCACATTTTACACCTCTCCTGTTCACTGATAGAGAATTCAGTTTGCTCTCAGACAAACAAAACCAACGTGCCTGAGAGTTTAAAGCCATTTTAATCCTCATTACAACAACCATGTATGATCTGAAATTAAAGTGCAATCGGAAATAAAAAACGTCTTCAAATAAAACACTGTGAGGCTATGAAATTGTGTTGTAATCCCCCATCCCGTCATCCTGCCATGTTTTGGTAGTGTGAAAACTATTTTCTAAGTCATTAAGCATCAAGAATCAAAACAAATGTGTTTACACACTCTAATTATTCTAAAAAAGAGGAGCGCAGCCGTACCTCAGTAAGAGAGTTGATGTGGCAATATGCTAGAAGTTGCTTCTGCAGCGAGCAGAGAAGTTGGTGCAGGTGAGCCGGCTGGCTGCTGTCAGAGGAGGATGTGCCCTGCTGCAGCTTATCACTGTTCTTCTCCAGCTCACCGAAAGCCTGATCCTGTACAGCACAAACATACAAACACAAACATCTGTGGGTTCAGTTCCATTTATTTAACACTAGTCTACAACTGTCAAAGTCAGCTTTATTTTCAAAACCATGTACATGTACAGATCATACACAGGAGTCTGATATCGCAGTGCTCCCACGCTCTGATAGAAATCTCATATACACAACAGTCTCAAGCCGACTGTTGTTGTGATTTGGTGCTGTATAAATAAAAATGAATTGAATTGAAAAAAAGTTATTTCATCCAAGTAGTTTCTAGTTTTGTTTTGTTCGTCTGGATGTCAGAGTTCCATTTGTGGCTTTGCGAGAGCAGAAAACAGAATGATGTGGATAATTGAGTCAGAAGACTCAAGAGGAAAAGTACAGCCAGAGGCAGTCTAACTAGCATTCAGTGTGCAGTGTGTTCATTTCTCGGTATTAACTTACAGTATAAAAGCCAAGGTTCCTGAGCAGCGTCTTCATGAGAATCTCGGCCAGGTGAGTGTCGGGGTGGCCTGTGGTGGTGCCGTAGGCAGGCTCTGGGAGAGCTGTAAAGGCAGGGCCAGATGAAAGTACCTCTGGGCCATCAGCAGGAGAGCTGTAACCCAGGAGTGAGGCCACGTGGGTGTGGTCCTGGAGGCTGGTCAGGATTATGTCGAGCTGCATCCTCTGTGACACAAAATACAAACATTCCTGAGCAATGCAGGCAACAGAGACATGAACCAATCAGCAAATTCATCTTTCACACCTGAGTAAGTGAGAATATATGAGGGCAATGTAAATCGATGCCATTGCTGCCCACCACTAATTTCCCTTTTGGTCTTCTGTGACTCCCCTCTGAAATTATTACGCTATTTAACATAAAAGACAACATTACTAAGATAAGTTACCCATGTTTCAGAGTTTAGTGTGTGATTTCTTTCTGAATCCTGTCCACAGCTACGTCTATTCCTCAGCCTGCATGCTTGTATCTACATGGCACTGATGGATTTGTTCCTGATAATCATTAGATTTTATTTAAAAAAAAACAGGTTCTGTTCCTCTTCTTTACAGGCTGTTTAAAGCATCAAGCAACGAATCCTGCGCAGCTCCATCTACACAGTATGTAGCATCGGGTACCTGTCCTTTGGAGAGACTCTCCCATCTGTCCGGACCCTGAGGTAGCAGAGAGTGAAGAAGCTCCATCCTCTCCCTCAGTGGTGGCAGCAACATGGTTGCCCCCACAGACAGAGTCTCAATCACTGCCTGAAGGAAGAAAGTATTTTAAAGTCAGTTTTAGGTTTCATTCTGATCACCTCCCATAATCCTTCATGACTTATTTCTGTTATGAGTTCAGTCTGAATATTACTCTGTTGATAACAATTATCCGAAAAGCATCTTTTACCTCCTGAATCTCGTCTGGCACAGAGGAGTCCATCAGTCTGAAAAGGAGGTTCCTCAGTGGCCTGGCCTGCCGGCCCAAAATACTCGTTGCTACGCCCCCCGCCAGGGCCAGCGCCAGATGATTGGACAGAAGCCGAAGGCACAGCTTGAGGAAGTTGTGATGCTCCCTTCAAATAAATTTAAAAACATTTTTAATCCAGAACTTGGCAAGGTCTCCTCCTTGAATCGCTACCTTATCGTGGTGGAGGGGTTTGTGTGTCCCAGGGATCCCAGGGGCTATGTTGTCTGGGGGCTTTTGCCCCCTGGTAGGGTCTCCCATGGCAAATTGGTCCTGGGTGAGGGACCAGACAAAGAGCGATTCAGAAGACCCTTATGAAAAGAATATCGAGGGAACAGTTTACCCTGCCCGGGATAGGGTTACCGGGGCCTCGCCCTGGAGCCAGGCCCAGGGAGGGTGCCCGAGGGCGAGCGTCTGGTGGCCGGGCCTTAGTCCATGGGGCCCAGCCGGGCACAGCCTGAAGAGGAGACATGGGCCCATCCTCCCGCAGGCCCATAGGGGTCGGGTGCATTGTGTGCCGGGTGGCGGCCAGGAGCGGAGGCCCTGGCGAACTGACCCCCGGCTGCCAAGACTGGCAATAGGGACATGGAATGTCACTTCTCTGGTGGGGAAGGAACCTGAGTTAGTGCGTGAGGTTGAGAGGTACCGGCTAGATATAGTCGGGCTCGCCTCTACGCATGGCTTGGGCTCTGGAACCAGTCTCCTGGAGAGGGGCTGGACTCTGTCTCAGTCTGGAGTTGCCCCTGGTGAGAGGCGGCGGGCTGGGGTGGGTATCCTAATATCCCCTCGGCTTGCTGCCGGTACGTTGGGGTTTTTCCCGGTGGACGAGAGGGTTTGTTCCCTGCGCCTTAGGGTCGGGGAACGGGTCCTGACTGTCATCTGCGCTTATGCGCCGAGTGGCAGTTCGGAGTACCCAGCCTTCTTAGAGTCCCTGGGGGGGGTGCTGGAAGGTGCTCCACCTGGAGACTCTGTTGTCCTGCTGGGAGACTTCAATGCTCATGTGGGTAACGACAGCGAGACCTGGAGGGGCGTGATTGGGAGGAACGGCCTCCCTGATCTGAACCCGAGCGGTGCTTTGTTATTGGACTTCTGTGCTAATCACAGTTTGGCCATAACGAACACCCTGTTCGAACATAAGAGTGTCCATAAGTGCACGTGGCACCAGGACGCTCTAGGCCGTAGGTCGATGATCGATTTTGTAATCGTATCACCAGACCTGCGACCATATGTTCTGGACACTCGGGTAAAGAGAGGGGCTGAGCTGTCAACTGATCACCACCTGGTGGTTAGTTGGATCAGGTGGTGGGGGAGGACGCTGGACAGACCTGGTGCACCTAAACGCGTAGTGAGGGTGTGCTGGGAACGTCTAGCAGAGGCCCCAGTCCGGAGAGATCTTCAACACACACCTCCGGCAGAGCTTCAACAGCATTCCGAGGGAGACTGGGGACATTGAGTCCGAATGGACCATGTTCAGCGTCTCCATTGCCGAAGCTGCTGCATTGAGCTGCGGCCGCAAGGTGGTTGGTGCCTGCCGTGGTGGTAATCCCCGAACCAAATGGTGGACACCACAGGTGAAGGGAGCCACCAGGCTGAAGAAGGAGTCCTATCGGGCTTGGTTAGCCTGTGGGACTCCGGAGGCAGCCGACAGGTATCGACAGGCCAAGCGGAATGCGGCTCGGGCAGTGGCTGAAGCAAAAACTCGGGTGTGGGAGGAATTCGGAGAGGCCATGGAAAAAGACTTTCGGACTGCCTCAAAGAGATTCTGACGTTGTAGGGCTGTCCTGGTTGACACGCCTCTGCAATGTTGCGTGGAGATCAGGGGCAGTACCTGTGGACTGGCAGACCGAGGTGGTGGTCCCCATCTTTAAGAAGGGGGACCGGAGGGTGTGTTCCAACTACAGGGGGATCACACTCCTCAGCCTCCCTGGGAAAGTCTATGCCAGGGTGCTGGAAAGGAGAGTTCGTCCGCTAGTCGAACCTCGGATACAGGAGGAACAATGCAGTTTTCGTCCTGGTCGCGGAACACTGGACCAGCTCTTTATCCTCTCGAGGATACTTGAGGGTGCATAGGAGTTTGCCCAACCAGTCTACATGTGTTTTGTGGACTTGGAGAAGGCATTCGACCGTGTCCCTCGGGGTGTCCTGTGGGAGGTGTTGCGGGAATATGGGGTGTCTGGCCCATTGCTACGGGCCATTCGATCCCTATACGACCGTTGCAAGAGCTTGGTTCACATTGCCGGCAATAAGTCGGACTCGTTCCCGGTGGGTGATGGGCTCCGCCAGGGCTGCCCTTTGTCTTCGGTTCTGTTCATAATTTTTATGGACAGGATTTCTAGGCGCAGCCAAGTGGCGGAGGGCTTTCGCTTTGGTGGCCTCAGAATCTCATCTCTGATTTTTGCGGATGATGTGGTTCTGTTGGCTTCATCGGGTGAGGGCCTCCAGCTCGCACTGGAACGGTTCGCAGCCGAGTGTGAAGCAGCGGGAATGAGGATCAGCACCTCCAAATCTGAGGCCATGGTTCTCAGCCGGAAAAGGGTGGAGTGCCCACTCCGGGTCGGGGATGAGTTCCTGCCCCAAGTGGAGGAGTTCAAGTATCTCGGGGTCTTGTTCGCGAGTGATGGGAGAAGGGAGCCGGAGATCGACAGACGGATTGGGGCTGCAGCTGCAGTAATGCGGACGCTGCACCGGTCCGTCGTGGTGAAGAGGGAGCTGAGTGTAAAAGCGAAGCTCTCAATTTACCGGTCGATCTACGTCCCTACCCTCACCTATGGCCACGAGCTGTGGTTAGTGACCGAAAGAACGAGATCGCGTATACAAGCGGCAGAAATGAGCTTCCTCCAAAGGGTGGCTGGCCTCTCCCTTAGAGATAGGGTGAGAAGTTCGGCCATCCGGGAGGGGCTCAGAGTAGAGCCGCTGCTGCTCCACATCGAAAGGAGCCAGCTGAGGTGGTTCGGGCATCTGACAAGGATGCCCCCTGGGCGCCTCCTGAGGTGTTCCAGGCATGTCCCACCGGGAGGAGGCCCCGGGGCAGACCCAGGACACGCTGGAGAGATTATATCTCTTGGCTGGTGTGGGAACGCCTTGGTATTCCCCCGGATAAGCTGGAGGAGGTGGCTGGGGAGAGAGAGGTCTGGGCCTCTTTGCTTAGGCTGCTGCCCCCGCGACCCGGCCTCGGATAAAGCGGATGAAGATGGATGGATGGATGGATGGAACTTGGCAAGGTTACATTCTGATTGGTCACATATGATTTCACTAAGTGCAAGAAAGACTATACAGCAAGCCCAGGAGGGTTTATAACACCAGTGAAGGCTGGTGGCTAACAGGCTCACCTGGATGAGGGGAAGGGAAGAGGAGGGACCTCGCTGTTGATGCCTTCACAGTATCGTTCAAGGAAGGAGCGCAAATGAGAGAATGTGCTTTCTTCTAGGTCAACGCAGTAGGGCCGGTGCCAAGCTACTACTTGCCTAGAAAGAAGTAATAAGTAAATATTAGTAAAGTATGTAAGGTACAGTAAATTACTTTGATCTACAGTAAAGTGTTGTGTCGATGTCATAAACATAAAGGCCTGTGAAACCAAAATCCAAACAATAACTGTGATAACCACATTTGTATGTATCTCACATGTATGCTTTTAATCAATCAACACCTAAATGTGTTTGTTAAACAGCAGTTCTCTCACGCCGTCACCCTCGTTGACGCCTGTTGGCCTTTTTCAGCTGTTCCTGGAAGTGCATATCCTTAAAGACCTTGAATTACATATTTAACAAAAAGGCTGAATCACAGTGCTTCTCTTCTAAACTCATCTCCCAGGCTGAGAGGTAGGACCTCTGAGGATGCTCACAGTATCAGGGTATTTGTTTTGATTTGTGTTTTTCGGTGCATTTTTGGAGACTGATTGCTGAGTGACTGCAATAAAACCCACCACTGTAACCTTTACTCTGAATCACAAGATCAGTGTGTTGGTTTTGCAGTTTCAGTACTTTTCACGTGTAGTTACTGCCCTTTGACTCGTGCTTCCTAGTAGCTGAAAAACAAATTCTGGTGGTCTTGCAACATCAGCTCTTGCCTGCAGTCCCACGTGAATATTTCCAGAGAGAAAATCATCATGATGGGATCAGTTCGTGGTAACTGTTGCGGTAGCTGACCTGTCTCTGGGCAGGGCAGTCCAGGCCAGGCTGTGAGAGGTGCCAGCTGAGATCTGCTGAATGGCGACTCCATCCAGGCCGATGACCTTCTTGGGTTTGGTGATTGGCCCTGTGGAGTTCCCCTGCCCACACTGACCCATAGAGTTGTTGCCCCATGCATATACTTCATTGTCTGCATCGGGATTAAGCACAACACGATCGAAACAGATATGTCATATCTCAAGCTGGAAGTTACATATTACCCTAAATTGACAAGGTCTGCAGATTTGCTATTACATCAGGCTGCTTGCAACAGCCCTCAACAAACACAAAAATTTTCTGTGTCAGCAAAAAAACTGACTGACAGAGACAGTTTGAGTATTTTAACTCTGATCCCAGACAGCAAGCGCACAAAAAGAGAAAAGTAGTACCATGTGACAGGGCCAGGCAGTGGCTGTCCCCTATGGAGATGTCCACTACTCTGGTGGTAGCCAGCTCCTCAATAAGTTTAGGTCTGAGTGCGGTGGCCTCAGAGGAACCACAGCCTAGACAAGCACCGCAGCCCCAAGCGTACACCTGAAAACAAGAGCGGGATCAGCATCAGCACAGCTTTCTGTCCTGGGCAGTGAAGCGGCACCTCAGAGACAAATAACTGGAAGAACAATATTATGTAACAAATCTCGACCTTAAATATTGAACTGTGTCCAACCAGCTGTCTGTTCAGTAGGAATACATAAACAGCTGCACGAAATTCCCTCTTTGGGATAAATGTCCATAAGTTTCAAGGATCTAAGCAGCTTGAAACAAGTTAATTTCAAGATGTTTTAAGATCCTTTTGAATACATTTTAGGGCATCTTTTAAAAATGGCAACAATATTTTCAGCGTGTTTAATTTGATTAAACACGTTGAAAATAGGCAGAATGCCTAAATGCTGTCACCAAGTGGAAAACAGTGATACACCTCCAGCTGTCAGGCCTGCAGACCTGTGATGTGCACCTCTGTCCTGTGGTACACACGAACTCGCAGGTTAAATACCTGCAAGCTTTTTGATGAATATTAGTGCAGCGTTAGCCACGCAGGGCTTTGTTGCTATAAACACAAAAAATATAGCGCCATGGCAAGTGTACAAGCTGCAAAGGAACAACGATTTTTAAAACGTTATGTCGGGGAAACTTTTGAAGCATTAGGAAAAATTCAGATTCAACAACTTGAACATGAAGGTGTAATGAAATGAAAATGATTTGATGCTTCAAGAATAACTGTCCAAATAAGGACCAGGAGTGGCACTTTCCAGACATTTTCTATTTCCATTGATAGCAGTTTGAACTTCTTCTGACCTCTGAACTTTGTTCGTTTCTCGTGTAGACAAGTTGAATTAGTCGTTCAACAAAACGGTGCACTCTCTTCTAAACTCATCTTACAGGTTGAGCCACAGGACCCACCCAGTATGAGTGTATTTGTAGGGCTGCACGATTTTGCATAAAATGAGAATCATGATTTTTAAGTGTGCCTATGCCAAAAGGCACACTTATTACTGTTTCTCGGATTTATTATTATTCTTATTATTATTATTATTTTCCTTTTTCATTTTGTGCGGCTGGAGCTGGAATGGTGTGCTATGACTTTTGGTGTTTATTAGTTCTATAGTTTTTTTAAATATGAATATTTTAATGCAAGTTTTTGCCCATTGAAATGAATGGGAAGGAAAGTGAAACTTAACTTCAAACGAAAGTGAAACTTAATTTGTGGTGTGTTGGCTCACTCTAGTGGTATGCCAGCAGTAGTACGGCCTGTCTACCCTTATTTGGATTTTTTTTTTTGTAGCCGTATGAATGGCAAACTACACTCATTGGCAGCGGCATAGGCACACTTAAAATTTCTTCTGAAATTTTCGCTTTCTAGTTTGGTTTAGAATTGAGATCACGATTCTCTCACGATTTTCTTTTCCAGTATAAATATTTATTGCACTTATTAACTGCACATCAACTTCGTAACAGTTGCGACTGAACATAAAAACAATAAATAAACATAAAAACAACAAATGTCTCACGTTTTGTTGTTCCCGCAAAATGTTGTACTGCTTGTAATTCCGTCTCCACCGTTGCTCGACGCTGCGTGTATAGAGCAGGTAGTGCAACAATAGAAAAATAGTTGCGGGACGGCACTGTGTAGCGTTTGTCTAGGTCAGGGGTGTCAAACTCAAATACACAGTGGGCCAAAATTCAAAACTGGAACAAAGTCGTGGGCTAACATTAATATTTATTGAAAAAAAAATCTTCCTCCAGATATAAGAATGAATCTTTTCTTATGGACTCAAACAAGTTTTGCTGGAAAACTGAATATGGAACAAGCAAAGCTTAATACTAAACAATATATATATTAGCTGTATAATACCAGTAGGCCAGCTCTAATAGTAATTTGGTTTGGCTTCGTGGGCCAAATGTAATTAGGCTGCGGGCCAAATTTATTACTTAGGTGATAAGTGATAGCCTCCGTAATGTCTTTGTGCCTGCGGGAGTTCGACGTGTATAGGGAAGCGCTGTATAAGGTTCCCGTTATTGATGTTTGGGTGGTTGACCGGGACGGATTTTCTCCTGTCACTTTCTCGTCATCCCTGACGTGCTCTCCGTTGTTTTTTCCTGCTAATTTTAGCATCACACGGCACAGCTTCTGTATCACGTGGTATAAGGCTCCGCCCTCGTCATTTGTTGAGCAGGAAGAGTGAGTGCTTGTTTTCATGCAGATTACGTCCCGGATCAAAATACGGTACAATCGTCTTCGTCTTTTTTTTTTTCTTTTTTTTTTTTTAAATCGTTGTCATTTGGAAATGAGATCGCACATAAGTATGAATCGAGATCGCGATTTTCTAACGATTAATCGTGCAGCCCTATGTATTTGCTTTGTGGTTTGTGGCAAAACTGCATATATTACACGAGTGAGTTCTGATTTCATATTGGTTAAGGCCTTGAGAAGTAGAAATTTCCCCCTCTGAGAGGGGGCGGGGATCATGTTTAAGCACTTCTATAATGATTGACTTTATAATTTTAAGATCGATCAAAATAATTTTACAGATATTTTAATGCTTAAAACTAAGATTACTGTATTGCAGACTTTTTATAACTCTTGGTTAGCGGAAACACAAATCATGTCCTACCTGTCCTGTAGAAGTTAATGCAAGAGATGACTGGCTTCCTGCACACACTTTTCTGATGAACATGCCCTGCAGGGCCTCCACTACTTTTGGTTTGTAGACTCGATTAGTATCGCCATGACCCAGTTTCCCTGCAAGACACAGAATGAACATTCTTAAATGAACTTATTTGCAGTTTACACATACTGGCCACTTCATTAGTTACAGCAAACATCATGGATTTACTGCAGATTTGTCAGCAAAACATCCTTAATGCGAATTTTCTGTTCCACAACATCCCAAAGTTGCTCTACTGGTTTAAGATCTGAGATCAGTGAAGTCACTGTTGTGTTTGAGAAACCAGGGTGAGATGACCTGTGCTTTGCGATGTAGTACATCATCCTTCATGTAGCAGTCATGAGAAAAATGGGTAAACTGTGGTAATAAAGAAATGGACACCTAACAGTAGCATTCTCAGTTGGTACTGTAGGGCCCAAAGTGTGCCAAAAAATATCCCCCACATAATTAAACCACCACCTTCAGCTTAAACGACTGGTACAAGGCAGGATCACTCTGTACGTTTGTGTTATTCTGAACCTATCTTTGTCCAGTTGCTGTAGACAATCTGACTCTATGTTTAGCAAGTTGTGCAGTCAAGCTCTTCTGCAGACCCTGGTTGTACTGACTGGTTATTTGAATGAATATTGCATTCCTATCAGCCCAAAGCATCCATTCAACTGGCCATTCTCTGACCTTTGGCATTATTTGTCCCACAGAAGTGCCAATGCAGATGTCCACATTTATACCCTTAGTTCTGAAGTCTATTTGACAAATGAAGGTACACACCATTGTCCCCTCCCCCAAATGACCAGACAGTGCGTCCATCCTTTGACAGAGCAATAGTGTGGGAGCTTCCGCATGACACCTCTCCAACATTGCTGATGTCTTTGACCAGGGTAGGAATGTTGCGGCTGTTGCTGTCACCGTGACCTGCATTCACACATAATAAAAAGGGTCAGGCTATTTACAAATGGAAATTCTGCAACACAAATGAAAAGCAGCAGATAACCCTGCACTCCCGTGACGCCCATCGTCTGTCATTTAGAAAATATACCAACTGGAACAGAGAGTAATCATCTGCATGGATATTTTGATGCTCAGAAAACTGGATGGATCTGCACATTACTTCACAGAAAAGGTGGAAATGAATGGACTGTAGCTCGACAACATACCTAATCTTCCAAAGTCTCCTTCTCCCCATGTGTACAGCTCTCCATCTTCACTGACTGCAGCACTGTGTCTGTAGCCAGCAGACACACACACCACCACCTGACAAAGCATACAAACGCATTGTAATGTTTGCCGATGCCAGGAAACACTCAAAAGACTGTGTGTTTTCTATGTGGTACAGGAGAACACCAACAAGATAATTCACCACGAGAACTGTTAAATCGTCATCTACTAGCACAGGACTCTGTATGAATTTGACAGTTTCTAGAAGTGGAGAAAATAGACACATCATATTTGGACCGTCTAGATTTCACTGCTGCTTTATTGTACTACATGAGTGAAAGTGTATACATCCTACCTTCCCCTGCAGCGGCCCCTGGATAAGTTTTGGGTACTTCTGTGTTGAGCTGTTCCCATGGCCCAGTTTGCCATAATCACCGTCTCCCCAGCTGAACACCTCACCCTCTGTGGTGAAGGCCAGTGTGTGGCCGTCTGATCCCTTGGATGATGACACCTTTTTGATGGCACGGTGGGGTTCAAAGGTCAACTTTTTGAGGGTCGACTGGTTGTTGGAGTCTCCGAGGCCTAGACGGCCATAACTGCCCTTCCCGCAGGCCCGCACAGACCCATCCGAGGAGATCACAAAGGTGCAGTACTGGCCTGCCTCAATCTGAAGAGAATAGCGAAGAAGTTTTGCCTCTGTGGTGAAAGGCTGCAGGCTTACTCAACACCATTCTGCAACTATTACTGAGCGAGTTAGTGAGTGCTACGGTTTGATGCTGGAAAATATGACAAGGCACTACCCATCAGCCATGCTTCAGTTTAAGCCAACCTTCTCTAAACAGACAGTAACAGTTTCAATCTGCCATCGCTCCATCGCAAACAGCATCTCGTGCCAAAAGTGACACCACATTTTCGATTTTTGTTACTTGGCACATGCAGTGCGGAACAGCTGACTGGTCTTTACCACCGTTCTTGTGATATACCACTGCAGGATCTCAGAGATTCTTAGATTAGAGAGACGGGGAAACTGCAACAAACTGTTGTTTCGTGTTTGAACTTGCTCTGCTCCTGCTCTGCTGCATCAGAGCTGCGTGGCCGTTGAACTCACAGTGGAGTCTAACATAGCCTGCTGCTAAAAGCTGCAGTCCAAGATGTTGGCACTGGAGTCTCTGTGAGACTGGAGACAGCTGAGTCACACTGAGGACCAGAACTACCAGGCTAACAGCAACTGAACTTCCAAAACGAGAGATTGTACACTCATAGATTGTGTTTTTCTCTCAGTCAGATGAAAATAAATTATAATTTAAATGTCACGTAACTGGGCAGCCTGCCCAGTTAAGTCTTGTTGGGAAATATTACAATATGAAATTAATTATAATATTAAACTCAGTAAAACTATAATCAGAATAAAAAAAATTAGAACACAAACAAAAAGAAACCGGGTCTCAGAGTTCTACAAGCTTCTCATGTTTCAGTCATTTGTTTCCCAAAACATAAACAAGCCAAGTTGGAAGTAAAATCAGAATCATGTTCACTCCATCATCTCTAAAGTACCGTCCCTGTCTCAATAACAAATACAGTTTTAATCTCTGTGAGAAAACCAGTGAAATCTTACATCGAACCATTTTTGTGATCAGTAAAAGTAATGCCTCTTTAAAAGACAACATCCAGTTTGCCATTTGAAGCTGATGATAGGTTTCTTAACTTTCTACAAAGAACAGAGTTGAAGAATTATGAAGTTTTACAGTAGAAAGGTTTGCTCTTACTGTTTGTGCATCTGCGAAACTCGAAGCCAGCTTGGGCTGCAGTATCTTCTCTTGTGTTCCCTCCACTAGCTGGTGGCTGCTGTTGCTGCCCCACACATACACTTCACAGGTTTCCGACACCACAGGTGTCTCGCCAGTCTGTATGCTGTCCGGGCTAACACAAGTGCGAGAGTAGTCCGATGCCATTCGACATACCTGGGAGAAAACAAAAAGAGGAGCCATGATACTTATTTCCAGCTGCATAGCTTTATGCTGAAACTCTTCTAGAGTAAGCTTTACTTTTATTATTATTATTGTTATTTAGATGATTCACAGCTAACAATAATAGTCCTTTCTTCTCATGGGCTCTCCCTTTCAAACGTTGAGAGCAAAGCCTGAGCTTTACGCTCACAGGAATTCCTCGTACGTACATCAACTTCATAACTTGTTCCACTTCCCCTTTCAGTTGATTCTGTCGGTAAAACATATGTAGTACGGGATACTGTCCCCCCACGCCCCCTGGCTTTAAGGCAGATGATCTGTAATGACATATTTGAGGTCCGTCTTGCAACCCAAGTTCATATGCTGTTCACTTCAATAAGAACACCTCTGCTGAGTTGAGCTAGCTACTACCAGTTAGCGCTTTTGTCCACTGATTTTAAGCTAGCTCAACTGCTTCTAACAGTCTGGCATAAAGCCCAGACACACAAAAATGTACTTTTGCTGCCTCAGGGTGTAACTCCCAGTTGTACATGGTATAATTGGTCTCTGAACCACTTCAGCTTTTGCTGGTCCATCAGCCAGCCGTGGAGAAGAGCGAAGTTATAACATACAAAGACCTGAGTGTTAAAAACAATAAACCCTGTCCTCTGCAACCACTGTCTGTGCTTTTTATACTTGTTTTGATCTTTGAATTTTTCTCCTGTTCCCTCCTGCTTTGCTTCTATTGGTCAGTTGAAGGTACGTCCACAAGTAACCCATGCTTTGCTTGGCTGCAGCACGGCTTTCAGTCACAGTGACATCACCATTAGCAGTTCTTATAAAGCAATTTTCTACTCTATCTGAACACTCAAACCGCTTTACGGAGCTTCACCGATTCACACAAGCACTGTTTTCTATGCAAGTGCTTTCTATCCAACTTTCACGAAGAACGGAAAACAACTCATGTTAGTATGTTGCCTAAAGATATTTGCCATGAAGGCCAGAGCACCTAGGGATTGAACCACAGATGATCTGCTCTACTCTCGAGCTACAGCCACACAGTTTTGTTCCCTGTTTTCCAGTGAGTTATCTGTTCTTTCGCTTATTCGCTAACATAAACTAATGCAAGTCAATTATCTGCAACTAACCAACCCGGTGATGGTGGTTACTGGTCTGCTGTTGACATCTCAGCACCAAAAGGAAGAAATGAAAGGCAGTTTTGAACTAACTTGCAAACACAGAAATGTGTTAAGCTTAAGTTTAACGTTTCCAGTTGTATTGCCAGATCACTTTTAATTTAAAAATAGCATAGCATCTTTATTTATAACGCACTTTACATCCAACAATGTTGACCAAAGTGCTACAAATATAAAACAGAGAGGAAACAGTTTAAATTACATGTAAAATATCTTAAAATTAAAAATAATATAATTAATAAGAAACATATTAAGAGACATCAACAAGTCCTGCTGTGCTGAAAGCCAAGGTAAATAAATATATTTTAAGACGTGATTTAAAAACAGATAAGGAAGGTGCCTGTCTAACATGTAAAGGCAACTCATTCCACAATTTTGGTGCTGCCACAGCAAACGCCCGATCCCCTCTGAGCTCACGATTAGTCCTGGGCACGCTCAGGAGGAGCTGGTCTGCCGACCTGAGGGACCGTGAAGGTATGTATGGATGAAGAAGCTCAGAGAGGTACAGAGGGCAGCATCCGGTCCCGTACCAGCAGACTGAGAGACAGCTTTTTCCATCAGGCCATCAGACTGCTGAACACGTCATAGACACCTCAGCTTCACTACTGAAACTTCAACATTTGCACTCCACACTGTATATAAATGCCACTTGTTTTGCACATATTCAACTCTGTATATTTTATATATTTTATTATTATTATTATTATTTTTTTTTTTTTTTTTTTTTTACTATTTAATTTGTAAAAATGTGTATACACACACACACACACACACACACACACACGTAGGAAAATATTTAGTATACACATCCAGAAATGCATACACTATTATATATTGTACATATATTTATTAGTTTCAGGTTGGCCATTCTTGTATTTTGCTCGTTTGTGTTGTTGTGTTTGCACATCTCTGTTGCTTGTGGGGCTCGCACACAAGAATTTCACATCACATGTGCTGTGCCAGTGTGCCTGCACATGTGATGTGACAATAAAAGTGATTTGATTTGATTTGAGGGGCAGCATTGGACAAACATTTAAAAACAAATAAAAGCAGCTTAAAATGGATCCTAAAATGCACGGGCAGCCAATGAAGTGAATATAAAACTGGGGTGATATGCTCGTATCTACGAGTGCCAGTTAAAAGGCGTGCAGCAGCATTCTGGACTAACTGCAGTCGAAAAACAGAAGATCGACTCACCCCAAAATAAAGAGAATCACAGTAATCCAGCCGAACGGTTACAAAATACCCAAACTGTATTAAATAGTCAGCTTTTGTTGCTTAATGGTATAGTAGAAAATATGGCAACAATGCTTTTAAGTACCAGATTTTTCTCCTTAAATAAGGGTCCATCAGAGATTTAGTTTTCCTGGTAGTTCATCAGAGCTCTGTGTCACTTGACCTCTTGGCATTGTGTTTCTATCAAGAGCATGACTCATTTCTTTCGCTAAGTAAACTTTCACAATTAGTCGTGTTAGAATTTGGTTAAATCAAAACAATACAGTGATAAAAATATTGTTGTGCATTCTGTTTTACAGTTAATACTCTCAGTTACAAATCCAATGCACCAGCAGCCTGCTTTCAGTCACAGTGACGTCACCATCAGCACTTCAGTAATTGGTATGTTAAGTGCTTTGGAGCTACAAGTTACCATCTTTGATAAAGTGGAGTGCTAGCTGCTGTAGTGGAAGATGCAGCCATAAACACAGACATACAGCTGCTAGTTTAGGGCTGTGCGATAAGACGAAATATATCTGATGATGATATATCGAATAAGCAGCAAAAAAGAGCCGTCAGCTTCTCAAAATAAACCACAGAGTCAAACGTTAGAAGAGGTTTTGGTCCATGGTATGCCATTTAATAAAGGATCATTTCTTCATGAGAGACTGAACCCTCTGCAATCGATGTACAGGCTTTTTTTTAATATATATATTGCTATCGGGACAAGAAACCACTTATATCGGGATATAAGATTTTGGTAATATGGCACAGCTCTGTGCTAGTTAACTGTAAGAAATTCACTTAATCAACAGTACATGAATTTCAGTCCCCAAAACTAAGTCAGCAAGAAGCATTTTAATTCCATTAAAAATACTCCAAAAGGCACCAGCGCTACAAAACAACTACAGCTTCCTGTGGCAGCACTCCGGTATCCAGATTCATGAATTAATAAACAGAGTATGTTGTTGGTAGTTGTTATGAAGAAGGGTGACAGAGACCAAAGCTGTTTTATTTCACCAGGCTATAAACATGTTTATTTCTGCTGTACAATAAAAAGACTCCCATGTTGTGTTCACTGTATGATATTGACTACAATAAATCCACAAAATCATTAGCAGTACTTTCGGCTGCTTGAGGGGCACCACATCAGATCTGGCACAGATTTTAGGCTCTCCCTGGAACAACCCTCCCACTAACCCAGGAGTGGGAGTGGCATCAGGAGTGCACCAGCTGACACTACCCTGTGGCTGGGTTTGTGTCTCCTCTCAGTCTAGAAACTTCTCATATCATGTGAAGCAGTTAACACGACACTATGGAAGCCCTGCTTTCAAAGTCATCCTATCATGTGACCCGTTGAGTAGGAATGGGAACTGAATTTATAGATTCTGATTGCATTATTAATATCACTTCACATTAGATTCACATTAGGTTCTCATTGGCCCCACTGAGAGTCACCAACATCTCTAAGCAACATTTTAAAGATATTACATTTGTTCAAAGTAAATGCGTGCTGTATGGTTAAATGTTTGTGCATATTTTGAGATATTTCCCCTCTTTGCTGTGATCACCATTCGAGTCGTTACTCAAAAACAAAACAAAAAAACAAAACAATGAATTATACATTACTCATTACTTTTCTCAAAAGTAATACAGTACATTACTTAATTACCGACCAGAGAAAGTAATTCATAAACCTACAGGCTACAGTTCCACACACCAACAAAAATCCTCATTCTAATGAAGACACACATGTGATCTTTCTCTCGGTATGAACACAAATAAAGATGAAAACAGCTCAAAGCGACTGCCACAGTGATTCTACTGCAGAAAAATAAGCAGACAGAAACTGAGGATCTGAGCCTGGCTGATAATTACTTCTTTTGTTACCTGTTGAAGTTCAGGGTCTGACTGCTGGGCGGGTGTTGACATTTACTCAGCTTGAACACCACTCTGGGTTCCTGGCGAGCTTAGCATTAGCATTAGCATTCTGTCTGTGCGGATGCTTGCAAAGAGCCGAAGTTGTGCTATGCAGTCGACTCTGTCCTGGGTGCAGTATCCACTATACTTTCGTGCTCTCGTCCTTTTTTGCAATTAAAATTAAAGTAATGTCCATATCCAGCTATAGACTGCGCCACTATTTTCTTCCTCTGACACACGAATTGAAATCAGTTGATTGTAGCACAAGTGCAAGTAGGACCAAAAAGCACAATCAATGGGAAAACGAACAATTCCAAGGAACTGAACTGCTGCGGTTCTTGATTTCCATGCCTACTTGAGGTCACCTGACACAAGATGTGAGTGAAGGTTGAGGAGCCTGAAGTCCAGTTGCTTTCTTTTCACTCAGGATTTCAGTATTAAATATGAATATTTTTGCCAGAGTGGAACAGAACTACCCAACTCAACACCAAAAGTAAACAATTTAGTTACTGCCATTATAAGGTGCTATTTTTGGCGCAATAATACAATTTCTTAAAAGAAAAAAAAGTGCTTGCTTACTTCTTCAAAAAGACAGAGTGCCGCCTCATATAATGAACACAAGCCATCAGAGGTCCGTGTGGGTTCTCGCCACTGGCTACGATCTGCTGAGGAACCCTGGAAGAAGACAATTCAATGATGAGAACACTCAAAGCTTCAAAGCATGGACACTGCACTTAATAACACTCAAACTGTTGCAGAATACCATTTCTTGTAGAGATGAGGAATGACATGCATATATTACCAGTTCTGACTGGATTTATAATACTAAAAATTAATAGGTACATTGTTAACATTTACTTACCAAAGAGCGCCTCATCTGCATGAGGATGTTCATGAAACAATCATAGCTAATGAGGCCTTCTTGGTTCTGTAGCAACTTATTCTGCTCCATCGTACTGACCACAGCTGACGCAGCCAAAGCCATCTCAATCCACTCCAGCAAGTAGCGCAGAGAACCCCTCTGTGAAGCCAACCCCAGTAGTAGTTCTGAGGCCAGCCGCCGCCCTAAAATATCTGCCCCAGAATTTGGCATTGTCACTCCCTTCAGAAAGGTGGTAACCTGGGACAGGCAGTCCAGTCCCATTGGTGGGATCTTGCTCTCATTGGCAAGAGAGAGTGCTGGCAGGGAGCTAACAACATCAATGGCTGTGTGAATGACATCATTACACAAGTTTATGTTGCTCCCAGGATTTCCACCTGGGTTCGGTGCAGTAGGCATCATCCAGCTCTGGCGCAGCAGAGCAAAGAGAAGGCTCAGGCCAGTGCGAACACCCATCTCAATGAGGGCGTCAGTGCTGGACCGTGGCCGCTCACTGACAGAGTGCAGATCTGCCGAACCCGAGTTGTTCTCCAGTGAGTGCTGGTGCTGCTTAACCTTGCCCTTGTCATGATACTTGTTGGAAAGCGCGTAGAAGACGCGTTGAAGCACCAGCACACGTTTCCGCAGAGCGGCAGCAAACGGGGAATCGGAGCACACCATCTTGGCCAACGCCAATTGGCTGCTGAGCAGAGCATCCAGGTAGTGCTCCTGCTCATCACTAGAGAGGGACTCGCGCTCAAAGTCTGGGAGCTGGGGGCCCTTCAGACACAGCACCTGCTGGGGCAGCAGTACAACCTCTTTGTTGGCCAGCAGCTTTGAGTAGAGCACAGAAACTCCCTCCCGTGTGGCTATGGACTCGCTGTCCTCGGTAATCCATGAGCTGTTCAGGTGCTCCAGCCATTTCAGTTTCACAGGGGGGATCATTAAAGCCATGGCATGTTACTCTGGAGCCATCAGTCCTGAAAACACGGAGTGGGCAAAACGTTAACATTAAATCTGTTTCGATTAAATTTATATATGTACCCTCTTATAGAACAGCTATCAGAGAACAGTCGTGTTGATATGACCCATTGTAAAATAATAAATTGGACATTGATTGCATTCATCACTACTGCTGTTTGTGAAGTTTAGTTGTACATTTGAGAATAAAGTCAGCCTGACATGTTTGAAACACTATCTCCCATTTATTTATTTATAAAGCACATTTAATAACAACAGAGAGTTGACCAAAGTGCTGTACAAAGTAATAATTAAATAGTGACATTAACATCAACAACGGGTAAGAACATTAAAAGAAAATTAGGATAAAAAGAATTGGTAACTCTCATGCAGTATCAAAAGCCAAAGAGAAAAAATATGTTTTAAGATGAAATTTATAAAGAGTGATAGTTGGGGCCTTTCTAATGCGGAGAGGTCGATCGTTCCACATTTTCGGCGCCACAACCACAAACGCCTGATCCCCTCTATGAACCATTCTAGACTTGCATAAATGATCACTTGATCGAAGGGTTCTAGAGGGCGTATAAAGCTGCAAAAGGTCAGACAAATAGACTATAAAGGTGTTCTGTTATAATTAGGGCTGCAATTATTCTGAAATCGAGAATTAAATAGCAATACAAACATCTACTATACTGCATCATGGTTCCATCTTACTGTAGCTGGGTCGTGTTTTGCGGCTTGGTCTTTTGGACTGAGCAGCCTAGTGCATCCTATACTGCTTTAGAACAGATGGGGATCTGAGGAATTTAAAGAAAGCTTTTGGTTATTATGTTCCTCAAGCCCATCGTGGGCAGTTTTGTGTTGTCTGCAGGGGGGGGCACTGATGTCAGGGAGTGGCCTGGTTCATGTCAGCATAACATCCACAATGGCTAGGATCCAGTGTTTCCCAGCAATGTGGCAAGAGAATCAATATTTGCTTCAGATCTCTGTGGTTTAAAGGCTGCAGCTGATCTGTGTTGAAACATGAATCAGAAACTAAATAAGCTACAATTCTGGAATGTCGTCACGGTATATTTCATTGCAGTATGGCATTTTTTCATTATATTTGATTTACATGGTCATTTCTTTACATTTTTAAGATTAGAAAGCTTCGAAATGTATGCTAACTAAGACACACGTGAAGGGTTACGTGAATTTTATAAAGTTTTCTGCTGTAGTGTAGATAACCAGTGTCAGGTCATGTAATCGTGGTGAACATGCAGACAGCACTTAGATGTTCAGATACCGTTAACATAGAGCAACGGCCGTGTTAACGCTGCTTTATTGTAGCTTCTAAGGTTAACAAACAGCTACCCGCCGGATGATACTTAGGTGTGACACCGCTGGCTTGAATGACGAGCGGTTTAGTAACTTGTTTCTTGTGTCAGATTGGAAAGGCTGTTTTTCTGCAATGATAATCACCAGCAGCTAATAGTTTCACAAAGTGACAGCACTGCAGAGGGCTGTCAAAGTAACAGAAATGGCAGTAAGCTTAGCAGCACTGCTAGCGCTTGCGTCAAACCACAAGCTACATGTTAGTGGTTAGTTTTGAGACGAGGCAAAACAAAACAAAACAGAAACAACTATCGACCGCTGCTACTGTCGGCGATTGTAGCTAACTTTCTTGACGACCCTCAGTTAGCCAAAGGTTAAAATACCTAAACGTGACATCTTCATGCGCGGGTGTAACGGGGGGTAACAACCTAGTTATGAGCATCCATAGCTGTACATAAAGCACAGGTTTGTGAGAGGTGAGCTATTTCGGCCAGTATCAGCCTGGCTTATCTGCTGTATCATCAGCGCCGAGTGTGTTAGCTTGCTAGCTACAGCTGACTAACGCTAGCTAGGGAAAAAAAGCTCGCTCACCAGTATAGCGAAAGGCCTCCTTTTCTCTGTGCGGTTACACAACAATCCAACTGAGCTTCATTTCAAGCAAAAGCAGTATGGTCAATGCCGTGGCGGTAACGTTAACGTGAAAAGAGACAGTGGCATGCAACGATTTCCATGCCTCCGCCCGCCTCGTCCTGCAGCGAGTGAATCCTGCAAGCGGCAGTGTGTTCACTGTCAACCCCGTACAGAGCCCCAGCCCCGGGCTATGACGCTGAGACCTGTCTATCTCTCTATCTGCCTGTCTGCTTCTCTAGTTGTCTGATTTTCGTTTGTCTGGTCAGTATGTTCCGTGTGTTTTCTCCGAGTGCCCATGTGCTCAAAACCATCAGCAGTAACGCACAGTAGCTCACGGCCACAGAGACAAAGGGCTTCATGACAGTCTTCGTGGTCAGCTGATTTCGATGCCATGTCACTTTTAATTATCATTTATGGTACAGGCCTCACCCTGACAGCGTCATTCTGTTCTGTACCATTACAGGTCAAAGCTGCTATCACAAAAATACTCTTAAAACTCAACCTTACTGTGAGTGTTTGAATAACTTAAAACTCAAACCCAAGTAAATGAAGACGCACATTTTTAATATGTTTAGCTCTTGTCTTTCAACATTTCAAGTATAATTGTTATCTATATTTATTTATTTATTTATTTACTTATTGTTGTTATTTCTGATCGGATTACCTATATACTGTATATTGTAAACTGGTCAAGCAAATTAAAGGAATACTTTAAGTGAGGGAAAAAAATCATTCCTATGTAGATATTGGGTGATGTGTTGAGAATAAAAGGATGTCGTATCATTTGATGAAAATGTTCAACCTACAAAGGGCTGCATTCAAAGACATGCCAAAAATGAAAGTGAAACAAAAAAAATATGTTCCAGGCTAAATCATTCTGCAGAAATTTCAGTACAACTCTATGGCTTCCACACACTTGTATTCGTGCCTTCCAATGTCTGGTCATGCTCTTAATGAGACAATGGATGATATCCTCAGGGATTCCTCCCAGATTTCGAGCAGGGCATCACTGACTTCCTGGATAGTCTAAAGTGCAATCTGGCGCCATCAGATGGACCAAAAGCATAATATTCCAGAGGAAGCAGGAAGTCAATGGTATCGATTCCTTCATTCTCCAGGAAATATCTGCATAGTCTTGCCACATGAGGCTGGAAATTGTCATGCAGCAGGAGGACCCACTGTGGCAATATAGGAACATTAAATCTGCTTAGCCAGAGGTTGTTTGGTTTGGTTTGGTTTCCCCAATGTATAAATCCTGGCAATCCTTCTGGCACTTCATACACTATATTACTCTGTTTGTGTCGGGGGACCCGATCCTTGGGGTGGATCAATTTTTGGTGCAGCGTGTTTTGGGGTTTAAAAGCCACAGATGTGCTGTGTTTAGAAAAAATGCACCTCAACTGTGCCGATACTCCAGACACTATGGGATCACTAAGGGTTTTCAATTAGTAGTTGTCCTTCTCTCCTGGATCAGCTGGAGCTTTCTTTAGGTTCCTTCCCAGATATTTATACATCGGGGAAACCAAAAAACCTCTGGGGAAGCGAATGGCACAACACAGAAAAGCTAACTCTAGCCAGGACTCTGCAATCTGTTTACACCTACAGGCCAGTGGACACTCTTTCAGTGATGAGGATGTACACATCCTGGACAGGGACGAATGTTGGTTTGAGCGCGGAGTAAAGGAGGCCATTTACATGAAAAGGGAAATCTCTGAATCAAGGAGTGGAGCTAAGGGTACGTCTTTCAGCATCTTACAATGCTGTGATTGCAGCCATTGCAGCGTCTCTACCACCTCAGACGCTTGAGAGACTTCCAACTGCCCTCCAAGGTGCTCAGGAACTTTTACTCGTGCACCATAGAGAGCATCCTGGCGGGAAACATCTTAACCTGGTTCGGGAACAGCACCATGCAGGACAGACGAGCTCTACAGAGGGTTGTGCGGTCAGCTGAGCGCACCATCCGCTCCGAGCTCCCTGACCTGCACTCAATCTACAGCAGGCGGTGCTGGACCAAGGCCAGGAAGATCGTGAAGGACCTCAGCCATCCCAACAACAGACTGTTCTCTCTGCTGAGGTCAGGAAAGCGATTCCGCTCCCTGAAGACCAACACAGAGAGACTGAGGAGGAGCTTCTTCCCGCAGGCGATACGGTCTCTCAATCACACCACCACACAGTCCTGACCCACACATACAGTTCTTACACACACACTGGACTTTCTGGACATTGTTTTCACTTCATCACTTAAATCACTTTAAGCATATTTGCACTGCACAGGACATAATGTGGATCGCACAACACTGGTCACTACATTCTTCATTTCCGGTTAATACTTGTACAGCTGCTGTTATTGTGTATATATTTATTTATATTTCTTCATACATTCTTATATAGTTCTATATTGTGTATTTTGTTGTACAGTTATTTTATTTTCAACTTTAATTTATATATTTTATCTTATTCTTTCCCAGTTAAATTTACCCTTCATTCTAATTTGTGTTGTACAGTTATTTCATTTTTAACCTTAATTTATATTTTATTCCTTCATAGTTAAATTTACCCTTTTTAATTTTTCATATTTATTTCCTATCTTATTCATAGCCTTTTCCTTTTTTGTTTTCTTTAGGTCACGAGCAGTTGTCCAAGCATTTCACTACATATCGTACTGTGTATGACTGTGTACGTGACAAATAAAATTTGAATTTGAATTTGAATTTGAATTCCCCAACTCTCTGTGAATGGTACTCATGGCCATTGATCAATGGTCATGACAATTTGCATATTAATGATCAAGGAACTGACCTCACAGCCCACTGTTCATTCAGTGGGCTGGTTTCAGTTATTGTGCTAATGTACTGTGTATAAGTTTATGTCATGGTGCTGGGTCGTTGACCCAGCGTTTTGTGTTTTATGATTATTTTCCTCTGTTCTAGTTATTCTGATTTTGGTATTCTGTGTCCTCCCCCCTTGTGTCCGGTTCGTGTTCTAGATTTCCTGTTTTATTCTGAAGGTCTCTGTCTGTTGTCATTGTGTTCAGCTTGTGTCCTCCAGTCATCATGTGTATTAGGATCAGCTGTTCTTCCCTCCTGTGTGTGATTACCCAATTACCTTGTGTGTGTATATTTAGTGGGTGTCGGTCTGTGTTCGTTGTTGGCTCGTCTGCATTTCTCTGTGTTCCATGGTGTTTCGTTCCTGTGGCTCTCTGCCCCGCACCCCTTTTGTATGCTCTTAGGTTTGTTATGTAGTTCTCCCAGTTTAGGTTTCTTCAGTTATTTGTCATGCCTCACTGCTTGCTTGCCACTATCCCACCTTGTAAATAAACGTCACACTCTTCATCAGTCAGCTGCCTGCATTTTGGGTCCTTTTCACTACACGACTGCTGCCCCAGCCGCGACAGTACGAGCCGACCAAACATGGACCCAGCAGCATCCGCACCTTCCCAGGAGTTTTGGGAGGAATTAATTGACTCTGTTTCAAGGTTGGTTAACCTGTGGCTCGAACGTGAGGGAGAGGAATTTCACCGCGTTATAGAAGCCAGGCTACAGCAATTACTCTCTCCTCACCCCTGGCTACTGGACTCTCTTCACCCGCTCGCACAGGACTTCATTCTGAACGAACTCCATCTTCACCCTCCAGCTGCTACCGCTTCCCGACCCAGCCCGGTGGTGAATGTTTTGCACCGCCGGCCGGGGAATCTGCGGCCCGGCCCGCCGGATGTGGAATTACCCGGCCGGTCGGTGCTATCCCTGAGAAGGAAGCGACGTTCACGCCGCCGACGCCCATTGCCACAGCCGGGTCCCGAGACTTCTGAGTTGCCGGCTGTGGTGAGTGGAAAAGGCACTCTTTGTTTCGCCAGACCTTGTGACTGTTTATACCGGGGCTGTGTGTGTGTTTTTTTTTTTTTTTTTTTGAGTTAGCTGCCCAGCCGGAAGCTCCGTCAGCTGCCCAGCCGGAAGCTCCGTCAGCTGCCCAGCCGGAAGCTCCGTCAGCTGCCCAGCCGGAAGCTCCGTCACATTCAGCCTCACTACCCATAGCCCAGTTACAGTCACAGCCAGACTTATTACAAACTATGTTACAGTCCATTGCCCAGTCAATAGCTCAGTTGGTAGAGGAATCATCAGCCTTATCATCAGCTCAGTCTCCAACTTCACCACCATTATTTTTCCAACCTTTTCCTCAGTCGCCCTCAGCTCAGCCACCTATTCAGCCATCATCTTCACCTACTCCTCCAGTACAGCAAGCTATGTCTATTCAACCCATAAAGAACTGTTCTACGACCTCTAATCCTAAGCAGAGAGACAAACCACACAATTTTGTTATCAGTCCTCAAAAGCTGGCCAGTTCAGAGACTGTGACGCACTCCAGGGCCCCCCCAGAGGCTGAGTTTCAGCCCTCAGCCCACTCTGGACCCCTGGAGGCTAAGAACCGAGCTGAGGACTGCACCCGGCTGTCGCTGCCTGAGCAGGGTCAGTGCTCCGTGCAGCTGCAGTCAGCCATGTGTGTGCCAGGGGGCCCTGTGCCCGCTGGTTCAGTGACTGTTTCCACTGGGGGTTCTGGAGAGCCCGGCCAGCTCGTCCTCGTCTCCGTCTCCGCTGGAGGGCCCGAGGAGCCCGTCCAGCAACCTACCTCGTCAGCTGGAGGGCCTGAGGAGCCCGTCCAGCAACCTGCTTCTTCACCTGCTTCACCCACATCGCCTGCAGCAGCAGCTGCATCCACATCGCCTGCAGCAGCAGCAGCTGCAGCTCCGGCCTCGTCCTCGCCTGGTCCAGCCTCTGCCTTGCCTGGTGCTGCGGGGGTCACGCAGCCTTTGTGTCCCAAACTGCCGCCTCGACATCGGCAGTCATCTGCCAGGCTGCTTGTTGGGCGTCATCGCCACTATGGGCGACCTCCCGAACGCCGCTGCTATCTTCCGCGCGGCCGGCCTCCGGACTTGTCGCCGCCGTTGCCGTCCGCACGGGTGGCCCCTGAAGATGAACTGTTCTAGACTCCTGAATTGTCAGCCTCCGGGCCGGCCTCCTGAACTATGTTTTGGGACCCTGTTCAGGGACGTGTGTGTGTGTGTGTGTGTTGGGAAATTCATTTGGATCACTGGAGCTTGTTTTTTGTTTGGTTTTGGAGAAGAAGAGAGTGAGCGAACGGCAGATGATTGTGGAGTTTGAGGAACATGGCGTATGTGGATTCCCCTCCCAACCTTTCCTTGGAGCCCTGGATTCCCCTGCCTGCACTTCATATATATCGTGCACATTGGTGACTGTAAATAAACCTTTGACCCTGAAAAGCCTGCGTTTGTGCCTGAGTCCGTTCCGTCCGCCTTGACAGTTACATGTAATACATTTGGACAACAATGTTATGTCATTAGATCCTCGGCTTGAACAATTTGTTTTTCTAGTAGTTTAACAAGCCCTTTTTCAGATGAAAATAATGGAAAATGTACATTTTTTTTCATGCAGTGTTGCTTCCTTGAAATGGCTCTGACTAGACCCTAACAGTTTGGTGTTACCCACTTCCACATCAAATATTTGCAGAGAAAACTGGGCATTTACTTGAAGTGGTCTTTGCCCTTTGAAAGTCCAACATTCTCTCTAAGTTTAGCTCTGATTTGCTTCCCGTCAGCTGCTGAGAAAAACATCAGGCTCTTTACCTGATAATGTTCATCTTTCCAGCAGTTAATTTTTTACTTTGCCTGCCTGCTGTTTGCTCTGTGTTACAGTACTTTTATCAAATTTACTGGACCTTCCAACTGTTCCAACCTAATTTAACCCCGTTTCACTTTTTCACTGTACATAAATGCTCTGTGTTCACTTGGAGCTTTGCCACAAAGCTTGTTTTCAACATCTTGGATGAGCAGGCATTCCCTCCACTTGCGACAGACCGTCTATGCTCTTCCTCACCATTACTCAGCTGTGAACTCGGGTTCCTGGCTTCTTCCACCTGCTCTACGAATCATCCGAAGGTGAGTAGGTCCATCACATTCATCTCAGGGAATGGGACCTTCTTCAGGTAACTCAACACATCCTTCATCATCGAGCATCTCTGAAAAACCTCATAATTGGAGACTCACTTGTGAGGGATTTAAGAATAAAAGAGGTTTACTCTTTTCCAGTTTCAATGATTTTGCCACTTCTACACGACCTCTGTCATATGCTTATCATATCATTATATAATCATTTGGATGAAATGACAAAGACTTTATATACCGTGAAAAGTGATGCTCAAGGTAATGAAAGCACAGTGAATGACAACCCAGCTCTGAAATTACATTTCAAATTATTCACCAGGTGATCATAAACAGCACTCTAAATATCACAGTCAAGGTATAATTTGTGATAATATTGGTCTGTGTGAGCTGGGTTGCACAGTTTAATTTCTAGGAATCCACTGGGAGCGACTGAATCATGACACTTAATCCTGACGAAGAAGGAAGACGTCAGCGAACACAGGAAACCAGACCACATATTTGCAATGGACTTTAAATTGAAACAAAATTTAGACTCTGCTTTTAGAATAACTATGTACTGCAGTTAAACAATTACCATAAAATTAGAGCTGTATTCAATTTTTTCTGTATTCTGTCAATGATTCCATCGATTAATTTGCTAGGACACTTTGGTCTTATGAATTATACGGAGCCCCTCAAGGGACATGGGAGAAAAAAAAAATTAAGACGGACTTTTGCGAGATCTCGCAAAAGTTGAATTCCAACAATGGCAGCAGCTACTTAGTTGTAATATTACTCTTTCTGGGTCACACAATACACTTTTGAGATATTTTGAGGCATGAATGTAGTTGTGTAAACGTCAGATACCTGCTCTGTTTACAAGACATCACATATTTGCAAAAGTGCTCCGACGTTTTTGGAGATCTGACACCCACTAGCTCGAAGCTAACGGGAGGTCGAGACCTACTACAGCCGGGAGGAACGGAACACCGCTTTCCCGGCACATCATGCCTCGACCTCCCGGTCGGCTTCGAGCTGGCGGCCTCCGAAGAATGCGCCTAAAACTTTTGCGAGATCTCGAGTTTGTTTTGCGAGATCTCGAGTTTGTTTTGCGAGATCTCGAGTTTGTTTTGCGAGATCTCGCAAAAGTCGGTCTTAATTTTTTTTTTTTTTTTTTTTTTTTTCTCCCATGTCCCCTGCGGGGCTCCGTAGGATTACAATGATTCATGTTCAAAAAAGAAAATCGTCTTTGAAAATGAACTGCTCATTTAAAAATCTGTTTAAAAACAAAACCAACCATTTTGTTGCCATATTAAAATAATATTTTTAAACAAATTATTTTTCGTAAATGCAAAATAAATAAATAAATCACAAGTACAGTATTGACAAGAAAAGGTATACATACAACCTAAACTAGGGCATAAATTAAGAGCTGTTTCTCCCTTTTCGGAAGCCTTTCTTACATTAGCAGGAGGCTGTTTTCCATCCAGGGGCTGGTATAAAACTCGGGGCAGGCATTTACTTCCCCAAGCAGCCACAGAAACAACGTTTCTTTAAAAACCACTGTTGTATATATTATTCAGCAAATTGTTAAATTGTCATGCTGTGCCGAGGCCAAAATGGCACACAAAATAGAACTAAGCTTCAACACAAACTCAGATAATCTACCTCAAAAACACTGCTCCCATCCAGAGCATGTCTACAATAAATGGCTTAAAGGTGTTTTTGCTCTATTTTTTGTTTACATGCTGGATATGGGGGACAGGGGGAGAGAGAGAAACTTTATTCAGGCCTTCAGGCCTGTTGCCTTGACTTCTCATCTGATGAAGACCATGGAAAGGCTCATCCTGCACCACCTTCGGCCACTGGTGGGCTCAGTGTTGGACCCCCTGCAGTTCGCCTACCGTTCTGGAATTGGGGTGGATGACGCTGTCATCTACCTGGTACACCGATCCCTCTCTCACTTAGAGCAGACGGGGAGCACTGTGAGGATCATGTTTTTTGACTTCTCCAGTGCTTTCAACACCATCCAACCCGCACTACTGAGAGGGAAGCTGGAGGGAGCCGGAGAAGGCAAACAGCTGCCTGCATGGACCATCGACTACCTTACCAACAGACCACAGTATGTGAGGCTCCATGACTGTGTGTCCGAGGTGGTAATCTGCAGCACGGGGGCACCACAGGGTACGGTTCTCTCACCTTTCCTGTTCAGCCTTTACACTTCAGACTTCTGTTATAATTCGGACGATTGCCATCTACAGAAGTTCTCAGACGATACAGCCATCATTGGATGCGTATCAGACGGGAATGATCAGGAATACAGGGGGGTCATCAGTGACTTTGTTGGCTGGTGTGAGACCAACGTACTCCAAATCAACGCTGGCAAGACAAAGGAGATGATCATAGACCTCAGGAGGAAGTCACCCCCTACAACACCGGTGAACATCCAAGGGAAAGACATTGAGATAGTGGACTCTTATAAGTACCTGGGTGTTCACCTCAACAATAAACTGGACTGGACTACAAATACAGACGTCCTGTATAAGAAGGGCCAGAGTCGACTCCACCTGCTGAGGAGACTGAGGTCCTTCGGAGTCTGCAGGACTCTGTTATTCTATGACACTGTGGTAGCGTCTGCCCTTTTCTATGCAGTGGCCTGCTCGGGGAGTGGCTGCACGGACAGGGACAGGAGCAGGATTGACAAACTGGTGCGGAGGTCTAGCTCCGTGCTGGGATGTCCCCTGGAGTCTGTGGAGGTGGTTGGTGAGGGGAGGATGTTAGTAAAGCTGACATCCATCATGAACAACCCACATCACCCACTGCATGAGTCTGTGAGTGGGCTGAGCAGCTCCTTTAGTCAGAGACTGAAACACCCTTGCTGCAGGAAGGAGCGCTTTCGCAGATCATTCATCCCAACAGCAGTTAGACTTTATAACTCCTCAATCATGATGTCATGAGTCACTGGACACTGAACATCCACGGTCACCACTTCATGCATAATGGACCTTCCAAGCTATATAGTTTATGTCTTCCATATTTCCAACTATATCCATAATCACATACTGTGTATGCTACCATTGTATATAGTGTATTATCTTACTTTTTTTCATTGATTGTACTTATTTGTATTTTTGTATTTCCTTCATATATCTGTACCTGAGCTGAGGTGACGCAAAGATTTCCCCGTTGTGGGATCAATAAAGACTTATCTTATCTTATGTCCGTTTAGCTGGGCTTCTTGCATCTAGAGTGTGCGTCATACAGGCTCAGGTTTTTCCTGTTTGCTGGTGCTTGCCTGGGTCTGCCCTCCATCGATGGCTCCAGTGAGCCTGTACTTAAAGACCAGAGCTGCCATCAGTTCTTTGCTAGTCTGTCAGCTACCTCCTGTTCTCCTCGTCCAGTCTTCACTTTGCTTACCTGCAGTCAATTACCTGAACACTGGTTTTCTTGGCAAGATTTTCCAAACTTCTCCACAGACTCACCCTTGGCACGCAATTAATTACCTCCTTCACCTGCTCCTCCTGTCTGCTGTCTTCTCTGGATCGTCTGGAACTTAAAGTTGGAATCGCATTTTGTCACTCACCTGTCGGACGCTCCCTCAGCTGCCTCCCCTCTATGCTTAACAACCTCCACCTGCTAGTAAGCCATCAAGTCTCTCTTTCTGGTTCTCGCTCATCATCCCCATATCTAACTACACTATCCCTCTGTTGCAGAGCCTCATGTCAGTGATTCTCTGCCTCGTGCTCACGTCCCATCCTTCGCCCCCTCGTCATTGTTATTCTTGTGTTTGCAATAAAACTCATATATTCCATTGATGTCTTCTGTTTGGTATTTGCGCTTGGGTCCACTGCCATGTACTGGCTTCTAGGCCCTTAGTCCGCTCAGCAAACAGGAGTCAGTCGCAGGACTCGTCTATAAAATTACATGAATTTATTTTCAACTTGGACTAAAACAACAATTCAGATCCAGAAACACTGATTAACTCACCGCTAACCACGGAGGAATCTTGCCACAGGAATGTGCACACAAGAAGACAAAGGTTAGCTTTTCTCAACAGGATAAACCTTTAAACGCTAAACCGTCGCCAGTGACGGGTTAGGGCAACTCCAGGCCTCAAGGGCTGGTGTCCTGCAGCATTCTTGTCAAACCCTGGTTTAAAGCGTAAATGAGGTTAGGGGTTAAAGGGATAAGGTAAAATAAGACAACTATAGTGGAGAAACGTGGTGTTGAACACTGACTGTAGTAGTTCAATAATCCAACAAAGACTGAAGTTCAGCCACTTTCTTAAGTAGGGGCTTCTGACAAGGTTAACAGAGAGAGGTGTGCAATCACTCACAGGTGTGTGAAGCCCAAGGGGGGGCACCTGTGGTAACTCCCACCTCTGCAAAAAAAAACAACCCACCAACACATGCAAGAGTGGAATTTTATCATTTTATACTTATACAATGATGATACTTCAGAATTATGCAATTCCATTATTATGACTTATGTCTCACTGTCTCCAGTTTGAGACTCACCACCGTCACAAAGCAGCATTTCAAAGACACTACAGTCCTGCAAATGAACTGCATGCTGTTTGTGCAGATGTTTGTACATGTTGGCGCTATTACCACTCTTTGTTGTGAGCAGTGTTGGCTCATTACTCAAAAAAGTTAATGTACTACACATATTATACAAAACGTACTTTTCTTAAAAGTCAAAAACTCAACGATCCAGGTGAGGAAATCCAAAAAGGTGATTCTGCTCATCTGGACGTAGCGTTTTCAGTGGCAGGAGCGTTTCGCCTGTCACGGTCCTGGGTCTTTGACCCAACGTTTTGGGATTTTGAGTTAGTAGTCTTTGATTTCATTGATATTTATAGTATTTGGTCTCTTGGTTTCCGTCACTGTGCTTCCTCTGTGTTCCTTGTGTCACATCTGATCTAGTTATGTGTTCATATCTGTGCTTCTCATTGTTCCAGTGTCAGTCCATGTCTCTCTGCCTGTTTCCTCTCGTCCTGTGTCTCATTCCCTCGTTATCCCTCTGTGTATTTAAGCCCTTTGTCTTCCTCTGTTTGCTGCCTGATTGTCTGCGTATCATCTACTGCAGGTGTGGGCAACTCCAGGCCGCAAGGGCCAGCGTCCAGCAGGTTTTAGATGTCCTTGATCTAACACAGCTGATTCAAATGGCTAAATTACCTCCTCAACATATCTTGTAGTTCTCCAGAGGCCTGGTAATGAACTAATCATTTGATTCAGGTGTGTTGACCCAGGGTGAGATCTAAAACCCGCAGGACACCGGCCCTTGAGGCCTCGAGTTGCCCATCTCTGATGTATTGCCTTTACCACATCTCATGTTTCTAGTTTCTTCCCAGTTTTGGATTTGTCAGTTTAGTCTCTGTTGCTTTCTGCTTTTCACACATCTGTCATAGAAGATGTGACTCATCCAAATGACTTTTTCAGTCTGGAGTATTTGGAGTGTGTTACTTAACCCTTGTGTGGTGTTCGTATTTTTGTTACTCAGCCAGTGTTCATGGGTCTGGTGGACCCGCTAGAGTTTTGGCTTTCCAAATTAACACTATCAAACAATTTTATGTTAAATTACTCAACAGATGTTTACTTCATCCCAATTACAAGACATATGAACAGCAAACATGGTTAATTTTTTCCCTTTACCTTTGTTAGATCACATTTATGAATTAATGTGCTTCTCGTTTTTCTTTTATATAAAATGTTATAAATAAATCAGTTATAATCAAGTGGAGTGAGTGGAAAGACACAACACATTTACACGTGAAAAAATAATTAATTGTTTAATTTTTCTTTTGAAAAAAACTGAACACGGGTCTCACAGACCCGAACACCATACAAGGGTTAATCACTCCCAGGAGAATTTCCTTATCCTATAGGATTAAAAAAAAGTAATGTGTTGAGTATACTCGTTGCATTACATTCGTGTTTCTCTGTAAAACAACATAATTAACAACAAAATCTCTTCTAAAAGTGATACCAGAGTTAAAGGATGGTAAAAAAGCTTTCAAATCATAATGTGGACTGTGCGTGGAATAAAAGCTGCAAGCTGAATGAAAGAGAAATATAAATTTTGTCTCACAAAATGAGTAAATTCAAAGTAACTTTGGAAAAATGAGCTATTATAACTTTTCATTTTTTATTTTATTAGCACACTGCTAATATGTGTGCTTCTCACTGCAGATGATTACTGTCAGAATATAGGAATACATGCTGCTTTTGATCCGACCACGTAGTGTTGGTCAGCATGGAGAGAGATCAGACTGCACAGAGAGCTGCTCTCAGACATCACATCACATTTTAAGACAGATCAAGTACTGACATTCTGTACTAATTTGGGAACAGATCTCTTTGGGACCTTTATGGAAACAAAGAGCATTTCGAGGGACCCGATGCGTTTAAAAATGACCCTGAACATTATACACTGCCTGGCCAAATAAAAGTCGCCACCTGTTGGTCAATTACTGCATTGGCAATTACCTTTCAGCTGGCAACAAGTTATTTAACCCCAGCTGGTGAAATGAGTTGCTTCTCATTTCATAAACAACCATGTCGCGAGACACATCACGTGGTCCTGGAAAAGATGTTAGTGTGTTTGAGAAGGGTCAAATCATTGGGATCCATCAAGCAGAGAAAACGTCTAAGGTTAAGAACTGTCCAATGCATTATTAAAAAGTGGAAGGATAGTGGGGACTCATCGTCTTGGAGGAAGAAATGTGGCCAGAACAAAATCCTGAATGATCATGATCGGCAATCACTTAAATGTTTGGTGAAATCAAATTGAAGAAAAACAACAGTAGGACTCAGGGCTATGTTTAATAGTGAAAGTAAGAGCATTTCCACACACACAATATGAAGGAGTGGGACTGAACAGCTGTTTAGCCGTAAGAAAACCACTAATCAGTGAAGCAAACCGGGGGGAAGGCTTCAGTTTACTAGGGAGCATAAAGATTGGACTCTGGAGCACTGGAAGAAGGTCATGTGGTCTGATGAGTCCAGATTTACCCTGTTCCAGAGTGATGGGTGCATCAGGGTAGGAAGAGAGGCAGATGAAGTGATGCACCCATCATGCCTAGTGCCTACTGTACAAGCCTGTGGGGGCAGTGCTATGATCTGGGGTTGCTGCAGTTGGTCAGGTCTAGGTTCAGCAACAGCATGTGCTCCAAGAATGAGGTCAGCTGACCAGCTGCTATGGACCGCAAACGCCTGCAGAGAGTGATAACAACTGCGGAGAAGATCATCAGGACTCCGCTGCCCTCTCTGCAGAGCAGCTACCATCACAGAGTCCAGAGGAGAGCTGCCTCCATCCTCAAAGACCCCACACACCCCCAACACGGACTGTGCACACTTCTGAAGTGTGCACATCAGGTCATCCTGCATATTAAGCTATAGCTCTTTGCACACATCTCTGTTTCACACCTCCATATTTTGTCTCCTTTCCTGTCTTCATTTATTTATTTGTACTATTTGTATTTTATACGTTCTGTTTCTATTGTATATATTAATCGGCATCTGTGGGTGGACAGCAAAGAAAGGATTTCATTGCACAGAGAAACGCCTTTGAATCTTTGAATCTACCCGACTATACTGAATGACCAGGTTATTCCATGAATGGGTTTTTTCTCCCCTGATGCATGGGCCTATTCCAAGATGACAGTGCCAGGATTCATCGGGCTTAAATGATGAATTAGTGGTTCTGGGAGCATGAGACATCATTTTCACACATGGACTGGCCACCACAGAGTCCAGACTTTAACCCCATTGAGGATCTTTGGGGTGTGCTGGAGAAGGCTTTGCACAGTGGTCAAAGGAGCTTGCAAAGAAAAGTGTCTGGACTTCTTTAAGTTACTTGAAGACGTTTCATCTCTCATCCGAGAAGCTTCTTCAGTTCTAAGGTCAAATGGTGGAGAGTCCCAGATAGTCCCAGTCCCAGACCTCTACATTGGAGAGACCAAACAGCCACTTCACAAGCGCATGGCACAACACAGAAGAGCCACCTCCACAGGACAAGACTCAGCAGTCCATCTGCATCTAAAGGTCAAAGGTCACTCTTTCGAGGATGCCAATGTTCACATTTTCGACAGAGAGGACAGATGGTTTGAAAGAGGAGTGAAAGAAGCATCTATGTCCACTGTGAGCGACCATCTTTGAACAGAGGCGGGGCTTACGACACCAACTCTCTGCCATCTATAATCCAGTTTTGAGATCCTTCCCAGACGCCTTAACGCCCACTCACATCCTGGGCCATCTGACCTCAGGAATTCGCATGATAAGGTGGGGCCAGGTTTCACAATGAACACACCCGAAACTCTGGCTGATTGGGACCCACACCCAGTTTCCCACCTTGGCTCAGGCGATTAGAGGATCATCAGGGGGTCCTTTTGTCCCTCTGTGGGGGGTCACTCCCACTAGGTTTATATCTGGGACTCTCCACCATTTGACCTTAGAACTGAAGAAGCTTCTCGGATGAGAGGTGAAACGTCTTCAAGCAACTTAAAGAAGTCCAGACGCTTTTCTTTGCAAGCTCCTTTGACTACGATGACCTGGACGACTGAGAACCTTCACAGACATTTTGCACAGTGGTCAGACTCCACCATCATCAATTCAAGATCTTGGTGAATGAATGCAACACTGGATGGAAATAAATCCTCTGACATTGCAGAAGCTTACTAAACAATGCCACAGTGAATGCGCCAAAGCTGAAGGGCGACCAACAAAATATTAGAGTGTGTGACCTTTTAATTTGGTGGTGACTTTTTTTGGCCAGGCAGTGTATTAATGCAGAATAGCAAATTAGTAAATCTTTCTTTTAGACTTAATGAGAAATAAGTAGAAAAGGCTTTTTTTTTTAAAATCTCTCCAACATAGAACACAATAAATGAATGTTGATTGTTACAGCGAAGTCTTTGCTTAACATTTAATAGTATTTTAGAACAGAAGATTTTGTTCATATGAAAAAAAGTTTCAGTATGGAAGTATGCAATCTGTTATTTACGTATAAAACAAACAGTGTATAGCTTTGTGTAACAAATATTTGGGCATGCTGCAGCACACTCCTGCTAGCTGCTTTTAAATGTTTTCTATGTGATTTAGTATTTTAAATCATTTTTGTTGTCCAGTTTCACTAAAGTCCAAGTTGATCCCAGAGAGCAGTTCTCCTTCACAGGAACGGTTTAAAAGCTCTTTCAGAGTTTCATTCACGTTGTTGAAAGCTGAGGAGAAGCTGCAGTTGGGGTATCTTCTACCTTCATCTGTATGAAATGACCCCATGACATCCTGCACCCACTTCACCTCGTTGCTTAGTTCCAGGGCCAGGGCATCAAACCGGCTCTGTCTCTCCTGGAAGCGGTTGCTGATGGCACCGAGGCTGCAGCTGAAGGCTTGGATGTCATCCTGCAGGCTCCTCTTCAAGGCCTCCACCTTACGGAACTCGTAGCGGATTTGCGAGAGCTCGTGACGCATGGCTTCATTCTCCTCCTTGTAGCAGGCTTCCTTTTCATTATAAATAGAGACCATGGCGTCTATATTTTCCTGCAGAGAGTCGTGGGCTGCGGCCAGGCTAATGAACGAGCTCTCCATCTGGTCAATGTCCTCCACAACCTGGGCAAAGCGCTCAAAGTTCACGTAGGTGTTGTTGGGTGGCATGCTTGAGTGGGACTTGATAGTGTACTCCCTCAGGCGCTTGGTCTTCAACTGGCGCCGCTCACTTTTCTTTGGCCCCCTGGCTTTATTCTCTTCCTTGTTCTCATTGGACTAAACAATTTCAAACACAGAGAGAGATTAACTGTTTTAAAGAAGAATCTTGGGATTCTTGAAAGGTGCTCTACAAATCCAAGTTATTATTATTATAAATAGTAGTGACTTTATTTATAAAGAACCTTTCAAAAACACTGTCAACATGTTTTTTATTCAAAGAATTAAACATTAAGTCAACATCAAAAGTTTGAGAGATAGCATAATAAAAATGTGAAAAGAAAGGATAGCATGCTCAGGTTTTTAAGAAAACTGCAGGAGATAACTGCAGCAGGCGCTGAAAGGACTGGGAACAAACAATTAGGTCTGCAAATGTGGGACAATTACAGTTTGTTTTTGTTTTTTTTGGGGGGGGGGGGGTAATTTTGATTCTTTACAATAAAAATATTTCTTTAAAAATTTCAGAGGCTTAAAAATAACTGGAGAACTGACAGTTTCGTGGACGGATGAATCCTGTTACCTAATTATTCCCAGAGAGAGGACACTAAGTAGATAAAACAAAAATTAATAGCTTTTCATGGAAACTTTCAATAACCGTTCCTGTTGGACAGTGACTTGGTTTTCCTCGTCCCTGTTCAGGATTTCCGTGGCTGCTTGTGAATCCTTGTTAGGATCCCTGGGGTTTGGACCCGGCGTTTTGGGGAAGGAATTTTGTTGTTGATTTTGGGTTTTATGATTTCTTTAGTTTCTGAGAATCTCTTATCTCCAAAAGTTGATTCTGTTCATCTGGACGCAGCGTTTTGTGGGAGAAACGTTTCGTCACTCATCCAGGTGACGTCTTCAGTCTCAGCTGACTGCAGGTTTCAATCTTATAAACAGGACATTTGCACAATGACTGAAACCAGCCCAGTGAGGGAACAATGGGCTGGGAGGTCAGTTCCTTAATCTTAATTATGCAAATTCTCATGACCATTGATCAACAACCACATTCGTGGTTGATTCGCTCTGTTCCTGTGCTACTGCCAGTGTAACTACCGCCCCTCCCCCCTCTGCTCAGCGCAAAGCGTCGTTCACGTCAAAGATCCGGCTCTAAGAGCCATTTTGTTCGTGACTGACACATCACTAGTGGATGCACAACTCTGTGAAAACAACTGAAAACGCTAGTGTGGATAGTTTTCAGAAGAAAACGCAGTTTTCAAATTTATCCGGGCTGGTGTGGACGTAGTCACAATGTTTTGTTTTATCTACAAAGAGCTCTTGGACTTCACGATTCAGTTTTTGTCCTAATGTGCAGTGTGAATTGCGTAAAGTCTCCTTGATCAGGTCATTTCAGAGCAACTCTACGTTAAGTCTGAATATTTTCCTAAATGAGAGATTTCAGTTTTTCATGCTCGAGTCTCCTGTTTCTCTGTAAATTTCTGAATTTATACCAGTGAAGTTTTTAAAAAGCGAAGAGCCCTAAGTGGTTTCTGAGGCATCATTTCTCTATAAAGCTCTCTGATAGCCATGCATTGCTCTGCGAACTGAGATGGCTTCAACAGAAGCATTACCTTGATCCATGGGTGATTGAGGGCATCTTGAATTGTTAATCTTTTCCTGTGAGACAAAAAAAAATCTTGCTAACTTTCATTATGTAAAAGTGGTGATGTGACTATAATGAGCTCTCCAGAATTAATGTGCGTTTTACTCTCCTGCTGTGGCACAAGTATCCTTCACTAAGCTATCCCTGAGCTCTTACTTCTTATCCTTCTCGAGTAGCTGGCTGATGAAGTTCTTGGCCAGCTTACTGGTGTGACAGAAGAACTCTTCATCAAACTCATAATTTATGGCTGAAATGTTCCCCAGTGTGTCCTGTTTTGTGTCCCCCAGGAAAGGAGAGGCACCACTCAGCCTGGAATAAAACAATAAAAAAGTGCAGTTTATTATACTGCTGCATTACTATGTATATGATATTGTAGGAGATGCCACATTAATATTGGGCGAGGTTAACTTGCAGGATGTAAGTGATGACACCAATGCTCCACATGTCTGCTTCCAATCCAAGGGGCTCATAGTTGACAATCTCTGGAGCTTTACAGGCAACCAATACAAAAATAAATAAATATGCACATAAAACAGAAAGGTAAACATTTCCTTGTATTTAGATCTAATATTGCAAACCCTTTAATGCGTTTCTATTTTTAAAGACATGACAGTTCAAAACCAGATTGCTAACTGGATAACTGGGACCAAACTCCTTTAAAATGTCCATTGCATTGTAGAACTGCTGGCAGTAAACAATGCTTTTCTTTCTAGCTTTTCTTATTTCTATTATTTTGTGGATATTTTTTGATTATTTTTGTTTACCTTCGTCTTTGTCCAGATTATTTTCTGATCGTTTAAGCAAAGCTGAGAGTTGTGATTAAGTGGCTAGATCGACATCCCCTAAATCTTCAGGCTGCCTTTTCCAGAGTTTTGGGATGTAGTTATTGACTTCATAACAGCTGAGAGGTCAGAATCAGAATCAGTTTAATTTCCTGAGAAGACTTCAAAAATTAAATCTTAGACAGATTGGCAAGTGATGTAAAGATTTTAAAAATGGAATGAAAAAGATTGGGTGACTGTAGCTCCGGAGATAGAGCTCGGACATCTACTAATCGAAAAAGAAAAAAGTTCTGGTGTGAATGAGGTGTTGTACAAAGCAATAGGAGTCCCCAGGTAGAGCAGAAAAGCACTATATAAGAACCAGTCCATTTACCAACAGTGAAGGAATATGAGCTCTTTGCTACCCCAGTTTATAAATAATAATCTTACCTACAAACTCAGGAGTTCCAAAGATGTTCTTGAACTCAACTCCAGCTTCAATCTTATGGGCAAGACCAAAATCAATCAGTTTTATTCTTGGCAAGGGTGTGTTCTTATCCAAAAGCATTATGTTTTCAGGCTGCAGAAGACAAGAACATGTACTAAGCAACTTTGAACACTTCACATTAGGAGGTTCTAAAACATGTGAGTTGATTTTTTGATACAAAAAGGGAAGAAAAATTAAAAAAGGGAAAAATCATTTGTGGAAAGCAGTGAAAAATGGACCCACAGCTTAATTCATGAATTTACTTTATTTACTATATGCTCAGTGGCATTTTGGTCTACGAACAAGTTTTCAACTACGAGTGAAATAAATCATTTTATTGATTAGTACATGGGATACATTGTCAGATAAGTGATTGTTTCTAAATGTCAGAAAAATGTTGTTACAATGTTTTGGTTTTTTCACTTAGCACATTCAGATGTGTTGCTACATATGAAGACCAGTCAATCATTTTGGACACACCTGGTCTTATTCTTTTTTTCTTTTACAGTGTTTGAAATAACACATACTGATGTTTGAAGCAAAGAAATGTGTTAACTGTTTCACACTCTTTATTCTTTTCACTTCTTCAGTTGTTCTCTGTTTTCTTTACTTTGGTCTCTAACTTATCCCACACCCATCCTAGTTCAAACCGTACGGAGCGATGCTTCTTCCAGGAGAGCACCAGGTACGTGTCTGAAACGCTGCATCACCAATACAGTTTTAAGATAAGATAAGATACAGAGTTTAAAAAATTGATTGTTTTGTTGACTTAGATTGTTAGATTCTGTTTAGAAATACAAAAGCAGCTTTGTAACTGCAGGAATGTCTTAAAGACACAACGTCCTGAATGACCTCGAATTTTCTGCTTCTAAATTCAGATAAAACTGAGGTTGTTGCACTAAATATCTAAGAAATATGGCATCTGGATGGCATTACTTCAGCTTCCAGCAATACTGAGGAATCTTGGAGTCATTTTCCACATACAAAAAATCAGGCCTCATCTTATCTTAATGATCTAGTCACCCCATTAGAGCAATTTGCTCTCAGACTCTGGGCCTACTTTTGGATTCTAGACTAGTTAAAAGTAGAATGGGAGGCAGAGCCTTCAGCTTTCGGGCCCCTCAACTGTGGAACCAGCTTCCAGTTTGGATTTGGGAGACAGACACCCATTCCACATTTAAGATTAGGCTTAACACTTTCCTTTTTGGTACAGCATATAATTAACGCTGGACCATGTGACCTTTCTGAATCCCTCCCTTAGCTATGATGCAATAGGTCTAGACTGCTGGGGATTCCCATGATGCATTGAGTGTTTCTTCTTCAAACATACTTTTTCACTCATTATCTGTTTATACACCACGTTGCGTGGTTCCACTTTGCATTTAATTATTTTTAAATGCAATGGTTCTCATCCACACTTTGCCCTGTCTTGATCCCCTCACCCCAACTGGTTGCGGCAGATGGCCCCGCCCCTCCCTGAGCCTGGTTCTGCCGGAGGTTTCTTCCTGTTAAAATGGAGTTTTTCCTTCTCACTGTCGCCAAAGCGCTTGCTCATAAGGGGTCATATGATTGTTGGGGTTTTTCCGTTTTCTTTGTATTATTTACCTTACAATATAAAACACCTTGAGGCAACTGTTTTTGTAAGTTGGCTTTGTTCATCATGACCCCTCAGAAGAGACTCGATCCATGAAACTACTGGCTAATAACCTGCCTCAGCACAACATGGAAGCTCCTGTCAGTTATCACAGCAGCTAAGATGGCACATTGATCAATACATGAGCAGGAAGGAATGGGTACAACATTAACTACTGGAAGACTTGAGACTATAAGACCAAACTGACAAACCAGTGAAACACCTGGATTGACAACAAGAAAGCCTGTAATTCAACAGAACCCTAAGAGCCTTCATCATGAACCCAATGCAACACACTAGAAGTCAACTCTCACAAGTCGCCATCAAGTGTGGGATTGACCAAGGAGATGCAGTATCTCCCTGGCTGTTCTGCATAGGCCTAAACCCCTCAGCCAGATCGTTAGCAAAAATGGCAATGGATACAGACTGCAGAATGGAGCTAATGTTAACCACATGGATAACTTCAAGCTCTATGCCAGGAGCGAACATTGATCCAGACCACTAGGATCTACAGCAATGACATATGTTTCGGAGGTGTTGTCCCTGGCTCAGCTGCAGGGGAGGAGTGGTGCAGTGAGCTCAAGGGGGTGGTACCGGGAGGCAGGTGAGCCACAGGTGGTGGTGACTGACTGATGACAGTGTCTCTTTCTGTTTCTCTATATAGTGAAGGCAAAGTTGAGCGGGGACGGAGAGAGCTGGACTGGAACGACTGTGTTCCCTGACTTCACAACTTTCAATAAAACGCAATTATAGTGAGCACGATCATCGTGTGCGTCGTGTACTTTTACAAGTGGTACCGAAACCCAGGAGTGGGATGTCTGACCCGCACGATGCGCTACCTACCCAGCCTGCACAGTTGTTGGCACAGATGCTGGTTGAATTGGCAACGATGTGTCAAGATCAGGCGGTGGCCCAGCGGGAGCGTCTGATTAAGCTGCAGGAGCACTCAGACCAGCAGACCAGGGTCCTTGAGCAGCTAGTTGGGGCTCCTGCACCGTCGAGGCCCCTGCCTCTGTCAGTAGTGATGCAAAGGATGGGGGACGGTGATGATCCTCAGGTTTTTTTGGAGGCATTCCATGCAACAGCGGAGGCGTGCCAGTGGCCACAAGCACAGTAGACCCCCTGATTCCAATACTGTCGGAGGAGTTGCAAACGGCAGCCCTGAGCCTACTACCGACCTCACAGAGCTGCGTCGCTGACATGAGCCAGGCCGTGTTTGAGCAGATGGGCCTCACCCAAGAAGATCATCGCCGGCGGTTCCGCACCTGCAGGCTGACTGGGGAGGATCATCCGCTGCCGGCGAGACAGCTAAGTGGACGTGGACGTGGCGGTCACACTGGTGGAGGATCACCTGGCCGCAAAAGCAAGGGAGGACGCGCCACCCCCCGCCACCTGGAAATTACCCCCACAGGAGATTTCCCACTGGAGCATTCTCTTGATGACACTCTGCGCTCAGCCTTTGACCAAGTGATTGAGATTGATGGTCACGTGGTGCACCCTGAAGCCGTGCGGACCTACCCGCACTTCATGTTCGTGTTATTAAAAGACAGGTTATATTGAGTGAGTCGTGACACTCGCACGGAGGAGACACACAGCCAGTTGTTGGTGCCACAAGGCCGCTGGGAAATGATTTTCCAGGCGGCTCATTATAACCCCATGGCAGGGCATATGGGATGTGACAAAACTCTGGAGCAAATAATGGCCTGGTTTTATTGGTCGGGCATCTGGGTGGATGTTCACCGCTGGTGCGCATCCTGCCCAGAATGCCAGCTTGTTAACCAGCCAGCCATTCAAAAAGCGCCTTTGCGCCCACTCCCACTAGTGGAGGTTCTGTTTGAGCGCATTGGCATGGTTCTCATCGGGCCATTTCACCAGAGTGCACGTGGCTATCGCTTTGTATTAGTTCTGGTGGATTATGCAATGGGATACCCGGAAGCAGTGCCACTGCGTGACATCTCTACAAAGCGTGGGGCACAGGCACTGTTTCAGGTCATCTCCCGAGTCAGTATCCTGAAAAAAATATTGACTGAGCAGGGCACGTCATTCATGTCTCGCACACTGCGGGAACTGTCCAAATTGTTGGGCATTAAATCTGTTCGGATCAGCGTCTACCACCCTCAGACTGACGGGCTGATGGAGTGGCTGAATAAGACTTTGAAGTCCATGATTTGTAAGTTCATTCACGAAGATGAATGCAATTGGGATCGCTGGTTAGACCCTCAGTTATTTGCAGTTGCCGAGGTCCACCAGGCCTCCACAGGATTTTCTCCCTTTGAGCTGCTGTTCCGCCAGAAGCCACATGGGGTGCTCGACCTGATTAAAGAAAGCTGGGAGGAAGGTCCGTACGGAGCCCCGCAGGGGACATGGGAGAAAAAAAAATTAGGGAGAAAAAAAAAATTAATACGGACTTTTGCGAGATCTCGCAAAACAAACTCGAGATCTCGCAAAAGTTTTAGCCGCATTCTTCGGAGGCCGCCAGCTCGAAGCCGACCGGGAGGTCGAGGCACGATGTGCCGGGAAAGCGGTGTTCCTCCCGGCTGTAGTAGGTCTCGACCTCCCGTTAGCTTCGAGCTAGTGGGTGTCAGATCTCCAAAAACGTCGGAGCACTTTTGCAAATATGTGATGTCTTGTAAACAGAGCAGGTATCTGACGTTTACACAACTACATTCACACCTCAAAATATCTTAAAAGTGTATTTTGTGACCCAGAAAGAGTAATATTACAACTAAGTAGCTGCCGCCATTGTTGGAATTCAACTTTTGCGAGATCCCGAGTTTGTTTTGCGAGATCTCGCAAAAGTCCGCCTTAATTTTTTTTCTCCCTAATTTTTTTTTTCTCCCTAATTTTTTTTTTCTCCCATGTCCCCTGCGGGGCTCCGTAGGTCCGAGCCCTGCAAAGAATGAGATTCAGTACGTGTTGGACCTGAGAGCAAAAGTCCATCATTCCCACCTCCCTCCATTGTGATGACCATCTGACACGCCCAGAGAGCGGGCAACAGCGCTTTGCGGACGTGTTCCCCCCCCTGCCTGGCAGAACGTCTCTCATTGAGCATCGTTTTGAAACGCAGCCTGGCGTGACGGTGCGTTCACGGCCCTACAGGGTTCCTGAACATAAAAGGCAAATTGTTCAGAGGGAGTTAGCCAAAATGCTGAAAATGGGAGTAATAGAAGAGTCACACAGCGCCTGGCTGATATTGATCCCTTTGTCCTGTTTATTTTGGGCTCGTTCCTGTAAGAGCTCTGGGTCTGAAAGCTTGTACAAGTAGTATAGAGGCCTTTGGCGGTTATTGGGTGGTTTGGATCACTACATATAGGAGACATCTAATACGATTACCCTTGACAACTGTGCCAGAAAGCCTCCCCTGGCACTGCCCCCTGAACCCACTGCACCGCTGCTCCCTGGCAGCTGAGTCTCAAACCACACCCCACCACCACAAACATCTTATCTGTGGTGAAAAAAGAGACTGTGATATATCTTGTTTGGACAAACCTTAAGATCAAAGTGGGCTATCTTTCTGGCGTGAAGGTAGTTCACCCCCTCAAGGATTTGCTTGATGAACTGAGTAGCCTCCTCCTCACTCAGAGACTCCTTCTGGGCCAGGAAATCAAACAGCTCACCACCAGAGACTCTGAAAGGGTTAAAAAATCACTGTAAAAAATGCCGGTTTATCTCTTTTTATACGTTTCTCCTTCATTTCCCACTGAATAGCTTCAGGAACATACTGTCCGACAACCTTTCACACATTCAGTGAGCAGGCCTATCCGTCCACTGATGCTGGACGAGTAGGCCTGTCTTGCAGTCGCCGCTCTTCTGTCAGGTCATATTAGAACAGAAAGGACCATCTCCAAACTTTTCCCACACATTTAAAATTGTGAATATTTGGTAGCCAGAAAATGTTATGACTGGGCAAGAGCAATGCTATCACAGTCGGACGCTGGAACTCACTGAGCTCCTGAGAGCGACTTGTTCTCTATAGAAGCAGTCTGCATTCTGAGGTGCTTGATTCTGTGCATCTGTGGCCTCGGAAGTGACAGAAACACCTGAATTCAATTACATGGATGGGTGAGTGAATACTTTTGGCAATCTAGTGTATATACTTAATATCTAAAATATATAATATGGTGTATAGCTTCATATAGCAAATGATTTCTTTTTAAAGATTTTTTTTTCTCCATGTTTTGTAGCCTTTTTTCTCCCCGGTCATGTCCCTGTGTCTGTCTGGTTTCTCCATGTCCTGTCTCTGCAGGTTCCTGGTTTCCCTGCCATGGCTAGTTAATGTCTCCAGTTCTGGTCCCTGAGTTTCTCTTCCTGTCAATAGTCTCTCTGTGTTTCATCCTTTTTTCTTCCCAGTCAGTCATGTCTCCCTGTCTTTCTCCAGCCCCTTTATCAAGTTCACGTGTTTTAGTCTGGGTCTCAGTGTGTGTTACTTCCTGTTTTATTTTGATAGCCTTGCTTTCACTTATACAGTACCAATTTAATTTCAGTAGTCCCCTCTAGGCAACATATATTATAAGGACATGTTTCAACATCACAACCACATCTAAAGAACAGCAGGACTTACTCGCCTCACCTATGATCAGTGTTCATGATTCAGTAACAAGAAATGGGGAAAAAAGGTAGATTTCCAAGGTGAAAACCATTACTGACAAAAAAGAGCACAAAGGCTCATCTCATTTGCCAAGAAACATCTTGATGACCCTAAAAACTTAGGAGGAACATGTTCTATGGACTAAAAAGACAGATGTTTTACTTTTTGTAAGGTTTGCATCCTGTTACATCTCACATAAAACTAAAACAGCAAGTCATATAAGGGTATCAGCAAACGTGGTGGTGGTAGTGTGATGTACCGGGGCTGCTTCGATGCTTCAGGATCCAGACAACCTGTTATCAGTAATGGAGCCATGAATTCTACTCTATACCAAAAAATCCTGAAGGAGAACGTCTGATTGTCCGTTTGTGGATGTTAGTTAAAGTCTGGACTTGCATGTTCCCAAGAGTGGGACAAAATTAATACAATCAACCAAGTTTTAGGTAGGTACTTAGGTAATGGTAGTTATTTTCCATTAATAAATGAAAACACAATTTAGAAACTGTTTTACATTGACTCCAGTTATCCTTGTCTAATATTGATCTAAAACATGGAACTTTAGCAGACACGATAAAAAGAAATCAAGAAGGTGTCAAATGCTTTTTCACAACACTTTGAGAAAATTGGACAAGTAGAGCAGAAAAGAAGAAATATTGGGCTTAAAAAACTATATACAGCAGACGAGCCGTATCTGAAAGTTACGTCCTTCAGAAAAATCCAGCAAAAAACTGTCTTATGATCCTTCAGTTGATCCTTCTGCAGCCTCATAAGAAATGGGCTCTGCAGACACGGTACCTTAACATTACTGAAGCACTGCGGGATGATCTTGACAGAGGACAGAACAAACCAAAGCCAATATCCAATAAATAGTGTTGAAATGACCTTCCTATTCTGTTCATGAAAACTCATTTCACATATTGACTTTCACACTTGTTACCACCAACTCAGAGTTTGCTATATTATGCATGCCTGTATTTTCATGCATATTTGCACATTTCAATGATTTGTGCACCCATTTCCCATCTGCCTGGCAAAATATAGAATATACATGAAGATTTTCCACTGTACTGTATTTTAGAGAAGCTAATTGGGATTACTCAATAATCTTTGAGTAATTATAGTAGTTATAATCAGCTACTCACAGCTCCAGGATAAGCACCACATCAGTGCGGTTCTCATAGACGTCGTGCAGCATGACGATGTTGGGGTGCTGAATCTGCTGGAGGATGTTTACCTCTCGCTCTATTTCGTCTCGCCGGACTCCACGAGAGCTGGCCATGCTCTGCCGCTTTTTGATAAACTTAGCAGCAAATTCCAAACCTGTAGTTTTCTCTCGACATTGCTTCACAATGGCAAACTGCCCACTCAAACACAGAGAGGAAATCACACAATCAAATGAAGATCATTGAAAAAATCACTTCCTAACTACCACACAGAACCATGAACATATCTGCAGGTTAGATGGAAACAAGGGTGCAGTCCTATTGACTGCACATAACTGTCATAAATATTTGGCAAAGTCTGGCGCACTGCAAAGTTTAAGCAAACTACAACATTTGTAGGTCGTTTTATTGACTGTGGAAAATTAGAGTTATTTTAAAATAGACCAATGAGTAATTTAGTTATTAGTTTGACTGTTTGACACTTTACTAACTAGAATGCACCCCACAAATTTCCTTATCTATATTGAAAATGACAACACAAACAACAACAACAACAAACTGCACAGTTACACCACAGGTCATGTACAGTATTTAACATTCAAATTCACTTATATGACCATGCAGATGCATCTATTTTTTCCTGGTTCACTTCAATGGTTTGTAAGCTGACACTCCACTTCCTGCAGCCAGGCTAAGAGCAAATATAACCTCTGCTAAATATAAACAAGTCCTTTAAAAAGCAGTTTGATGTGCATGACATTTGTCTCTCTCACACAACACACAGCAACAAAAGCAAAGCCAAACATGCAACTTTGTTTCTCACTTCTCTCAGAAATAGAGCGGATCGCTTTTAGAAACCACCTGATATTTAGAGAGTGTGTGTCAGCAATCATCAGCTAAAAAGGAAGCTGTGTGCAGCCAAAGACAAATAAAAGACTTTTCACTGGTGCAGTTAATGACCCAGTGTCATTTCCATACCGTTAGAGCTCAGAAATAACTCTGTGGAAGAGTAAATGTAAGTCAAGTTTGAAAAAGATCCCAGTGTATTTTGTGTAGGTGTCTACTCTGCAAACATGCCTTATATTTCCTACACCAGGATTACCAGTGATGAGCAGTTAAATGAACACAGGAATACACGTTGAAGTAGTTGGTGTTCTGGTTGGTGGTTGAGTTTGTAGTTAATATGCTGTTGTTCTCAATCCATCCGTCTCACTATCTGCATTCTGATTTACATTAAACTAGCCGCTGTTACTCATTAAACTACATTTAAAGCAGATGCAAAAGCCGTGCGCGTCTGTACCTGCCAAGCTCTTCACCAATTTCATAGAAATCTTCCACTTTCTGTTGCTTGAATAGATCCATTACTGCCGCAGTCCCCAGTTTGATGTTATTTCTGTCTGTCCTGAAATGATAATTAAATAACACGTAAAAAGTGCTTTACGTAAACAACATGGCCCAATTTTAAAAAACCATCTACAAATAATAAAGGGAAAAGATTTTGAAGTAAGCCTGTCCCCGAAAATAACCAGTTTCCGATGTCATCTGGAAAAACAGATCACAGGAACTGCAGCGTGTCGTGCCAGACAGACGCTACACAACGATAATGTGTAGAAAATGTGTCCGCGTGTTTAAAACATACGTAACTCTGTGCTCGTGGACTTCCTCCTCGTCATGCCCTGTCCCCGTGTCCGTGTCCCCGTGTCCGTGTCCCCGTGTCTGTGGCTGCAGCGCTCTGCACAGATCACGAAGTCGGGCAGAAAAGTCTCACAAAATTCGTATAGTTGGAAACAAATGTCGTCGTTATATATCGATAAAACGTGTATTCAGAGAAACAGTTACAGGATCTGAACGATGTGTTTGTGTTTGGTAAGATTAACATGATTAAAATGGTGAAGCAGTAAAAACGGAGACGCTAACGTCGAATTTGTTGAATCACACATGTGACATATGAAAACAAATACACAGTGGTCCTGTTTCACGTTTATGAGTGGACTGTTTTAGCAAGATTTGATAACACTTCAAGTGTTACTCAAGAGACTTCTCTATAACGCGTGTAATCTTCCTCCTTACAATGAAATGCAGGTAATAATAGAACAAGAGGTATCAAGCAGTTTCAAAGGAAAGGAGAAAAATATGTGTAAATATTATGTGAAGGCACAAAGCAAACTGTAGTTATGGTTACTGTAGATGGTGTCGTTAAAGTAAGAACTGTTCATTAAGCTGTAGCTACATCCTTACCTTCAACATTCACCACGTCACCTATAACCTGCTGGGGCCAGGGTGACATGTGGTGGGTTGGTAGACTGGTAATAAATAATAAATGTTAGGAAATTACAGCATCAGTTGTGGGATATAATTGTTCTACCCAGATTTTGAATTCTCTCTTCCTGCAGTTTCAGTACTTGCTATTTTTAATCTCATATTTCTGTTCTGTTTTCAATAAGCAGTAGCGTATATAGATTTTACAAAGTAAAAGTCTGTTACAGGTAAAGAGAACAGAGGTAAGCAGGAGGCGTTGGGTAGGTATGTTGTTTTCTTTTCCTGTTTTATTTAGTAATCCCTGTTATCAGTGTTACTTTTTGTTTTTATTAGTCTTTCACTCTTCAGTCTGCTCAGTCAATTAGAGTCTAACTCTAGTTATTAAGCTCCCCCTTGCAAAAATGCTTGTGAAATCTTAATAGTCAGGCTTTCCAGTTGGTCTTGTATTCCTATGTCCAGTAAGATCCTCTTGTATGGTTTTTTTTTGACCGATTCTCTTATTTTCCCCCTTTGCTGCATTTGCTTTTCGCTAATAGTCTTTAAAGTTTTATTATTGTTGACCATAGCACATGAACAATGTAACTTTGGACTTCTATCCTTTGCATGCAGTGCACATAATGTGCTTTAAGTTGTGACATTAGTAGTTTTATATAGGCTCAGTGGGAGAGAGTGAGACTGGGTGTGCTTAGAAACATGAAAAGGAACATGGGGGGGAAGGTCATCTAAAGCTATATGTGTTTTTGTATAGATCTGTTAATCCAAGGTACAAACCAAATGAAATATTTACTTTGGGCCAAGCTGTTAAAGTTCAATCTGGAACAAGGAACACAGATAGTAAAATGAAAGTGCCTGTGCAATGTGAGGCAGAAAAGCTGGTGGCAGATGAACTAGATAAACTGCAACAATACCCCGATTCAGATGAGAGACAGAAGTAGTCAAATGAGGCACCTCTGCTTCCTTTAGAAGTATTACGTCAGAGCAGAGAGTATGCACACTGTATCACCTGTGCTCTGTCAGCAGCTCACATATGGATGTGGATGGAGAAGAGGTCGGGTGTTGAGCTGAATATGGAACCACAGGAAGGAGGGGGCCTGAAGGAGCTGGTGCTTCGATGGTTTACTGAGACACAGGCGCCGCTCGTCCAGCACAATGGAAACTTCCCTGATTGGTTTCAAGGCCTTGCTACAAGAAAGTAAGCAGCATACAAAAGACCTTTGCTTCAGGACACGTAGAGACTAGTGACGAGAAGATACCCAGAAAGCTGATTCTGTTCACCTGGACGTAGTGAAGAAGCCACTTTGATGACTGACCAAACATTTTCTCCCACTGAGAACGCGACGTCCAGATAAACAGAATCAACTTTCTAGATGACTGAGCACATGAAAAAAATTAGGCTTTTTTATAGGAAGTTCAAGAATTTCTGCTTCACTGGGGCTTCATCACTTACTTGTGATTTCATTTGAACACTGTAAATACTGTAAATATCTCCCATCACTATTATGGTTTTACTGTCCGTGTTTGTGGGTAGCTACTGAGGAAATGCAGAGTTTGAATATCATTTTCATTCCATGCTACCTCATGCCTCACGTTAGGACTGCTGACTTGGTGTTAGACGAGGGAAGAACATATAGGTGAACGTATTATGTATTTGTCCGTTTCTAATTACTTTTCACTGATTGGGATAAAATAGAGATGCAGATAGTGTTGCAGCAGTAGGACATGCACTTAGAGCTTTTTTTTCTTATACTTAAACATGTTTTGCTGAAAGCACCCACAAACTTTTACCTCAATGACTTTTTCAAAGCAAAAGTTTAGCTACATCTGTTTGGGAGAACAGGAGTTGTATTCAGAAAATAAAAAGCAGCCAATATTCTGTTCCATATTAATTAATATCACAGCCAAAAACGAGGTAAAATATGAATTGTCTTTGCTCGCATCATACTATTCAGATTAAAGCTCCTTCTTAAAGACTGGCATTCGACATAAAAACGAGTCGAGAGCTAGTTGTAAGTTATAGCGCATTAGCTACAAGTCTGTTGACATTAATGACCAGAAGGCTCTTAATGAATGGCCGTGGCTGTGCTGAACAGAAGACGGCTGTCCCCGCTTCCAAGGAATTTTGCTTAGAGCGTTAAAAATGTTACCTCTGGATTCAGCATCAATAGAGCTCTGTTTTCTGAGTGATGTAAGAGTGAAATGAATAGTTTCATGGCGTGTTTCAAATCCAGTTTGACTGCCGGTTTGTTCAATTGGATCGGTTTTGTTTTCCGCTGCAGGGAAGCAGAGGATCTCCTGAGGGATAAAAGTATGGGCTGTTTTCTCATTCGTCTCAGTGATAAAGCCTTCGGCTACATCCTGTCCTACAAGTAAGGCAAAGCATGTCAACTGGACCTTGTTGAACTGTTTCAGTATTCTTCCTCATTCCTCTCTCTGCCTTCTCCCAAGGGGTAATGACAGGTGCCGCCATTTTGTTATCACCCAAAATCAAGACGGACATTTTATCATATCAGGAGACTCTCAGACATACGGCAGTCTCACCGAGCTGATCCAACACTACAAGGTCAGCGCCATCCAGCCCTTTGGAGAATATCTGACCTCCAGCTGTAATGAGGTGAGGCTGTCAGGGTTTATAGAAGTGGAACCCAAGCACAAGACACAGAAGGCAGATTGAATGAACCAAACAGCCATTTGATTAGGCTGGTGCAGAACAAAGAAGCCCCAAAGCAGTCGTCCCAGAATTAGGAAAACACTGGGAAGTGTGAACTATATGACACAGGAAATAACCCAAGAGATTACACTGCCACACAATGAACTGAGAGGCCCAGTAAAAAGATGCATGTAACCTGAACCACAAACCTCCCCAAAGTAATATGGAGCTTGACATTAATGGGTACTTCACTGTGACCTCAGACAGCCTCTGATAGATGTAAACCAGGGGTAAAATGGCCTGTATTTATAGCGCTTTACTAATCCCTAAGGACCCAAAGCACTTTACACATCCACACATTCACACACTGGTGATGGCAGCTACATTGTAGCCACAGCCACCCTGGGGCGCACTGACAGAGGCGAGGCTGCCGGACACTGGCGCCACCGGGCCCTCTGACCACCACCAGTAGGCAACGGGTGAAGTGTCTTGCCCAAGGACACAACGACCGAGACGAAACTGTCCTTCCGATTACAAGGCGAACTCCCAACTCTTGAGCCACGATCGCCCCACAACCAAGAAGGTGCACAACCGATTTCCTCACGGGGCCACATGAGAAACTGGGATTGTTGCCTTTTTGTCTTCTCTTTTTCTCATCTTAAAAAGAGGTTACAATTATGCATAATAAAAACACGAATTCTTTTAAGTTCTTGCTTTCCTGTTCTGTGAGAAAAAAGGAGTGTATAAAATCAGGTTCAGTGTCTGAGGCAGAAATGCAAATCTCCAGCAAATGCGAGATCTGCCTTCCGTTCTGCATCTGAGAGCAGATCTGAAATATCTGGAATGTCTTTGCTTTTCTCTCTGTTCCTGTACTGTGTTTAGCTCACTGCCAGGCTGAAGAAAACTTAACCCTGAACTCTGTTTATTTCAGCAGCTTAGCTTCATACTATCACAGACCAGCATACGTGTCAACAACAAAAGAAAAGTATATTAAAAATTCTTAGCAAAAGAAAATTAGCAAGTCCTCTATATACAAAACCCCCCAAATGCTTAAACACATGTAGCAGACATATTTAACCTCGCTGCCATGTTAGATGAAGCTCAACTCCTTGTTTACTTTCCCTGTTTCTCCATGTTTCATTTCTCTCTCTCAGTAACCTCTAGCGTCCTTTGCTGTTTTAGACTTTTTTTATTACCTTTCTGTAATTACGAGTGTAAAGCTCCAGTCAAAGTAAGACATTTGTTATTACAGGAGAGAAGGGAGCCGGAGATCGACAGACGGATTGGGGCTGCAGCTGCAGTAATGCGGACGCTGCACCGGTCCGTCGTGGTGAAGAGGGAGCTGAGTGTAAAAGCGAAGCTCTCAATTTACCGGTCGATCTACGTCCCTACCCTCACCTATGGCCACGAGCTGTGGGTAGTGACCGAAAGAACGAGATCGCGGATACAAGCGGCAGAAATGAGCTTCCTCCGAAGGGTGGCTGGCCTCTCCCTTAGAGATAGGGTGAGAAGTTCGGCCATCCGGGAGGGGCTCAGAGTAGAGCAGCTGCTGCTCCACATCGAAAGGAGCCAGCTGAGGTGGTTCGGGCATCTGACAAGGATGCCTCCTGGGTGAGGTGTTCCAGGCATGTCCCACCGGGAGGAGGCTCCGGGGCAGACCCAGGACACGCTGGAGAGATTATATCTCTCGGCTGGCCTGGGAACGCCTTGGTGTTCCCCCAGATAAGCTGGAGGAGGTGGCTGGGGAGAGGGAGGTCTGGGCCTCTTTGCTTAAGCTGCTGCCCCCGCAACCCGGCCTCGGAGTAAGCGGAAGAAGATGGATGGATGTTATTACAGGAAGGCTCAAAACATTTATAATAAGAAATAACTGCATTTCAAAATTTACAAACCTTTACAGCACACTGCATTGGAGGCAATTTACACTCCCGACTATTTCATTTGATGCTGTACATGCATTGTAACTTGAAACAGTTTTTTACAGAACACTGTATCATCACTGTTAGTGAGCGCTCCAAGCAGTTTGCTGTTTATGATTACCGTGGGTTCGTACAATAGCAAAGTTACATTGGTTTCCTATGAGGAACGTCAGCTGCTTTCATTTCATTCTGGCACATATAAAACTGATTCCTTGGTCACACTTAATTTGTTGACTGAGCGCCATAGTGCAAAAAAGCAATGCAAACCACTGACGAGAGCATTGGTTGACAGATTCCATAACAGTTCAACATAAACAGCACAAGAGCTAAAGCATGTAAACAGCAGGGCGTATTTCTTGTGTTCCTCGCATCCCTGTTTGGTCTTGAATGGGCCGACCAGTCTACGCCACAAAAACTCAAAGGTGGCACCACAGTAAGTGGCGGGTGGGAAGGATTCCATTCGCTCTGTAGGGAGGTTGCTCATTCTTTTATCTTCCATAGGTTTACTTGGTCTCCAACAGACCACACACTGACAGGTGTGGGATGAAACCAACTGACTTAATCTTCATGAGCCAGTAGATGGTATATCACTGGAGGGGACATAAAACCATATAAAACCACTGCGTGCTATTTACAACCAATGTGGGAAAACGGTGTACTTCATTATCTATGTATAATGAAGCTCGGCACAGCTTTAGAGCTTGTCCAGAAGAGTGCTTCCACATTGCTGTAACACAGCTCTTACCTGAGCATGTTACTCACTGAGACTGAGACAGCTGCTGCTGCTGCTATAAGGCGTATATGATTTACTCATGAAAGTGGCCACTTTCATATATCATTTTAGTAAGAATCCAAAACATACAAGTTTCTTTTATATACTTTTTCTAGGGATATTATATCTGTTTTCACTCTTGTATGCTTTTCATACAAGTTTCACTCACAGATAAAAACTCTATAAGATTTATATGTATCTTTTCCATAAGGGTGATGGTGCTTGCATCTAAAAAAGGATGCAGTCCCTTTTTCATCCTTCAAAGCTTTCAACATCTGCCTATCCTTCTGTCTCTAGACTGGCAAAGTCCTCTCTCCATTGCTCCCACCATAGTTTCAGATGTTCAGGCAATGGGTCATCCCATCCTGTGCTTTGACATCTCTTGCAGGATTATTTTTCTACTGAGAAGATGGGTAGTAGTACATCCCAGTGGGTTGTATGTGGATGCAATAGTGGACAATATTCCACACTGTATTACAGGTAGTCGAGGGATCTCTTATATACCAAGATGATGGGAGAAGGTCTTCACCATGTCTGTCTTGAAGGAAGATGATAAACCAACAACTGTGTTCTGCCCTAAATGTTTGAACAGTGTAACCCTCATCGTCTTTGCAAAGTATCACTCGTCTGGGTGCTAGTGCTCTGGGGCAGTTGCAGCCAATCAGGAGACCTGTTTCACTATTGAGGGGTTAATCTATGGTTGGTGATAGGCAGGAGGGAGGTGGGTGTGTGCTGCAGAGGTGTAACCCGTCACATGGAGACCAGATACTGTTTTACTGTGCTTTCTCACAGAAGTGTCACAGTGTTGACATCCTTCACACCTGACCTTGCTTTAACCTCCTAGGACCTGGCATCCACATACAGTGGGGCAAAAAAGTATTTAGTCAGCCACCGATTGTGCAAGTTCCCCCACTTAAAATGATGACAGAGGTCAGTAATTTGCACCAGAGGTACACTTCAACTGTGAGAGACAGAATGTGAAAAAAAAATCCATGAATCCACATGGTAGGATTTGTAAAGAATTTATTTGTAAATTAGGGTGGAAAATAAGTATTTGGTCACCTCAAACAAGGAAAATCTCTGGCTCTCACAGACCTGTAACGTCCTCTGTAAGAAGCTTTTCTGTCCCCCACTCGTTACCTGTATGAATGGCACCTGTTTGAACTCATCATCTGTATAAAAGACACCTGTCCACAGCCTCAAACAGTCAGACTCCAAACTCCGCCATGGCCAAGACCAAAGAGCTTTGGAAGGACACCAGGAAAAGTATTGTAGACCTGCACCAGACTGGGAAGAGTGAATCTACAATAGGCAAGCAGCTTGGTGTGAAAAAATCAACTGTGGGAGCAATCATCAGAAAATGGAAGACATACAAGACCACTGATAATCTCCCTCGATCTGGGGCTCCACGCAAGATCTCATCCCGTGGGGTCAAAATGATCATGAGAACGGTGAGCAAAGATCCCAGAACCACACGGGGGGACCTGGTGAATGACCTGCAGAGAGCTGGGACCAAAGTAACAAAGGTCACCATCAGTAACACACTACAACGGCAGGGAATCAAATCCCGCAGTGCCAGACGTGTTCGCTGCTGAAGCCAGTGCATGTCCAGGCCCGTCTGAAGTTTGCCAGAGAGCACATGGATGATACAGCAGAGGATTGGGAGAATGTCATGTGGTCAGATGAAACCAAAGTAGAACTTTTTGGTATAAACTCAACTCGTCGTGTTTGGAGGAAGAAGAATACTGAGTTGCATCCCAAGAACACCATACCTACTGTGAAGCATGGGGGTGGAAACATCATGCTATGGGGCTGTTTTTCTGCCAAGGGGACAGGACGACTGATCCGTGTTAAGGACAGAATGAATGGGGCCATGTATCGGGAGATTTTGAGCCAAAACCTCCTTCCATCAGTGAGAACTTTGAAGATGAAACGAGGCTGGGTCTTCCAACATGACAATGATCCAAAACACACCGCCCGGGCAACAAAGGAGTGGCTCCGTAAGAAGCATTTGAAAGTCCTGGAGTGGCCTAGCCAGTCTCCAGACCTCAACCCCATAGAAAATCTGTGGCGGGAGTTGAAAGTCCGTGTTGCTCGGCGACAGCCCCAAAACATCACTGCTCTCGAGAAGATCTGCATGGAGGAATGGGCCAAAATACCAGCTACTGTGTGTGCAAACCTGGTAAAGACCTATAGTAAACGTTTGACCTCTGTTATTGCCAACAAAGGTTATGTTACAAAGTATTGAGTTGTATTTTTGTTATTGACCAAATACTTATTTTCCACCCTGATTTACCAATAAATTCTTTACAAATCCTACCATGTGGATTCATGGATTATTTTTTTTCACATTCTGTCTCTCACAGTTGAAGTGTACCTCTGGTGCAAATTACTGACCTCTGTCATCATTTTAGGTGGGGGAACTTGCACAATCGGTGGCGACTAAATACTTTTTTGCCCCACTGTATGTGGACATCACATTTTAGGATGTCTGGATGAAAATATCCACCACTTATATTATACACTGTATATCGAAATTTAAAATGAATGTCCTCATATGTGGATTTTTTCTCAGAAACGAAAATCAGGTAGTAAAAAAAAAAAATAAATAAATAAATAAATAAAAATCAGGTAATTCTTTGTTTTTACATTCATCAGGTCCCAATCAGCCCAAATAGCAAAGAGAAATTAAAAATGCATGCTGTGGAAGAGTTCAGGTCTTAGGAGGTCAAAAAGCCATAGCACAGCTCATTAGCCGTCAAATACGTCCTTCTGTCTTCTAGAGACCTTTTTATGAGGTTTGTGCAGTTGTGAAGCTGATGTGAGTTTGGTGTTCCCCATGTGATCTGGTTGATGTCTTGTCACAGTGTACATTTGTTTTGGTGCTTGGTCCTTTTAATGTCCTTTAGCTTCTCACTGTCGCTGCGTAACTTGGGCGAAGAGCAGAGTTGAAGGTAACTGGGTTCCAGATGATTTCCACAACAGGGATGACACTATGGCACTGAAACTGGGAAACTCTCCACTTCTATTAAAGCGTTTGTAACAGGCAGTTTCTGATTTTTCTCACTGTCATTCAATATTTCCAGGCCCTTTACATAAGGCATTGCTACCATTCATGGAGTCTGTAAAGTTCCTTTGGGATCTTTCGTCTGTACTTTTGACAGGTTTGATAGCTTCTCTCTAAATGCTCTTTGAAAAACAAATGCCTGACCGTATTGTTGATTATGTTTTTTCCAGAACATGCCTTGTAGACATTACAAGTGGGGCCACCAATGCATTTTTTAAATCAGCAGCAGAGATGCCCTATTGGTCTATCAGTGACATTAAGGAGGTTTTCTATTGGATTTGCTCACCACTGAACACTGTTGGTTCCGGTGTGGGTAGCCTGCTCAGCGTTATACTGTCCTAAACACTTTGTGCTAGTAGAGCAACAGCAGGAGATGGAGATCCCATGGATCTGTCACATGGGTGTGCTGCGCTCTTAGCAGACTGGATACGACCAACCTGTAGTCTTTCTCCATTATAAGCTTCTTTCTTATGCTCTTCTTCCAGAGTGATATCTGCACTAATATCTCCATCAGCACCTGTTAGCCTTTTATATGTGATTTTGAAAAAACAGTTACTGGCTTACATGCATCAGTGCTTTTGTCTCAAATCCACGTGACTTCTTATGTCAGCATAGTTTCATAATGTCAGTGTCATCCTTTCCTTTTATTTTTCTCTAAATTGTCTGCAAGTGATGACGAGCATGTTTCGGTTCTGTCTGACTTCAGCTTTTCTCTTGGTGATAAGGTAATACGTCTATTTTTTATTTGTTTTTTAAAACGTCTCCCTTGATGTTAGTAAGAATTTTTTCTGTTGACATTCTGTTGTGTTCAGAGCAGCAAGATTCATCTGTAGTGCTTTGGATGTTAGACTGCAGATATGTCAGCGTTTTTACTTATTATCAGTTGTTCGCTTTATACCCTCCTTCTTTGTTCACTTGCATTTTGAAGCAAGCTTTGTTCATTAATGTCCTCAGGACTCACTGGTGAAGCTTGTATATTGTCCATTTTCTGTGCAGCCTCCTCTAGTCTTTTGTCACTTCAGTTTTTAGAGCACGTGCTGCCACCTGCAGGCCGTCATGAATGTACACTTTTTTGAGACACTTTCACAGCAGCTTCTAGCCAAAGAACACTTAAGCCTAAGCTGACGGATTTTGTTGTGTATAGCAGTTTAACTCACGACTGTCACAGAACAAGAGCTGAAGAAACTTTAATCAATAAAAGAAAAATCCATTCAAAACTATTAGCAAGATAAAAATTGCCATTTTTTCATGAAACTAAACTAGGTGTTTGCTGTCTGTGATTCAGTTAATGCCCTGAAGTATTTGGCCATTTTAGTTACATCTTCAACACCACTGTTAATTGTTAGCATTAACAAAAACTACCGAGTGCTTCTCAGTTTATTTTGTTGACTGGACAGGAACACATTCCCAAATGCTTCTTTTTTCTGAGACCATATTAGTGCAACAGAGTCTTCCAAACACTGTTTGATAAACAGAAGGGCCTGCTGTTTTTATTTCACCAAGTTTATGAGAAATCATAACGCTGGTCAGATGGCTCCATCCCTGGGTATGCAAAGCTTGGTTCAAAAGTTCTTGTTGCTAGCAAAGGTCCAGATGTTCATTCCCACTGCATCAGTCAAGTTCTTGCAATCTTTTGCATGTTTAGTTCCATAATAGCAAATTCATTCTTAAACCTTAATCTTGTCCAATGTCTAATCCTTAAATGCAGCAGTCTGGTCTCCACAAGCTAATCATACCTTAACATGTGACTGAATTTGATGTCATGTCATCAGATGATCTGTCTGGTTTTGCTTGTTGAAGCTCTTATTAGACAATAATGTTGCTTGTGATTTTCAGGTGGACACAAATGAACTGTATGATGTGGTGAACTATAACACCAAACAGATGTCTGGGGTGAGCGTGCAGGCACTGCGGACTCTGTGGGATCAGAAAAGTGATCATCACAGCCATGTGGGTACTAATCAAAGGATTCAGCAGCAAAATGACCCTCCTGCAGTGCAGCCACCCATACCACCGAAATCCACAGCCAGAAGGCTGACGGGGACGGTGTCTGTGGATGCAATGTCTCTTTCCCAGGTAAGCTGGACACTTGAACTGTCCTTTTTGAAGAATACAGAATTATAAGTGCTGTAATTACATAACATGTAATTAAAAGTGTGCATCTCACCACATACAAAGCTTTATAGTCAAAATACTTCTTAGGGAATTACAATTTTATATTTAATTTTATTCAATAGCTCAAGAATCATGTAGGAGAAAATTTGTGTAAAACACTGCACGTGCATACTTATGTGCAAATTATGCTAATGTGTGCAGGTATGCAACACAGTTTCACAATAATTAAATGTTTGCTTTCAGTGGCAGCATCCAACAGCAAAATCAGTTTAATCCAACTTCACAGTTAAAGCTCATTTTGTGCATCAACACAACAAAGATTGCAAAGTAACATAATATGAGAGCTATATTTCATATGTATATGATAAGAACTGCATTACAAACATGGACCAAAAATACAGTAATTCTTAACATTTGTGAAACCTGCATAAATATGACCTAAAATGTGACATGACCTGTAATACAGACAAATAAAGCACTGATCCAAAAAAAAAGAAAATGATCCAGTGTTACATTTCTGTAAGAGAAAAGTGTGAACTTTTCAGTATCGGGTGTGATGCTTTTGAGCAGCAAGAACTGCAACTAAACAGTTACTGCGCTGTTTGTCTGGAGCTGAGAGCTGTTACACGTTTATGGCACGAACCACTCTCCTGATATTTTACTGTAGAATTTTCTGATAACGTTTAGAACTTATTAGTTTGTCAGTGATGGGAGCTATGCTTTCACCTTACAGTCTTGCCATCCAGTATGAGAGAGGCCTGTATTTAATTTACTCTTACTCTATTACATGCCTTGCTGTTGAAGAGATCTTTGTTGGGCCAGGGTAACAGTGGTCTTGAATTTTCTGTTTAGCCACTGTGTATTTGAAGTACACAGAATCTGGTTTGGTGTGCTTTAATTAACTTCAGCAAACAGGTACAAAGGTTTACTAATGTGTGGAAAATGTGTTTCCTTACTCGACTCCACACACGTACAAAAACCCCACAATTTTATATATGACACAGAACGGTGTTTTGCAGCTTCCTGCATATGTACAGCCTAATAAGAGCGCGCTTGAACAGCCTTTCATGGCCATAGAATTACTTGATGGAGACTTTCAGCAGGACAGTGCACCTGCATGTCACTTTTGCTAAAATCACAATTACATCAGAAAGTCCTGCCTGTTCTGAGGTGGGGTTTAAATCTACTCAGTTTTATTGAGAATAAAATCTCAGACTCTGTTTCAGTTTCACCCATAGATAATACTAGCTCTTTAGATGAATGTTAAATATGTTGTGTAATATCTACAGTTCCAGTTTGCTGTCCTGCCCTCTGGCAGATCCACTGTTAATTTTGGTGACAATTTTTTTTCGGATGAAAGCAAAATGATAAGTAAAATAAAAAATAATGCAGAAGGATAAAAATGATGAAATGAATTGACACATTTTTCAACGAGTGAAAATGAGATGAAAATATTCTGGAGAGATGAGAACAAATGATAAAGGAAGTTGAGTATAAACGTGACGCGAGTTTGGAAGTGATTCAATCAGAAGTAATCTCCTTGTTTGCTAAACTTTCACACACATTGATTTGCCTCAGGGAACAGTATAACCTTCCTATTTCCCATGCTCTGTAAAAACACAACAACATCTCAACACTTGAACGTTTAATGAACATTTGATTTCATGGAAAATAATTTGCTTTTGGAGCAACATGGTCAAACTTGGACACTTAATATTTTTGTTAACTGAATCAACTTTAGATTAAGTCAACTATAATCTTACGATATTTAGTTGATCTTGATGCCTAAATTTGACTAAAATTCATTGTTGTTCGTCTTTTCATTCAGAAGACTAAAAGTCAAAATTTTATGTGAAAATGACTCAACGTCCAGTCAGTTGTTCTTCTTTTCCATCGTGCCATGTCCTTGGTAAAAGTAGATCATGTGATTCTTGGGCTTGGGTCTTCATCTTGCAAATATAGAGCATCTTGAGGCAAATATTGTTATGAATTGGTGCTAAATACAATAAAATCTAATGAAATTTATTTAATTTGAAGAAATGCTAGTGAATTGTGTAACTGGACTACTTTGTCACTCATTTTTATTAAGGGTATGCCTCCAGGACCAAAAAGAGGGATTCCTCTAGGATTTACCCTGAGTGGTTCCTTGCCTGATACAACTTCACATCCAATGAAATCCCAGATGGACGCATACAGAGCAGATGGAATCATGGCAAACACAAATTCAGCAGTAATGTCTAACAAAGACTCGGTTGATGCAACTGACACAATGTACCCTGGTGATCTTTTTCCTGGCATCACAACCTCTCAGTCGACACAAGTAGAGAGCAGGAGCAAATCCCTACCACAACTGGACAACAACACCACAGAGGAGGAGTACTCCAACCAGCTCAGCAGCCTGTCTCTGACATCGCCTGTTCCAGGAAAGAGGGTTACCTGCCAAACCTATTCCCTCCACGCACCCCATGAAAGCGTGATCAGGTCAGAAGAGCACAATGATGACCAGGAAATATCAAGATCCAACCCTCTGTACCAGACCTCTGAGGGGTCTGAAAGCCGTTCAACCCAGCGAGGAGATGACATGTATGCTGAGGTTCCTCCGGTGACAACTCCTGCTAGGCTGCGAGATGACACCTACGAGCAGATCCCTGGTGAGGCAGCTGCTGTTCAAGGCAACACTTATGAGACGCTGGACGACATGAAGACCAAGAAGTCAAAGTCCACCTGGAGTAAAAGTGTAAGCCTGAAAGAATACTATGTATTCCAGTTCTTACTGTAAGCAGCAAAATATTAATATATGAACTTTTCTTATGTTCTGTTTGCAGAACATGAAGTGGAAGAAATTCCTACCTGACTACAAGAAGAAATAAATGCAGAATCTGTTGTGGAGAACCTCCTTAATATAAATGAGATGAACATTGCTCCTCCAGTTATTTGTTCTTATATGCAGATGACTGTGTGCTGTGAGTGACATAGGGATAGAGATAAAGTCAAGATAAGAGGCTTACACATAGGTAAGATTAAGAAAATCAAAGCTACAAAAAACCCTGAGCTGGACAGACGAGAGTTTTTTGGGACTGAACCCAATCACAAATGTTTTTAAATCAGAAAGGATTGGTTTTGTCTGAGGTTGGGTCCTTGGATATGAACAATGTCTAATCTGTAACACCTGCTGTTAAATACTTGGATTTTATTGTTGACAAGAATCTCAGCACTGCTGTCATGGATTTGAATGGGAAAAAGGTTTGAAATCATTACGTTAGGTCCTGATCTTAGCCCTGTTTTAACTCACATCATCAGATCCTTTGAATCAAACTCAGGGCTGTAACGCACAAAAACATCCATAAATATTCTTATTTACTCACAATTTATTACAATTACTTATTTTCAGCAGATTAGACCTGTGGTCTCCTTTGTCTCCGACCCTTATTGTGAAGCACTTTGTGGTTTTTATCCTGTGTAGAGTGCTCTTTAAATCAATAAAGTAAAGACCAACTGACAATGAGGCGGGTGGTTATGGGCTAACATTACAACAGCTAATATTAGGCTTCCGTGTCCTAAAAATCACTTTCCCTCTAAACAGGTTGAATATATTGTCACATCATGTCAGGATTAATTTTCCAGGTGTCTGAGTCAAACAATGTTAGATCAAAGTTTTATGAACGCCAGCTAACAAAACGGCAGCGCTTACTGACAGAAAGATTCAGGATATCCTGAGCAACTCAATTCAGTATTGTCATCAGATAGAAGTGAGCTCTACTGATTGATCCACCCATCCTGCACAGATTTCTCAGCTTTACAGCCTTCTCCAGAGTAAATAGACATATTGACATAGTAAACTTGGCTATCTGAGTTGAAATAACAAATATGTGAAAACAGTATGCCACTTCCTAACCAATGAACAGACAACATTTTTCAAAAGGGTATCCACTCCAAGAAAGGAGGCGAGATGCTGAAACAAACTGATACGTACTCGGCCCTGGATCATTAAGGGCAACTGTGCTGCAGAGACAACCATACCTAAGTACACCCAGTACTTTGAAGAGCTTAGAAATGCTCCTGTTGTTATTTTTCTACGTGTCCTTTGGCATCAGTGTCTTGTCTTGTGGTTTTAGGTAAAGTAAACTGACAAACACCAGGGTAAAAAGTGAAGCCAGTGCAAAATCAACAAAACTCCAAATCCTACAGGGGGTGATTTTAAAAAGAAGTTAGTTAGTCAGTAAAAAATAAATAATAAAGTGTGCTAACACTTTATTATTTATAACTAGCTATAGTCACTAGCTATCTGTAGGTCTCAATTCTTTAATTATCTTTAATTATTGTTTTTTATGTAAATGGTTTACAGGCACCATGATACTGAAAAATGCAGCCGTACACTCTGTCTTACATCCACTTGTTGGAATCACTGTACTGATCTCATTTATGAGTTGACCATGCTGTTTGTGCTTCTGGAGGTGTGGGACCTGATGGACCAACCAGAGGGCAGCAGGTCGAACATGTGGTGGGTGGGGTGCAAGGAGTCACCTGTGATTGCTTCCAGGTAAGCAGAGGGAAGCCAATGATTTTTTTGGGGCAGTTCTCAGTAGTGTGTACCAAACACCAAGGCAGCAGGAGAGCACGCTCTTCACTGAGGAGCGGTAGAAGGCCAGCGGCAGCTTCTAGGTTATCCTTTCTCAAGACACGGAGTAAGTGCAGCCAGTGCAGGTCCGGGGGGACAAAGATATTGGTTGGGTGGCTTGGGGTACAGTCATAGATGTATAGGGCACACAGTAGGGGCTGAGAGCGTAGTCCTGTGAGGAAATCTTTGATCAAGGAGCAGGTGGCAGGGGGGTGTGGAGGTGGTCTAATTTGGATTCAGGATGTCTGGGATTATAGTGCTGAATTCTGAGCTGTAGTCCATGAAGAGCATCCTTATATAGCTCTTCCTGTTTTCAAGATGGGTCAGCGCTCTACAGATGGGTCAAGGGATGAGGGTAGACAGTCCCTGATGTGCAGCGACACTATCTGCTCGAAGCACTTCATGACTACAGACGTTAGGGCTATCGGTCTGTAGTCGTTGAGCCTGTGTAGACCAGACATTTTGGGGATGAGAACAGTAGTGGAGGCCTTCAGAGAGTGGTGTGAGTCAGGGAGAGGTTGAAGAGCCTGGTGAGGATCCCCCCAGTTGGTCAGCACATTTGTAGTTGGTGAGGGCTTGGATGCCTCTCCACACCTGGTGCAGGTTGTTATCAGTTAGGAAGCCCTCTGTCCTCCTCCTGTAAACCTCCTTGGCCTGTTTGATGCCCCTCCTCATGTTGACTGTAGCAGTGCTGTACAGGTAACTGTCTCCTCAGCCTGAATTACAAGTTCAACACAATGGACTCGAGTGAAGTGGATGCAGGAGGGTGACGAGATAGCCTAAAACATAGTTAAAAATGAGACAAGGAAGCAAAACTAAATGCAAAACAGAGGAGACATCTAGCTGTGCAAAATAAAATGGGCAGTAAACTTGTGGAACAGAGAAAAGACACTGGAAAAGCTAGACTAACCAAAACAGAAAGGATTACTTAATCAATATAAACACTCCATGTAAATATTTATTTAAAAATATTAATTAAAAACACTCAATACAAATGCAGTTAAATCAGCAAAACATTTATTTTCAAATACAAAGAAATACAAAAAAATACATATCAGCTGGGCACTTTTCTGCTGACTAATAAACAAGCATATTTCCATTACTTTAGCTTGTTATTTAAACATTTTTTAACTATGATAAGATTTAAATTTTATATATTTGGTTTATTTGAAACTTTAATCTTCATCTTCACTGACCACAGTAAGCACACCATCTTTGATGGAGGGTTCATGTCTCCTGGCATTAAAGGTTGGAGAAGGTTGGGGGAGGGGCATTTATAGATTGGTGTTGATAGATTTTAAATTTGTAAAATGTTAAATGCAATTACCCATGACCATGCCGGATAGCTAGTTAGCTAGCACATTTACTATTAGCTAAAGTGGTTTTTGCTGCTGCTACTGAAGCGCAGAACACATGAATTTGGGACTTCTGAGGGTGCAGTTGAGCGCTTGCATTCACTGATCTGAGAGGTTGTAACCACAGAGTTATAGCTGTAAGCAGTTAAAAAATTAAATAAATAAATGAGTAAAAACTGAATTGCAAACATTAATCTACACATTTATGTATATTTTCTCTGTAACTATACATTTAAAGCGCAAGTGAAAATACAAGTTTAAATTTTTTTTTACACATTATCTCTTTTTTTGACAGCTCTCGCATTTTGCAACGTATTTACTTCCATATATCGGCCCTAAAGGAAAAGTTGATAGTTGGGACGTATATTTTTGACCACTAGATGTCTGATGTCAGAATTATGTCGTTTTTCTGCGGCAGCGAATGAGAAGAAGAAAATACGGAAGTACGGCTCCCAAACACATTCCCGTTGGAAGAGTAAAATACTGCAGATTGCCGTATTTGCTTTGAAACGAAGCATATCTTGGACTAAATATTCAATCTCAATAAGACGATGGGGACTAGAGACGATGAATACGATTATTTATTCAAAGGTAAAAATGTGAATTTCTCGTTAGTGTCGTAGCTTTTAGCCGATAAGCTAAACAGGCCAGCTGGTCAGCTGTCAGGCTAACTAAGCCAGCGTCAACCTTTGTGCTGTGGTTGATTTTCACCGAGCTTTCAGGAAATTGATTTGAGGGTGTATACCTCTAAACGGCCTTCACTTGAGGGTTGGCGTTATAGTGCTATTTTCTTTACGTACGGTGTATTGAAGTGATGGGGCGAAAAGAAAAGAACATTAGCTGTTAGCTACTGTTAGCTTGTTGATGGTAGGCGCGGACACGCCTAGCGTTAACCGTTATCACGTTATCTTAGGTCGAGCTTGACAAGCTACAGGAACTTGTGTGAGGATTGGAAAGAATGCGTTAAGAGCTGCTTCATGAACACGTGACCACAATTTTAAAAGTGACCCAAATCATTCTTTTCGCCATTATGTTATTTTTAAAGTATTTTTATTACTGTGAATGTGTAAAATTTGCTTAAAAAGTCAGGAAGATTACTATTACTATTTTTGTGTCATAACAATGCTTCTTGGTAATAAGTCGTGTACTGTTGGAATGCCTTTCTATTACTCCTTAAATGGTATCGCATGTTTGGGTTGCACCCATGAAGAACTATGCCAATGTCAAACAACTATCAACTCTTGTTTTGAGCTTCTGGTACGCCAGGTATGGACAATCTGATGTCTGATTAGCAGGGCATGAACCTGATCAGTCAACATGTTTGACTGATCTGGATGAGATCCATGTCATAGGGCAACTTCAAGTTGGTGTTTTACAAGACTAAGTTTCAGCATTATTTTTGAGTGAGTCCTAGTGCCATCTCCACATTGAAGGCCAGGTCCCATATGAGGGTGGATATCAGAGACAGGCTGTGCAGTCGGTGTCCCAACAAGACAACATCACAAACACACTGTCAGTGTGGTACTCAGTCTTCTACAGATTTGCAATCAAAGTTTGGAGGACAATATTTCTTATGGTTTTGTAACCAGACAACCTGGAACAGACTGCCATGACTGCCCTTCACTGTTAGTTTCATTTAGTGTTGATAATGGGTGCAGTTGAACCCTGAATGTGTATAGGAATGTTACGTTCAGCAATGAGTCCAGATTGTGCTTACTGCAGTTGGCTCATAGTGTCAAGTGTCAGAGTATGGAGAGGATGTGGAGAACCCTGTGCTGATTTATGCACCGATACGGTGAAAGCTTTTGGTGGAGGCAGTGTGATGGTGAAGAGCAGCATCTTCCTCAGTGAAAAAGCAAAGCTTCTCATCACTGGTAATCTCAGTGGAGCTAGATATCAAGATGAGTTTCTGTAACCAGTGGCAATCCATATCTCCACAGTCTGGGAACAATCTCTGTCCTCCAAGACGCTTAACCCACACAGAGTGGAGTTTATCAGAGACTAAATCCAGAATATAGGTGTGGAGAGCATGGAATGACCTGCCAGCAGTCCTGATGTCAACACAGCTGAATGCTTGTGGCATCAGGATGGAGGGTGCTAGTCCTGCCAGAGTAACCAACACAACCACACTGGCTGCCTTGTAATAAATATGGGTTGAAGAATAGGATGCAATCCCACAGCAGTGTGTAACCAAGCATGAGGAGAAGATGAGGCTGTCGTGGCTGTTTGGTTCTTCCACATGCTACTGAAGTCTCTGTTAAATGAATAAATTGTGAAATTGCCGGTGTGTCTTGTTTCTTCACATTTTCAATCCAATAACTGAATAACGAGTCAGCAGCAGAATATGTCTGACGTTGGCATTGGAAGTTTTGGCAAGTTGTTATTGGTGTAACCCACATACTCACCTTTGTTACTTAACCCACAACTCTGTCTTCCTTTCACCATCAGGCAGCATTTAAGGGGAAATAAACAGGTTCTTTAATGGTTTAAGATTTATTGCCAGGCAACATTCTTCCATTAAAGAAATAATGAACCGAACACTAATTTCATTACTTTCTGTGCTAAGTTATATATTTGTACCCACACTAGTTTCTGTGATAGGCCAACATCTTTATTTTTTAAAGATTTAGTGGCTTTTTTTGAACAACCAACAACCTATGAGATAAACAGCAGACTTTCACATATGGTAAAATTCACTTTAGATATTTGGGATCCCACCACTCTCCTCATTTTGCTGTCACATTCCTGTTTATAAAATTTGCCTTATCCTGCTGTGTGCTTTTGAGGTCCCAGTTGAAGCTGTCACAAAATTATTAACACGCTTTATGAGTTGTTTTTTCTGTATTCGTTGCAGTATGATGACTACTAACAAAGTTCAAGACAGACAGGCTTTCTCTGCCTTTGCTTGTTCAACAAAACCTCATTGAAGTTTTCAGGCGGGTGACCTCATACCTTTCCCTATTGAAGATAACAGGAATCACAGAGTTGATTATCAGCTTTCTCTGTTACACCGGGCTTTCTGCTTCAGGATCTGTGCATGCTCACAGAAAAATGGGTGTTTTGTAGGTTATGATTCTTCTTTTGGGTAGAAAAGGATCCCCAAGATTGCTGCCTGTGCTACTCAAAACATTATTATGACTTCTAAGGTGACGGCTGCACATTAGAGCGTTTTAAACTGAACATATTGTGTGAGGTTATATATGTGCACATGTCTGGGATCAGTCCAAAGTATCTACCCAACAGTCGTTGCATTTTTCTTTTATGTTCCTGTGGTTGGAACATGATTAACAGTGAAGGCCACCATAAAGGCCCTGCAGTGGGAAAACATCCTCATAACATCCCAGAATTTCATAAAACACGAACCGCTTTGTTCTCTTACAGTAGAAACATGGCTAGGCTTTTTGAAAATTGTTGTTTTTCTAATCTATGTGGGCCTATCGTGCTCCCAAAGACTGAAAATGAACAGCTGCAGATGTTTTTTTTGAATTTGTGTGTATCTGTTTTAGGCCTTTATCTGTAGTGGACTTGCTTATTGTCAGATTTCTGCTGGAGTAGGCTCTAATCCTACCGGCATCACCAGAAAACACTGATGCTAACTAGTTTGTAGAAAATGGATATGATGTTAGGCGTGGATATTACTAAAGAATATCACACAAGAGTAGTAATGCTAAGTTAGGCCTAGCAATTTAAAGACTTTTACAAAAGTTTACATTGTGTAATTTAAGGTAATGAATTAAAACCCAAATGTCAAATAGTTTTATCGCAGCTCTAGTTTTCACATAAGTGTAATTATTGGCTATGAGCTGTGTTTAGCTGATGAGATGAGCTCCAGGAATATTTCTGATGATTGTGTTATTTTATGCAGAGGCTGCATTGCAATTATTGCTGGGAAGGGTTTCATTTTAATGTGAAAAATATAAGGTTCATTTTGACTTAAATATTATTTCTTTTGTAACAGAAGTCAAACGTGTACTGCAACATTACGTATATTGTTTATTTTAAATAAGTACAGTTTAACAGTGTAACTGTTTCTTCACCATCTCCCAGTTGAACTTTCACACTGCTAGACTGCAGCTACACCTTATGTACATTCTGTGGTGGTCATTTCATTTCTGTAATCCTGTATTTTCTGTATATAAGATTTAGATTGGTTATTATATTGTTGGTTTATATACAGTGGGGCAAAAAAGTATTTAGTCAGCCACCGATTGTGCAAGTTCCCCCACCTAAAATGATGACAGAGGTCAGTAATTTGCACCAGAGGTACACTTCAACTGTGAGAGACAGAATGTGAAAAAAAAAATCCATGAATCCACATGGTAGGATTTGTAAAGAATTTATTCGTAAATCAGGGTGGAAAATAAGTATTTGGTCAATAACAAAAATACAACTCAATACTTTGTAACATAACCTTTGTTGGCAATAACAGAGGTCAAACGTTTACTATAGGTCTTTACCAGGTTTACACACACAGTAGCTGGTATTTTGGCCCATTCCTCCATGCAGATCTTCTCGAGAGCAGTGATGTTTTGGGGCTGTCGCCGAGCAACACGGACTTTCAACTCCCGCCACAGATTTTCTATGGGGTTGAGGTCTGGAGACTGGCTAGGCCACTCCAGGACTTTCAAATGCTTCTTACAGAGCCACTCCTTTGTTGCCCGGGCGGTGTGTTTTGGATCATTGTCATGTTGGAAGACCCAGCCTCGTTTCATCTTCAAAGTTCTCACTGATGGAAGGAGGTTTTGGCTCAAAATCTCACGATACATGGCCCCATTCATTCTGTCCTTAACACGGCTCAGTCGTCCTGTCCCCTTGGCAGAAAAACAGCCCCATAGCATGATGTTTCCACCCCCATGCTTCACAGTAGGTATGGTGTTCTTGGGATGCAACTCAGTATTCTTCTTCCTCCAAACACGACGAGTTGAGTTTATACCAAAAAGTTCTACTTTGGTTTCATCTGACCACATGACATTCTCCCAATCCTCTGCTGTATCATCCATGTGCTCTCTGGCAAACTTCAGACGGGCCTGGACATGCACTGGCTTCAGCAGCGGAACACGTCTGGCACTGCGGGATTTGATTCCCTGCCGTTGTAGTGTGTTACTGATGGTGACCTTTGTTACTTTGGTCCCAGCTCTCTGCAGGTCATTCACCAGGTCCCCCCGTGTGGTTCTGGGATCTTTGCTCACCGTTCTCATGATCATTTTGACCCCACGGGATGAGATCTTGCGTGGAGCCCCAGATCGAGGGAGATTATCAGTGGTCTTGTATGTCTTCCATTTTCTGATGATTGCTCCCACAGTTGATTTTTTTCACACCAAGCTGCTTGCCTATTGTAGATTCACTCTTCCCAGTCTGGTGCAGGTCTACAATACTTTTCCTGGTGTCCTTCCAAAGCTCTTTGGTCTTGGCCATGGCGGAGTTTGGAGTCTGACTGTTTGAGGCTGTGGACAGGTGTCTTTTATACAGATGATGAGTTCAAACAGGTGCCATTCATACAGGTAACGAGTGGGGGACAGAAAAGCTTCTTACAGGAGACGTTACAGGTCTGTGAGAGCCAGAGATTTTCCTTGTTTGAGGTGACCAAATACTTATTTTCCACCCTGATTTACAAATAAATTCTTTACAAATCCTACCATGTGAATTCATGGATTTTTTTTTCACATTCTGTCTCTCACAGTTGAAGTGTACCTCTG